>NC_037686.1:19586884-19928365 GCF_003255815.1 Theropithecus gelada | reverse complement strand
ATCTAGCATCTATAAGGAACTTAAATAAATTTAGAAGAAGGAAACAAGCAATCTCATTAAAAAGCAGACAAAGGACATGAACAGACGCTTTTAAAAAGAAGACATACATGTGGTGAACAAACATATGAAAACAAGCTCAACATCACTGATCATTAGAGAAATGCAAATCAAAACCACAAGGAAATACCCTATCACACCAGTCATGGCTATTATTGAAAAGTCAAAAAGTAGCAGATACTGGTAACGTTGCAGAGAAAAGAAATGCTTATACACTTTGGGTGGGATTGTAAATTAGTTCAACAATTGTGGAAAGCAGTGTGACAATTCTTCAAAGAGCTAAAAACAGAACTACCATTTGACCCAGCAATCCCATTACTGGGTATATACCCTAAGGAATATAAATCATTCTATCATCATAGCACTATTCACAATAGTGAAGACATGGAATCAACCTAAATGCCCATCAGTGGTAGACTAGATAAAGAAAATGTGGTACATATACACCATAGAATACTATACAGCCATAAAAAAGAATGAGATAATGTCCTTTGCAGGTGCATGAATGGAACTGAAAGCTATTACCCTTAGCGAAATAATGGAGAAAAAGAAAACCAAATACCACACGTTCTCACTCATAAGTGACAGCTAAATGATGAGAACACATGATCACATAGGAGACAACAACACACATTGGGGTCTACTGGAGAGTGGGGATGGGAAGAGGGAGAGGATTGGGAAAAATAACTAATGGGCACTAGGCTTAATACCTGGGAGACAAAGTAATCTGAACAACAAACCCCTTGACACAAGTTTACCTATGCAACAAACCTGCACGTGTACCTGAACTTAAAATTAGAAGTTAAAAAAAAAATTGATGCTGGATGACTATCCTCTTCTTCTTTCCTTCTTCTTCTTTCTCTCTTTTCTACCTTTTCCCCCACTCATTTTTCTTATCTTCTTCCCTCTTCCTTCTTCTTCTTCCGCTTCTCTCTTTTCTTCTCTCTCCCTCTGTCTCTCTCTTCTTCGTCTTTTCTTTCCTCTCCCAATAAAGCTGAGTTCAGAAGGCAAGATAAATCCCAGGACAAAAATGGAATGAACTGAAGACCAAAATGACAAGCAAAGCTACAGATGCTGTGAGCACATTTGTCTGCATGAGAAACTTAAAAGTTACTGCCACCTGGTGAGGCCAGGAGATAAGGTTTTGGGCTTTTGCAAGGCAGGAAGTTAGAAAATAGACATTTGCACAAAGCTAGAAAACTCACAGGGCACATCCTCGTTGAGGGGTTAGTTAGGAAAATTTACCTCCTGACAAAGGAAGATGATACTTGTCTTTCCCAAAGGACTTACAATCAGGTACGAGCTCCTCGCACAAATTTAGAGATTAAAACATCCTCTTTGGTGTCATAAAAATCTCAAGACAGGAAAACAAATTTCAAGAGAACCTCAGTTGATATGCTGGGGAGCACTCAGCAAAACCCAAATTCACATGGAGGAACAAGCTTGTGTTCTCTAATCCCGCAGATTCACATCAGTTAAACATAAATGCACAATCCAAAGTCATTGAGAACACAAGGAAATGAGCCCTGGTGACTGCCAAGGACTTTAGATACTAGAATATTTGCACAGATAATTTAGAATTTAAAAACTGTATAAAAACAAAAAATGGAGTAAAAAAAGGAGATAAGAGAAAAAATACTATAATCAGGAAATTTTGAAAAAGATCAAACAGAAATTTTAGAAATTAAAAGTATAATCATTACAATGAAATACTAATAAATGAATTAGGAAGCCATCCTTCTCAGCCTTGAACGTATATGGCAATCACTAGGGAGTGTGTTAAAATGCAGATTCTGATTCTGTAGGTTTGGTGTGAGGTCCAAAAGTTGCCATTTCTAATAAGCTGTCAAGTGAGATCCACAGTCTGAGGTGAAAGGAACTAGAAGGTACATTTCAAAATTGTGTCCCAGGGACACAAAGATAGAAAATATCTCTTTGAATAAGAAAGAATAAGAACAGAAAGAATAGGGTTGAGGCTATATTTGAACAGATAATGGCAAATAATTTTTTGGACCAATGAGAGACAGGAGGCTGCAGATTAAGGAAACCACACTCAAGGAAGGAAAAATGAAAGAAAAGAAGTGGAGGGCAGGGGTGGAGAGAGAGAGAGAGATTTTCACCTCAGACAATTGTGTTTTCAAGAAAAGGAAGATGATAAAATTGGCCAGAGAAAAAAAGTTTACCCACAAAAAAAAAATAATTACATTGATACTATACTTCTCAACAGTACAAATAAATGTGGAATATTAATATTGATAATTTAGTAAAATCTGGGTTTGTTTTCTTTCCCTCTTTGTCTTAGAAGAAAATATTATTCCACATGCATTTGTACTGTTGAGAAGCTTAAGAAACAAATCAACCTAGATTTGTGTGTCTATCTAAACTATCCTTCAGGAAGAAAGACAAATTAAGTCATTTTTCAGACAAGCAAAGACTGAGAGTTTGTGACCAACACAAAGATGGATTAAAGACATAAATGTAAAACCCAAAACTATAAAAACTCTGGAAGACAACCTAGGCAATACCATTCTGGACATAGGAATGGGCAGAAATTTCATGAAAAAGATGCCAAAAGCAATTGCAACAAAAGCAAAAATTGACAAATGGGATCTAATGAAACTAAAGAGGTGCTGCACAGCAAAAGAAACTATCAATAGAGTAAACAGACAACCTAGGCAAGGGTCTTCTAGTGATTCTCAAAGTGTGGTCCCCAGCAGCAGCACCTCTCGGGAATATGTAAGAAATGCATATCTTCAGGCCCACCCTGCACCAGACACTGTGGCAAGCCCAGCAAGCTGTGCTATGTCAAGCTCTCCAGAGCTTCCCGTGCTGCTCCTGTTGAAGAACTGTAGCTCTACACAAAATATATGAGGCAGAAGGCAAATGGTTTCAGAGGGAAGGTCTGAGATGTAAAATGGGATCCTGACTAAATTATTTAGTAAACTTTAGGTTAACCTAAACCAATGTTGACTGAGTAAAAAAATAGTAATATCAAACTGAGGGATAAAAATAAGATAGAGGTAAATTATTGAACAACACAAAAAGTAAGATATGATGCGTGTGATTGCAGTTAAAATGTCCCCTTCTTTAAGAAGGAGAGAAATTAGATAAAATATGGCCGGGTTCGGGGGCTCATGCCTGAAATGCCAGCACTTTGTGAGGCCAAGGCATGAGAACTGCTTAAGCTCAGCAGTTTGGGACTTGCCTAGGCAACATAGTGAGGTCTTGTCTCTATTTAAAAAGAAAAAGAAAAAGAAAAAAAAAAACAGATAAAATTTTTCTGACTAATATGCTAAGACTTAACATTTTTCAACAATGCAATCTAAATGTTAGCAGTATTAATGATATCTGTAATGTTTTATTTAATATTTTACATTATATTTTTCCAAATGCATTACATGATTTAATCTTCACAACAATTCTGTTAAATGGGTAGCTCAAATATATTCTTTCTTTTAACAGATGAGAAAACTGGAGGATGTTATAACTTGGCTAAAATCATATGACTTGGGTGTGGCAGGGAGAGAATCACAATCCCCAAATCCTTTTGATGTGATTCTGGCTTTTTCCTTTACATTACCTCTTTTTATAATTAATGAAACTTTTATGCAAACATGCTCAGTTGGGGAATATAAATGACAGAGTTAATCAAGTTCATCTGCTTGGGAATATCAGACTGCATGCTGGCTGGTGACTATTATGCCATAAGGTAAACCCTGGTCCCTGTCCCTGAAAACCACTGCAGAAAATAAACAGGTAATCTCCCTTTCACAGCCATCAGAGGCAATACATGTATATGTCTAAGACTGGCCATTATCAGAGCTGTTGGCCTTACATAGTACTGCAGAATCTTCTGTAACCTTTATCTACAATTTTAATCCTGAAAGGTCATTTGATTTTAAAATTTAGGAAGGGCCAAAACCTGATGAGTCATTTACAGGATTTCTTCTTATAATAGTTGAAGGAATTTTCCAGTCAAAACAAATGCCAGGATGAATGTCTTGGCCTTCTGTAACACCTTTCATGTAAAGGTCTTCATGTGCATCGCAGACAAGAGCCTGTTAGTTTCCTGACAGCCTTGGGACACAGGTAAGTGCTCTCACATGTGGAAACTGTGGCTGAAGGAGATTAACATGTTGTGAATGCTGGTCCATCTTGAATTCAAATCAGGAGCTCAGTGTCTTTTCCTTGGAACATAGATTTTTATTTTTATAGGGCTTTATAATTACATATTTTAGAGGGCTCAGTATAGTTTGAAGTGATTCAAATATGGAAACATTCATGACATCTTTCGGGAGATGATTTTGATCTTGTGGAGGGCTTTTTCTGTCTAACTGGTTTTTATATATTTTGACACAGTAAATCTCATTCCATCTAAAAGAGTTATTTTCCCCCCTATGGGAAGGGACTTGATTTTCTTTTTACTCTCTGCCTAGTTTAATAACTTTTCGAGACATAAATGTATTCTGTTTTCTCAGTAAACACTGCAGAACACCTACTATGTGCTCATTTCTATGGTACATTGGGGTACACAGAGATCAGCAGACAGGTTTTCTGTTCTGGAAAATAGGCACGACATTAAATTAGTGCATTGGTTGCAAATTAAAGTGTTTGGAGGTAAGTCACTTGGGCTCAAAGTGGACTACAAAAAGACTTTTTCCAGTAGAGAGGGTCTAATACCACAAATTCCTTTATGCTTTTGCCAGAGGAGAAGGGAGAGCTTATCTCATTGTTCTGGACCTTGCAAATGTAGTTTAGAGCAACGCAAATAAAATGACTCCAAGGCACTGGAGAATGGAATAAAGACAAGAGCCCAAGATGCCAAACAACTTGAGTTGTCAGGAAGGTCTGTTACTGCTGGATAAAGAAGGGAAAAACAGAAAGAAAAACCTTTGAAAGAAGAGCTAGATTAACATCTTTACGGTTCAATCATAAACACTGACACACTGTTTGCCTAACTCTGCAAGATGTGTGTACAGCAGAGTTGGTGGAGCCAAACATTTGTTTATTCATTAAATATTTATTGTGGGCCTACTCTGTCTCATGAAGCTTATCTTTCCCTGAAAGGGTATAGGAAATAAATAATAATAAGACAAGATTAACTCAGATAGTAATCATAGATGCAAAGGAAATAAACTGATGTGATAGAGATTCGAGGAGGTTTATTTTAGATAAAACAAGAGGCATCTTTAGCTGAGACCTACATAATATGGAGCCAGACATACAAGATCCCAGGGAAGCAGTATTCCAGACAAAGGCAATAGTCTGTGGAAAGACCCTAAGCTGAGAACTGACTTGATATCTTCAAGGAAGAGGTAGAAGTATCACTGAAGTGGTGGGGATCAGGGTGAGTGATGGGGGAATTGATAAGAGATGGGGTTCCCTGATAATATACAAGCTAATAGGTTATAGTGAGGAGCTTGGATAATATTCTAAGTCTGGTGGAAAGTCATTGAAGTGTTTCAAGCAAGGGAATGACAGGGGTTTTAAGTGACGTGATTTGTTACAGAAAATATAATTCTGAAAGTCATATACAGAAGAACTGATTGTAAGGATGCAAGCATAGAGGACAAGCAGAGAGAAAATTAGGTGGCTGATGCAATATTTTAGGCAAGGGCTCATGGCATCTTGCATCTATGTTGTAGCAATGGTGATGGATGGAAGTGGGCATATTTGGGTAGTGCCACTGACAGCTTGCTTATATCATATGCTGTGGTCTGAATGTGACCCCCAAGTTTGTGTGTTGAAAACTTAATACCCAATGTAACAGTGTTGAGAGGGGGAACCTTTTGGGAAGTGTTTAGGTTATGAGGTCTCTGCCCTCATGAATGAATTAATGCCACTTTGAAAAGGGCCTGTAGGAGTGAGTTTGCTCTCTCTAGCCTTTCCTCCTTCCACTATGAGAGAACACAATAGGAAAGATCACAGCCGATAGTGGGACCTTGATTTTGGACTTCCCAACCTCCAGAACTGTGAGAATAAATTCCTCTTCTTTATAAATTGCCCACTCTGCCGTATTTTACTATAGCAGCATAAATGAACTAAGACACTGTTTCTTTGTTTATGTTAGAAAAGGGAACAACTTATTCAAGTAAAGATACATTTTGGCAACTATTCTACAAAAAGAACCACTTTTTGGACTTTCTTGGATTCAAGTTAACTTTTTAATAGTCCAGATGGTCATCAGCCCTGGCTGCAACACAATCATACCCAGTCACTCACTTCATGGCACCAGAGATGTTTACCCTAAATGCACTCGAGACCTCCAGTGAGGCAGTCATGCCAGACTTAGAGTTGTATGGGTTAGGGGGTGTGTGGGAATCAAACTTCCCTAAATTCTGTTGGGATTGGGCATACCTGCCTGTACACATGTGTTTCAGTGAATTAATGTGTGTGTTCTCTTTTATGTGTGTGTACATGATGTGTGTACCAATGTGAGATCATGGAGTAAGAAGCTTTGCTTTGCTGCTGTATGAAGTGGCCAGCAGACCACGAAGAAGTATGCACTTCCTTAGAAGCATGAGCTTATTCAGAGAAGGAATGGCTGCCCTGAGGAAATACTTATTGGGCTGAAATCTGAAGAATAAATAGGGTTTAGGTACATATAAAGGGTTCAAATGTGGCCCCCAAGAAGATAAGTCTAAGTTCTAACTTTATGCAGGGAAAGAGTCTTTACAGATATACTTAAGTTAGGGATTTTGTGGAGCTCACTCTAGATTAACAGGGTGAGCCTTAAGTCCAATGAGAATCGACCTTATAAGAATAGGAAATGTCATAGAAAAGATGAACGCAGGCACAAGAGGAGAGAAGCTAGGTAGAGATGAATGCAAAGATGACTTATGCAGCTACAAGTCAAGAAATGCCAAGCAGCCATCAGGAGCTGGACAAGGCAAAGGACAGATTCTCCACTCGAGCCATCAGGAGGGCATGGCCCTGCCATCACCTTGAGTTCAGATTTCTGACCTCCAGAACCTGAGATTAAAAGTCTATTTTATGAAACCACCATGTTTGTTGCAATTTGTTATGATATCCCTAGGAAACTAATGGAGTGGGTGAGGGGGTTTGGGGATATGATAAGTGATTTCTAGGCAAAGGGAGAGAATATAAACATAGGTTCTATGGTAGGATTGAGCTTGCTGTTGTTAGAAACAGAAAGGTGTCTGCTGGAATACGTGAAGATGAAACCATAGCTGTTGACAGGAGTGGAGAACTCTTGCCCCTGAAAGTCTTGGTAAGGACTGTGGTCTTTAATCCAGGAACACCAGGTACCATTGAAATATTTTAAGTGGGAAATGGAAAAATTCTATTTGCCTTTTAGCACATTGCTTTGGCTCTATTATGGAGAATGAATTGGAGCTAGACAAGAATGGCTACAATAAGACTGGTTAAAAGGCTATTGACTGCTGTAGTCCAAAGTGGCATCAAAGGTAGAAATACTGGACAGATCCAAGAGATATTTGGAAGAAAAATCTCTAGAGCTTGGCTACAGTAAGGATATGGAGGGTAAAGGCGATGGGATCAAAGGATCAAAAATGCTGTTTTGGTGGATGCTGGGAGTTGCTGTGACAGTTAAACTCCAAGACTTCTTGAAGAAGGTGGAGAGTTCAAATAAACATTTGGGGGTTGTGTTCTTTAAGACATCCAAGCAGGGACAGGAGGCAGGCTGATTCAATATGTGCAACTGGAGATCAGGGGAGAGATCTGAGGTCTAGGCATAATTTATATATAAGTGGTCACAGAAGCCCATGTGGATGATATTACTCAGAAAAATAATTTTAAAAAGAGGAAAGACCTATGACAAAGTTTTGAAGAATTGTGATATTTCATGGCTGGGTGAAGAAAGACTCTCCAGAGTCTTCTCAGAGGCATGAGAAAACTAGAGAGTGTGGATTAAGGAAACTTAGAGAACAGAGAGTTCCAGGAAAAGGGTAATGTTCAAAATAGTGGAAGTACTGAGAAGTCGGGTGAGAAGAAAATAGAAAGTGAGCTCTTAGTAGCATCTCCATGTCTCTGGTGGCCCTAGTGAGAGGTGTTTGGGTAGAGTCATGGAGAATGAGGGGAGATAGGATGCATAAGGACCTGTCTACATCTATGGTTGTTAAGAGGGTTGATAGATTTTAAAGAGTTTATTAGTTATAACATAAAACCAATGAATGGTAACTTTAAGGAGATGATGTGAGTGATAAGAGAGATTTCAAGGCCCCTCATAGGCCCTCCCCACTTTTCTTACTGTCATACCCCCCAAACATAAAACAACAAGCTTTTCATCATTCCAGTGACTAATACCAAAATTATGATTGCAAGGATGCCATTCTTCAGATTCACATTGGGAATCGATTGCCCAGAGGAGAGATAACCTCAATTACATTGTTAGATTCATTTCTGCTTTTAAATTTCTTGATTCCATGATTGACGCAGTGGTTAAGAAAATGTCTGAGAATGGATTTGATAGCAGGGATTGGAAGAGAAGGAAAAAAGTGATGAGTCCCTCGAGCAGGAAGGAAAGACGCTGAGAGCAGAAAGTTGTACAAAATGAGATTCTGTGGTTATCGCTGGATCCACCTGCCATGGGACCTATTCGAGTGAGGACACCTCAAATGTTAGCATCCTAGAGTGTGGAGGCTCTGAATATGCCACTAGATTGGGCTGTTCCAGGAAGGAGAGGAACATTCACTTCATGCTGGATATTGTATATATATGTATACATGTAGTATCATTAAATTCTCACCATGATTTTAGGATACCAATATTAATACTCTCATATTACAGAAGAGTGAATTGGGAGTTTTAAAAAATCACATAGTGTCCACTCATTGTGAGTCTTGGCCCTGCATTTCTTAAATTCCAGATTGTTACTCCCACAGTTTAGTTATACCTACTGATGAAAACTTGCTAGAATTACTTTTCTCTGGGCACAATATGTACTCAGTTCTTCTAAGACAGGGAAAACAAAGTAGAAGTATCCAGATTTGTCCAGGAGGGTCAATTAGGAATAGATTCCTATCACTTCCGGCAGAAGGGTCAGCAAATCCCAGAGTAGCCTGCGTGCCAAGCCAATTTCTTTCCATGAACCAGAAATAAAGAGTGGAATTGAATTTTGGGGGTTGTGTGGGTCTCCCACGGTTCTGCACCCCACCCTTCCATCCCTGGTTCATGTTTTATAGTGCAATTTCTGGCAAAAGTGCCAGTGGCAGAAAAGTCCGAGTGGGAACCAGAGTTAAACAGTCCATGCCATAGTTCTTGGACTTTCAAAGTTCTACCTCCAAATGAATGGATGCCATTGTTCCCTTTTCTTGAGGAAGGGGAGAATGAGCTGCTTTTTTCCACGCTCCTCCTGCCATTCTTGAGGGTTTTTGTTGTTGTTGTTCCCATCTTGCTTGCATTTGAGCATGTGGATATAATATGGCTTTGTCAATAAAACATTTAGACAGAGAGTGGAGGATGCTGAGTTTCTTTCTTGGCTCCTTCCCAGGCATTGACATAAGTGGATAGGAGATAATTTATCTCACTCTTACTGATTAGAATATCAAGGTAAGGAGAGATTTAGTGATGGAATCAGATTGACAAAATTGTCAGTGACTTGCTCAGGGACTCAGTCAGATCATTTCCCCTTTTGGGGGCAAAAATTTTTTTTTTTTGGATGCTCATTGTTTCAAAAAATGTAAGTGCATTTATTGCAGAGGTGAGATGGAAAATAAGTGTGAGCAATGGTGATGGGAATGGTAATTAATGTTACCATTAATGTTTTACTATTAAGTCAGTCTTCTTTTATGACTTGTCTTTAAAATAGATAAAAACTTCAGCTTTTAATAAAATGATACAATTTTGAAGGCAGTTTCAGGTGGGCATCTCAGCTCTGTGTCTTTCACCCTTTCTCACTGGGTGAGATGAACTTTTCTGAGCCTCTTCCTTTCCTGGGCAATAATAGGAGTTACCCTATGTGCATTCCAACAATAACCATATATACTAGGGATCTGAATGTGATTATATAACTTTGTATACTACATCTGGATCCCTTAAATCTGGTTTGTATTTAGTTTGAACAAAGAATCTCTTTACATATTTTGCATCTTACGAAGGCTTCTGATTCTTCAAGGTTTTTATACTGCTTTAGAAAAGATTTCAGAGCTGAGACACAGGTTGTTAATCCAAGCATTCCTTGGAGATATTGTGGGTTCAGATCCAGACCACCATAATAAAGCTTATATGACAATAAAGCAAATCACATAAATCTTTTGGTTTCCCAGTGCATATAAAAGTTATGTTTACACTATACTGTAGTATATTAAGTGTGTAATAACATTAGGTGTAAAAAATATACGTACCTTAATTTAAAAATGCTTTATTGCTAAAAATTGCTAATGATCATCTGAACCTTCATAGAGTCATAATCATTTTGCTGGTGGAGGGCCTTGCCTCAATTTTGATGGCTGCTGACTGATCTCAGTGATTGATGAAAGTTAGGGTGATTGTGGCAATTTCTTAAGACAACAGTGAATTTTGACACATTAATTGGCTCTTCCTGTCATAAAAGATTTCTCTGTAGCATGCGATGCTGTTTAATAGCATTTTACCCACAGTAGAACTTCTTTCAAAAGTGCAGTCAATCCTTTCAAACTCTGTTGCTGCTTTATTAACTAAGTTTGTGGAATATTCTAAATCCTTTGATGTCATTGCTACAATGTTCAGAGCATCTTCAAAAGGAGTAGATTCCATCCCAAGAAACCAATTTGCTCATCCATAAAAAGCAACTCCTCATATACTGAAGTTTTATTGTGAGATTGCAGCAAGCCAGTCACATCTTCAGGCACCACTTAGTAATTCTAGTTCTCTTGTTCTTTCCACCACATCTACAGTTCCTTCCTCCACTGAGGTCTTGAACCCCTCAAAGTCATCCATGGAGATTGAAGTCAATTTTTGCCAAACTACTATTAATGTTGATATTTTGACCTCCTTCCATGAATGTTTTTAATGGCATCTAGAATGACAAAATCTTTCTAGAAGATTTTCAGTATATGCAGCCCACACCATCAGAGGAATCACTAACTATGGCAGCTATAGCTTTACAAAATAAATTTATTCTCTTTGTGTGTGTGTGTGAGATAAGGTCTTGATCTGTTGCCCAGCCTGGAGGGCCATGGCAAGATCATGGCTCACTGGAGCATCCAACTCCTGTGCTCAGATGATCCTCCCACTTCAGCTTCCTACAGGTGCACACTACCATGCCCAGCTACTTTTTTATATATTTTTTTTGTAGAGAGGGGGTTTCACCATTTTGCCCAGGCTAGTCTTGAACCCCTGAGCTCAAGCAATCCATCAACCTCAGCCTCCCAAAGTACTAGAATTACAGGCATGAGCCATCGCACCTGGCCTTACATTTCTTAAATAATAAGACTTAAAAGTCAAAATTACTCCTTGATTCATGGGCTTCAGAATGAATGTGTTAGCGGGCATGGAAACAACATCAATCTGCTTGTGCATCTCTATCAGAGATCTGGGATAACCACGTACCTTATCAATGATCAGTAATATTTTGAAAGAATTTTTTTTTTTTTTTCCTGAGCAGTAGGTCTCAACAGTGGGTTTAACACGTTCAGTAAACCATGCTGTAAACAGATGTGCTGTAAACAGCCTTTGTGGTTCCATTTCTAAAGTGTAGGCAGAGAGATTTAGTATAATTCTTAAGCACCCTAGGGTTTTTGGAATGGTACATAAGCATTGACTTCAACTAAGTCACCAGCTCCATTAGCCACTAACAAGAGAGCAGCCTGTCCTTTGAAGCTTTCAAGCCAGGAATTGACTTGTCTTCTATAGCTATGAAAGTCCTAGATGGCATGTTCTTCTTGATCAAGGCTGTTTTGTCTCTATTGAAAATCTGTTGTTTAGTATAGCCACCTTCATCAATCATCCTAGCTAGATCTTCTTGGATAACTTACTGCAGCTTCTCCATCAACACTTGCTGTTTCACCTTGAACTTTTGTTATGAAGACAGCTTCTTTCCTTAAACCTCAGGAACCAACTTCTGCTAGCTTCAAACTTTTCCTCTGAAGCTTCCTCACCTCTGTTAGTCTTTATAGAATTGAAGATAATTAGGGCCTTGCTCTGGATTAGGCTTTGACTTAAGGGAATGTTGAGGCTGGTTTGATCTTCTACCCAGACCACACAAACTTTCTCCATATTAGCAACAAGCTGTTTTGCTTTCTTATAATCATGTATTCATTAGGGTAGCACTTTTAATTCCCTTCAAAATAGCATCTTCAAAAGGAGTAAATTCCATCTTCAAAAACTTTTTCTTTGCATTCACAACTTGGCTTTCTGTTTGTCACAAGAAGCCTAGATTTCAGCCTATCTTGGCTTCCAACATGCCTTCCTCGCTAAATGTAATCATGTCATGTTTTCAATTTTTAATTTAAAGTGAGAGATGTATGACCTTACCTGTCTCCTGAACACTTAGAGGCCATTGTAGGGTTATTAATTGGCCTAATTTCAATATTTTTTGTCTCAGAGAACATGGTGGCCCAAAGAGAGAGAGAAAGATGGGAGATTAGCTGGTTGGTAGAATTGTCAGAATATACACAACCACTATCCGCTAAGTTTGCCATCTTACATGGGCGCAGTTCATGATATCCCAAAACAATTACAAGAGTAGCATCAAAGATCACTGATCATAGATCACCATAACAGATATAATAAATAATGGCAAAGCCACAGACACATGAAGCAAGTACATGCTATTGGGAAAATGCTTTGATAGACATGCTCAATGCAGTATTGCTACAAACGCCAATTTCTAAAAACTACATCTGTGGGGCACAATAAAGTGAAGCACAATAAAATGGGATACACGGTATGCATGTATATCCTCAGGAGCTAGCAGCAGCCCTTATTTCTCCTATTTATAGGCCTATGTGACTCAAAAAGCAAATGGGCAGCTGCATGCAGGATGTCTTAGTCAGCTCAGGCTGCTGTAACAAGGTGCTACAGACTAGGTGTCTTATCAAAACAAACAGAAATTTTTCTCACCGTTCTGAAGGCTGGAAGTCTGAGATCAAGGTGCTAGCATGGTTGAGTTCTGGTAAGGGCTCTCTTTCGAGATTCAGACTGCTGATCTGTGTTGCATCCTGTTATAGTGGAAAGAGAGAGAGAGTGAGCTCTCTAACCTCTTATAAGACCACTGATCTCATTCATGAGGGCCTCAAACTGATGATCTAATTAGCTCCCAAAGGCCTCACCTCCAAATACCATCACTATATGGATTGGATGTCAACATATGAATTTTGGGAGGGATGTAAACATTCAGTCCATAACACAGGGCTGTTTCCTTGTATATGAAGCCAAACGGGAAAGTCTTTCCATCTACAAGGTCATTCGAAAGGTATCCAGTGTGTGTTAGAGAGTTGGGCACACAATTACTATTTAACATCTTGCCTTGGCCATGGAATGAATGTATGTATTGCTCAGAGAGTGAACTGAGATCTCTCTACCTTTTCAAGGACATGCTGTGACCAACAGAGTGATACCGCCCAGATAGGAATTATGCTTAACTGTCATTTGCTGCTTTGAAGAGTCCTAAAAAAACAGCAATGTTTGCACCATTCATATGTAGTTACTGGCTCTTCACATTACCACCTTCCTGAGGGTGATTATAGTTTTTCTTCTGCTCTAACCTTTGGAACTCCTTAATCAGCTTATTCCTAGGCTTGAGGCCATTAGCACTGATCTGAAACTAGAGGTCTCCAAGTATCTCAGTGGTAGATGCACAGCACATTGGTACAAATCATCAACCAACCAGCTAGTTTCAAGCTTTCTAAACTTTGTGATTCAGCCAGGTGGTGAGATGAGATATTACCAAAATTATTTTTCTTAGTAACAGTTATCAGTCATACTGGTTGGTTGGGGGCCAACCAACAGGCAAGCCAACTAATTTTTCCAATTTGCATTTAATTATATCATCATATAGGCAAAGTAATGGGCTCTGGTTTCTGGTCCTCCTCTAAATTCAAACAAACTTACATAAGCATTAAGAGAATCATATCACCTTGGCTCACTCTGGCCTCTGAGCATGAATATAGAGTGAGGGAAACCACCAGATGTTAAGCTGATCTTATCTGCTGGAAAAGACACATCCAAGTGTTGTGTGCCAAGGGGTTTAGGGACCCTGCAGTCATACCAGTTTGACTACAATCTCACTGGGTCTATAAATAAAACGAGAGCAGACCAAGCCAGCACTTGGATGGCAGATGCCGAATCTCCTGGGAATGATGCAGTAAGTAACGCATGGAACCCAAGTTAACGCTTCCCCCTTTGTGCCTATAATAAATCAGTACCTGCCTTTTAACGGGCCCTGTCTCTTTTCCTGAGCTTTTTTCTAGATGGTCCATAAAAATAACTTCTGCTTTTATCCATACTTTGAGATGAATTGGTTATTTCTCCCCCAAATAAAATTAACCTTTTTTTTCCATCATTTATAAGTGAAAAAAATTACTTGGTTAAATTCTTTACTTGGTCATGGCTACAAAGATGTGTCATGACTTTTTGTTTGTTTGTTTCTCCAAAAAGATGGTAGAGTTTGAAGATGAATACATGAATTCCCCCTAACATAGGTAATAAAATGCCTTTGATCATTGGATATAAAAACAGCTATAAAAATGCAAGTGTTTCTCTAATGGTCCATCTTGCTTTTTTATGAGTCTGTCTACTGCCATTGCATAGGTAGATTTCACACTGGGCTATGCAAATCTCCATTCGCCTGCTTATTCCGGTCATAAATGTATTACTCCAGTCAAGTTTGAATTAGGAAAGCTTCCAAGGTTTCAATATTTATTTATTTTTCATAGTAAAAATAGTCAACCATAACCACCTATACCTTTATGTGTGATGCTCTATTACTTGAACAGGGTTTCAGCTTATCACTGCATATTTAATGTCATGTCTTCTTAGCTATGTCTCACATAACCAGCTTCTAATTTCAGCCTCTGCCTAGTTAAAACACTTTGTCAAACTTCCCTATCACATTTTTTTTCTCACACACATCATTTCATCCTCACTCCTGAAAAATCTGTTAGTGGCAATTCCAATATTGGCAATGTAAGAGTGAAAAAAAAACTTTAAAAAGGGAAAACTGAATTTAAATTTCATCATTGCAAAAATGAAACGTTAATTGAACCCCCGTAAAGAAAGGGCACATTATATCTCAGACATATGTGGGCAGTTGAGCAAAGAATTACTACACAAAGGTTAAATAATGTGTCATTCACTAAAATAAAAGGAATCATTTACATATTTATTTAAATAGATACTTCTCCAATACTTTTAAGCCTAGTTTATGTATTATTAATTCATGAAGATAAAAATTCTGGAGCAACATAAAATATGAAAAACTACTGTCAATTGAGGTTTAACAAAAATGAAGAGTACATAATACTTAAAATGATTATGTTATTCACTTGAAATATATAATTTGATTTTTAAGTAACATTTTTGGGAACATAGTTACTACATCAGGCACTGTGTGTGATTAGGAAGTTAAATAGCTTTAGACAATGTAGAATATGAAAATAGCATATTTCTACAGGAAGGACATCAGGAGTCTTGGAGGTGGTATTTTCGTCTAGATTTATTAAAGTGTATCTCTTAGATGATAAAATGAATTCTGGGCTGGAAATACTTGAGGGAGAAAACTAATAGATCTGTTTAAGAGTTAAGAGCTTGAATACTTCTAGCAGAGCTTGAGAAAGTAAGGGCTCAATATATATATATTTTTTGTTGAATAAATGAATGAAATCTCCCCAAAGATACTAAAATGATAATGATGCTTGTTTAACTTTGGGATGTTACTAGACAATATTTATGGAACACCTATAGTTTGCTTGGCACTGCACTAAGACCAGTGAATACAAACCAAGTGAACAAGACAAACTTGAACCTCCAAGGAGCTGACGGTCTAGTCAGGAAGACATGCATAAAAAGATGTCATCATTAATGTGCTGATGGCTTCACGCACTCAGCGTATGCAGACGGAGCTAGCCAAGTAAGGTGTCAAAGTGGTCTCTCTGAGAATATCTCCTTTGAGTTGAGACCTGAGTGATAAGAAGGTAAGGAAGATAAATCTGGGTGCTCAGAAAACCTCACATGTGAAGTCACAAAGACCAGAGAGATGATGGCCTGTCAGAGGAATTGGAAGATGTTTAAAAGCCAAGCCTACAAAGCAAAAAGGAAATTGGGGAGAGGGGAGCTGAAGTGTAGACAAGGGCCAGGTGGTAGAAAAAATGAATACAGTTGAATTCAATACCAAAAATGAATACAGTGCAGCTACTTTCCTAATTCATTCTGAAACACACATTCTTGGAATTTACCAAAAGGAAAGTACTTACAGCAATATTTTTATGCAAATACCATTATTTGTGTCCAATTAATGAGGGTGTTTTGATATTTTAATCTAATATTTTGGGAGCCATTGCTATGGGGTACATTTGCTCCTTGATTTGTTGATTCACATACCTACTATTACACACATGCCAGATACAAAGATACACAAGGCACTCCCTGCCTTCAAGGAGGCGATGTAGTCTTCAGGGAGTAGGAGATAGGGGATGGACTATGAACCAGTTAGACTTAGGAGGTGGGATGTTGAGAGAGGAACATAAGGGATTAGATCACTGATATCATCAAAACCTCTCACGGCAAATACAAACAAAATTGAGGATCCTTGCCCTGACCCTCTCTCACCAGCAGGAAGCTTCTGTTTTAATAAGTGTTTACTTTGGGAGCATCTCCTAGTTCTTTTGGGGAGTTAGAGGTTGTGAGAATGAGAAGTGACCCATAAAACGAGTCCCTATCAATGAGTCACTCTACACAACTTGAGGAGCACTATTTATATTATATTCTATGTCAATGGGATTATGGTTCTCATGTACTACTCTGAGAGAATGTGGTAGAAGTCCCTGAATTTGCAAACTAACCCACATTCCCCTCTTTCTTTAAGGACATTCTTCAATAGTCATTAACCATCATAACTGAACCAAGTTAAATGGTGAAGACGTATATTTACGGAGTCCAAAATTATCAACTAGGGAGGATATTCTGAAATTCCTGTTTAGTGCTGTGAGTTTGGTCTCTTTCAACTCAAAGTTGGTCATTCTGAAGAAACAGAGCTCTTCTGTGCAGTTGGAGACACATACAAAGATATGCACATACACATGTCCCCTTTGTTCTTTTCTCACATGGAGCCTTGCCTATCTAACTCCACAGAAAAACATGCTCTCTTGGTTGAGACTCTTTCTTTAGTTGGTCCACTTTTCACTTCCTCGACATACAAAGCCTTCCTCCCACAGGTTGCTATTTTCCCAATCTTTTCTCACAAATATTATTTACAACCACATTTTTAAACCATAAATTACATATAATGTTAATAAATGGCCCTTGTTTATAGCCATTTATTATAGCCAATGGAAAGAAGAACATTTATAATATTTCTTGAGATTTTTCAGATTGTGTGTATGTTTTCTGAAAACATATCTCCCAGCGTTGGCAACATAGTGAGAATCCATCACTACAAAAATTAAAATAATTAGCCAAGTGTATTGGTGCCTGTCTATTGTCCCAGCTACTCTGGGAGGTGGGAAGATCGCTTGAGCGCAGGAGTTTAAGGCTGCAGTGAGCTATGATTGAGCCACTGCACTCCAGCATGGGGTGACAGAGTTAGACCACATCTCAAAAAACAACAACAAAAAATCCATATAACCAGGGAATGTTGGAAGTGAGGTTAGACCTCTGTGAAAGGCACATGGGAGTGAGTTGCTTGAGTGGATAGTGGTCAGTGGCACTACTGGAACAGTCCAGGTGGGCAGCACTGGAAACTGGAACCAAGGCAAAGGCAGTGGGAAAGGAGAAAGGATACAAAATAGAAAGATATATTGCACAGAATAAAATGGAAAATAACCAGCAGCTAGAGAGAGGATCAAGTTATGCTGATGTTTTGAATCCACATGAAAGGAAAGATAAAGTGACATTATCATAAACAAGGTAGGAAGAAAGATGAATTTAAGGACAGGATAGAGATTAGATTATCTAGATGAATTTTGAGATGCTCACAGGAAATCATGCTTTAAGGGATGAGCAGAGGCTGAAGCCCACCTAAACTACTTTCCTCCCTTTCTTCTCTCTTTTCCTTTCACACCTCCCTCCTTGACAGAAGTCCTTTCTGGAGAGCCCTCAAAGAGGGGGAGAGGCCTGACTGCTCTGGCTCATATTCCAATTTGAGCTCAAACCCATGTGCATGCCTGGGCATCATTCATAACAGACCCAGCTACCCATATGCATGCCTGGGGGTCATTCACAACACACTAAGCTACTTGTGTGGATGCCTGGGGGTTGTTCACAACAGATGCAGCTACAAGCTACAGTTTAGTTTTTGCCTGTTGGTCTGGAAGACAAATATTTGGCACTGGAGGTCAAGAGAGAAGTCAGGCCTCTAGATAGCTACTTGGATGCTCCCTGCTTAGAGATGATAATTGAAAGAGTGAGAGTAAATACATTTTTCTAGAAGACAGAGGGTGGAGAAGAGGGCTAAGTAGAAAATTCCAGGACACCTATGATTAGGGCCTAGAGGCAGGAAG
Organism: Theropithecus gelada; assembly: GCF_003255815.1. Taxonomy (NCBI): domain Eukaryota; kingdom Metazoa; phylum Chordata; class Mammalia; order Primates; family Cercopithecidae; genus Theropithecus; species Theropithecus gelada. The sequence goes on along the minus strand of NC_037686.1, from coordinate 19,909,691 downwards.
ATAGACCAGAGATAAAGTCACAGAAAAAGCAATTCTAGAGAAGAAAAAAACAAACAAAAAACCCCACAACCACCCTGAAAATGAGCAGTGCAAGGAAGGAGTGATTTAGGAAATAGGCCATGGAAAAGAAACACAATTGAGAAGGTGGGTGAATTTGGTAGCTAGAGAATGACGGATGTCTTTTGCAAGTGGGGTTTCAGCAGTGGTTGAATGTAGATTATAGAAAATAAAGCAGGGGTAGGTGGTGAGGTATTGAAGGCTAAATGAAGAAGAATGAGAGGCAGAAATGATGGCTTGGGGGGATTAATAATAAATGTATGCTAAGTCTTAAGTGCTTATATACTTTATAGAATGCTTTCTGGCTAAGTGGAAACATCCAACAGAAAGGAAAAATTTGAATCCATAGAGCAGAGTAGAAATTGTTGTGAGATACATGTTTGTGTTTGTGTATATTTATTCTCCAATAAGCCACACAATGATTTTGTGCAAGCTACACAAAAGTGGGTCTCCCCTGGATGGATGGAGATCCTCAATAGAGTGAACGAATGGCTTGGTGAACAGAAAAATGGGCACTTCCTTCAGCTCCAACATGCAACCTGGAATCTATACCATGATACATGACAAAACTCTATAAAAACGACTTACTGTATTCACACTTAGAAAAAAACTATCCATGTACATTTGCCTTGATTTCTTCTTTATGCTCAGCGACTTTCATCACTTTCCCCAGGACACATGCTTGTTCTTATTTATAACCAGAAAATCAGTTAGTCAATGTCCAATATTGAGCTCTTTCCAAATACTCCCTCCCCAGGGTCCACAGAAGCATTCGTGCAGAAAATCCCCAGCTGAAGTGTGTGGTGGCCAATCATCACATTATTAAGGACACTTTTTCTTTGTTGATGTTCCCAGTCAGCTCTAATTCTGCCACTGCTCACCAGACCATAGGGACAATTTTGTGGCGTTATGTTTTGAAAGCAACATTTTTTTTATTTGAGTAGGTAGCTTAAAATTAGAAACACACAGTTTAATCACAGTATGCTAGAAACAAAAATAATTGACATTTTTTTCTTTTTTTATTTCCCACTTGGCAATAAAAGAAAAAAATTAAGAATAAAGATAGTTATGGATGTTACTTAATATCCTTGGGAGGACACAAGCCATCAAATGTTGAAAAAAAATTTTTTTTAACATTTGTGCTTTCTTACTTTGTGTGAAAATGTTGCATGTATATTTTTGGTAATTTCTTCAGGGATTTTAAAGAAGACATTTTCTATTTTAATATATCTCGGTGACAGTGATCTGGGTAAGAATCCACCGGGGAATTTGGCAAAGATTCTGTCAATGAACAAAGAAGGCAGGAATGAGCTCTAGAGCTCTTGAGCTCTAGATAAGAAAGCTACTCTCCCAGTCCCCTTCTTTGTCTCTGTGTCACCTTCGCAAGAAGGTGCTCCAAAACTGTGAGCTACCCTGCTTGGATTAATACTTCCCTTTCCCAGAGATGCACAACTTTACAGTAGTGTTGGCCTTGAGACTGTAATTAACTCGATATGTCTCATATCCCTGTTCATATCAGTTACCACAAGAAGCTGAGAACACCAAGTCAGTCCTCATTCCCCTAATTCTAACCTCTTTGCTCCAACCCCCGTAGGACCTATCCCCTTCACCATAAATTAATATATTATGTATTTTACTTATTGGTTTGTCTTTTTCTCCAATTAGAGTATAAACTAATTTCATCTGTTTTGCTCATTTCCATATCACAATACCTGGGACAGTGACAGGCATGTAGTGATTATTATTATGGAGGCACGTGGCACTCCACAATTATTTGCTGAGTGAGTAAATGAAAAAAAAAAGGAAAGAAAAAAAGCACTTGCACTTGACACTAGCTTAGATGTGGTCTATGAGAGACCACAGAGACGCAACATGAACTCTAGGACTGTGAGCTTGAGATGTTTGTAGGGTTATATGCAGTGGTCAGTAGTAGGAGAGCAGCAGTACAAAATAACGGGCACGAAGAGTAGGAGTTATTTTACTACAAAAACTAATTTGATATCATGAGTGGCCATCTTGTTGGTGAGAGATTTGCAGTAGAAAAACTATTGCTTAAAAAAAACAAAAACAGAAACACAAAACCACCAACAAAAACTTCAAAGCTCTTGAATTGCAGCTGCTATCTACGTAGGTCTTTCTACCATGGAAGAATTTCTCAGTACTGCGTTAGGTCAACATTGGCCTTCACAGAATCTAAAGTAGCATGAAAAAAATGCAAAACGAATACAAGCTCCCAGCATATAGTTGGCACTCAATAGATCCTTGTTGGGTAAGCAGAGGTATTGATGCCTGGACACAATTAAGAGTTAGGCAAAATCTGTCTTCCACTAGAACCGTGCAGAGCTGCTTCCAGGAACTTGGGTCTGCTCTCCTGGTCTCCCATCAGACTATTCTGTGTCCTGCCCATTCTGAAAGAGCCTTTTGCACATAACCTTACTTCTCTCTCTCATCTCCTCTCTCCCAAATATAATTATATGACTTTTAGATATATTCATGCAAAATCATGCTTTAAGAGTCAGTGATACTGGCTTAATTAGACAAGAGTTTCAGCAAATTTCTTGCTTGATAGTACCCAAGTACCATAGTACCCAAGAACAACAATGCCTAAAACAAGTGAAAATAATCAGGTTTTAAAGACTTCTCATACGTTCTCCAAGAAATTATGTTGGTATTAGACGTGTCAGGTAGTATGGCAAGACTTTGATGTAAATATTTGAGAGTGATTAAATTTTTTGGATTAAGAATTTAAAACTCAATAGAAGGGGCTAAAGGAATGTATTTACGTTTCATTGGAAACAATAGGACAATATAGCCTTTTTATAAGAGGAGGGTATATCGTCCTATCATTTCCAATAAGAGACTGTGGAGGACAGCCAGGCATCCTCGTACGCACTTTAACCCAGTATTATTTTCATATATTCTTTCTTAATATGAGAAATTTCAGCTTTTAATGTCAGATCTTCCCCCATTTTCCTACATATCAGGAATAAATTGAGCATGTGTCAGACTCCCTAAGATAAATGTTTTGTAATTTTTTTCTGTTGCTGAAAGAATCAATGCATAGACGACACCCTTAGATAGATTGCCAACTGGGAATGTCAGTTTAGATCTAATTTTCCATAGATTCTGTTATGTGGAGATGGTAGAGTGAATATCATCATTTAGAAAAATTACATAGGTCTACAATCTGCCCCTGGAACATGAAAGAACTGAGGCATAAAAATTATATAATAGAACACTTTGGTTGCACACCCCTGACTCTGTGTAGTAGAGGAAAGAAGTGGAAGTATGTTTTATTTCATGCTAACTCAGAGGCAAATAGTAAATTTTTCTATCAAAGTTTGTTTTTATTAATCGATCACTTAAAATGTTTCAGAATACCGGCCAAGCCCAGTGGCTCACACCTGTAATCCCAGCACTTTGGGAGGCCAAGACAGGCAGATCACAAGGTCAGGAGATCAAGACCACCCTGGCTAACATGGTGAAACCCTGTCTCTACTAAAAAATACAAAAAATTAGCCAGGTGTGGTGGCGGGCACCTGTAGTCCCAGCTACTCGGGAGGCTGAGGCAGGAGAATGGCGTGAACCCGGGAGGCAGAGCTTGCAGTGAGCCCAGATCACACCACTGCACTCCAGCCTGGGCAACAAAGTGAGACTCCATCTCAAAAAATATAAAAAAATAAAAAGTTTCAGAATGCCTAACTTATTCTAAATACAAAGAGTATCACATATATCAAAATTTCGTAGGCGATAATTATGGTTCATAAATGGAAAATGTAAGAGAGTAGATTGTTAGTGATATGGTTTGGGTCTGTGTTCCCACCCAAATCTCACATTAAATGGTAATCCCCAGTGTTGGGGGAGGCAATTTGATCATGAGGGCAGATTTCTCTCTTGCGGTTCTCATGATACTGAGTTATCAGGAGACTGGTTGTTTGAAAGTGCATAGCACTTCCCCCTTCACTCTTTCTCTCTCTCCTGCCTTCCTGTGAAGATGTGCTTGCTTCCCCTTTGCCCTTCTGCAATGATTGTAAGTTTCCTGAGGCTTCCTCAGCCATGCCTCCTGCACGGCCTGTGAAATTGTAAGTCGATTAAACCTCTTTTCTTATAAATTACCCAGTCTCAAGTAGTTCTTTATAGCAGTGTAAGAACAGATTAATACAGTGAGTAAGGTAAAGATTGAATGAAGAGAAAATGAAATAATAAAGCATTTTCAGTAACATTTAAGTGTTATGTACATTCTCACATACTTTAAATCTTCACAGTGTAATTATGTGCAGTAGGTTTGGTTGGAACTCCCAAGATTTCCTACCCAGCATTTAGGAAGCAATGTCTTCCCTTGATTTGCCACCCTCTCTGACTCTTCCTCTTCCCTCCTTCTCAATCAGTCCATTACACAAAGGTTTATGAGAATGAAATGAGACTCCAGGGAACTTAGAACTTATTCCGTTCTAAGAAAAATACTTATTTAAAAAATGTGATGATTGCTTTAAAAATAATCTATCTTCTACTTGGCCTGAGAATATCATTAACATAAAGAAAACCCATTCACCCAGAAACTCTTATGAGAGATATAAAAATTAAGACTAGAGTATAAGTTCCCCAAACCATCATCATTTTCACCAAAACTTGCCTCATTGAAAGAAATGTGGAAAGTTACATCTAAAAGCCTCTACTTATTACACAACTTGTCTTTAATTAAAAAGAATTTTACAGTCCCTAAAATAAGGGGATTGTGAGGTAAATAGGTAGTGACAGTCAGTGAAACTGTCCCCACAGCGTTAGTGAGAATTTCATGCTAGGTGTTACACAACAGTTATGCATGAATCGGGCTGCCTTCTGGCCTACTTTACTACAGCTACCTACTAACTGAAAGTCAAGTAGCACTAGATGCTGACCATTTGCTTCCCTGTTTTTTCTATAGATAGAATTTATAGGGCCTTTGTGCTTAAGACTCCCTAAAATGTTTTCAGATCCTGAGTTCCAGCAGAATGGCTGATGCCAGCTAGTCTGAAGACTCCCACCAAGAAACCAAGTCAGCACAAGAATGTAGTTTCCTCATCCTCCCATTTCATGACCTCACCTTTTACTCTTGATCTATCGGTGATCCCCAGCCCACTACTCATTCCAAGTCCCTTAAAAGCCCTAGCCTCCTTAGGGAAGCAGATTTGAGGTCTCCTCCTGTCTTAAGCCTCTCTCTCTGCTGCAATTCATGATGTCTTGGTATAGTAACTTGCTGTGCACCCGGCAGTTGAGCCTGTCACAGTTACAATGACTGCTACTCATGTTTCATGAAATTCATACTTTTGTATTTACAAATAGGGAATAAAGACATTTTAACAGACATGTGATATTGTTTGGGTAATATTTCCAGGATTTTGTCTAAATTGATGGGCAAGAAACATTCAAGATGAAAACAGACACTGTTGAATCCTGTTATGCCCAATAACATCATAATATAAAGCAAATGATACCAACATCTATATTAAATTTAGGTTGACTACTCCATTGTTAATTCAAATTGGAGAATTTGTTTTCCACTTTGGGTCTAAATCACTGGTTTGTTGCTTCCTGGAATTCAAATTTAGTTACTTTTTTTTATTATTATTAAATATTCCTGGTGATTGTGATGTGAAGTCAAGTTTAGTGGAAGAGTGGCAAGATTACAAGTGAGACAGTGTGTTCAGGGCTGCCATGAAATCAGGACCAGGGTGTTAGTCACCTTCATTCAGCAAGGAGGCCAGGCTGAATGAAGCAGAGACACCCCGCAGGAAGGGGAGAATGTCTAAACGAGTGAAGAGAGGAAGTTGCTAGAGAGGACAGCATGAGAAGCTGTAGGAATTAGAGAAAATAAGAAGGGGCTGGGCGCCGAGGCTCACGCCTGTAATCCCAGCACTTTGGGAGGCCGAGGCAGGTGGATCAGGAGGTCAGGAGATCGAGACCATCCTGGCTAACACGGTGAAATCCCATCTCTACTAAAAATACAAAAAAAAAAAAAAAATTAGCTGGGCGTGGTGGCAGGTGCCCGTAGTCCCAGCTACTTGAAGGGTTGAGGCAGGAGAATGGCATGAACTCAGGAGGCAGAGCTTGCAGTGAGCGGAGATGGCGCCACTGCACTCCAGCCTGGGCGACAGAGTGATACTCCATCTCAAAATAAATAAATAAATAAAAGAAAAGAAAAGAAAATAGGGAGACTAAGCTTACTGACCTTGAGAAGTACAAGAAAATATTGTAGAACAATAAAGATGCATTTTGCCACGCCTGATACATAGCAGGTACTTAATACATGTTTGTGACTGAATACATAGGTGGACCAGATTACAGAGGAACTTCAGAGGCAAACAAAATAATTTGTATTTCTTGTTCACCATATACGTTCAGTGCCTAGCATATATTATGGATTCCATAAATATTTGTTTAAATGTTGATTGACAAATGTGCCTGACTGAGAGTATGCATTCATTAAATGGTTGATGTAATTATTCTAATCAATAGTTGAATACCTTTGTTTTTCAGATGGAAAAATCCAATGATTTGTGTATATAAGGCCATTTTTATTCTAATCTGAATGAATAGTATAGAAAAACCATACTGTTTAAAGATATTCTACAGTGTTCCAAAGAGAAATGTTATAGACATATGGTAATATATTGCCAGCCAGAGAATTAGAACTTCCAAAATAAAGCCCTTCCTTTAAAACGTGAATACAATGAGGCTGAGAGGATTAATAATATACCCATTCATTCATCCATTCATGCATGCAATAAAGAATGTCTACTATGGACTAGGCACTGCTCTAGTTAAACAAAGTATGTAAAAGTTTCTGTCCCTATAGGGTTTACCTTCTAACTGGGGCAGCAGAACGTAAGCAGAAATGTATAGCAATTTAGAGTATGGCAAAATGTAAGGGTAGGGAGGTGAGAAATTCTACTTTCAAGAATGGTGGCCAAGTAAGACCTTGCTGAGAAAGGAGACATTTGAGTCAAGACCTAAAAACAGTGATGGAGCAAGCCATGATGCTATCTGGGGGAAGAGCATTTCAGGGAGAGGAAACAGCACATGTCAAGGTCCCGTCACAGTCTGGGAGCAGTAAGAAGGCCAGAGCATCCAGAATGAATAAAAAGGGTGGTAGGAAATCTGCTCAGAGAGGTTAATGGAGGACCTTGTATGTCAAAGGAAGGATTTTGGCTTTTACTCCGAATGACATGGAAGCCACTAGGGATTTTTGAATAGAGGAGAGTTAAGGGTCTGATTTGGTTGTGCTCTGGGCAGTCACATACCTTGCAATGAAGCTGTCCAAAATTTTATTAACTATAATTTATTGATCCCTCTTGGTTTCTCATGTTATTTCTTTCTATTGGATTACCACACTTGCTTTTTTTTTTTTTTTTTTCCAATAACAATAGGTATAGTTTTCCATCTTTTTCCATTGGGATAAGATATAAATATCTCGAGGTTATCTTGTTCATATTTATGTGTCTGGTGACATCACATGTGATCTCTGTACAAGGTAGGTAATTGCCAAATATGTGTTGTCTTTATGTGACTTTTCAGCTTGTTTATGATGAATCCAATTATGAAATGTCACACAAGTGTAAAACTAGTGGTATTAACCATGATCTTTGACATGACTGAATGAAACTTGTGAATCATTTGTTTGAAAAATTATGTCTGTATTTACATTTGATTTTTTGAAGCAGTAAATTGATGTGTCATTCCATGGATGGCCAGAAACACTCAATCAACCACGTCACAGTTGGGATTTCATTTATAGGCATTTGAAACAACCCTGCAATTCCTTTGGAGTTCATTCGGTGAACTATAGCACTGGAATTAGTCCTACGAGTGTAATTTGAGGGTATTGAAAAGCCCCATTTGCCTGAAAAAATTTCTACTATAAAGGCTGCCTCCTCTCACGCCTCCCCAGAACCTTCAACCTTTAGTTTCCACCTCTGGAGCAATTCCTTTCTTACTTAACAAAATAAGTGTGTTGCTCTTAGGAAGCTTCTACAGAATGCACAACTGCCGCTAAGCACTTGGAATCTCTCAGAGCACAGCCTAGCATGGAATTGGTAAAAAAAAAAACAAAAAACAACAACAACAACAACAACAACAAAAAACCATGCTTCACTTGCATCTCTCTTAGTCAGCTAAAGACGTGACCATTATTTTACATTTTATTTATTTATGCCAGGTCGTCTAACTCTGTAGGCTGCTACTGACATAGGGAGTGTCACTTTTCTGCATAAACATCTATTAGATAAAATGATTTAATCAGCTTTGATGATCTGGAATAACAGGACTTTACCAAGGGACTGGCTATTCTGATGTGAAAGTAAATGTGTTAACCTCCCTCGCCATGACATTTATTTTCCAGTAATGGTGCTGGCTCTGCCTCGGCATCCTTTTAACAGCAGGAGACCATTATCCTGTGAGAATGTTCTCTCCCCTTTCACATTATCTCTTAATTATTGCCCTCTTTTCTATAGACAATGCCTGTAGGAATTTTCATGTAATTTCTCCCCTCCATTCCTCCTCTGACATGTACTGCCATGGGAGAGGATTTGGGTGTTAACCCCAGAAAGCCCAGAACAATGAATCTTGTAGACAGTTGGCTCAGTAACCAAGGAGTCCTTTGAGAGGTGGCTGAGATGCTGTGAGCAACGCACAAGGCAAATGCTTGGGAACTAAAAAATTTGCATTGAAGCCTTCCAGGGAAAGGGGAGGATGACAATGGAAATTGCAAGGTTGGCCGGGAGGGGGGTGGAAGTTTTAGTTTTTCCCACATGCCAGTCTCTCAAGAACATCCATTTTATTTATTTATATTAGAGAAAAGGTTTCATCCCTCCCACTCACAAAAATAGACCTCACTATGTAAATCCCATCTCTGCCATTTTGTTGAGGCTGTAGCCAGCCAGACTAAAACAGTGCAAAAAACTGCAGAGAACTCCTCTGATGCATCTCAATGGCTGTTTGTTAACCTCAATGCTGACCATTTAAATGCTAACCCTATTAAGCAAGTAATCCCTACACAAGCACCCAGTTCGAGTCATGTAACATTTAATTATCTAACATTTTTTGTTTTTAATTTACAATACAGGGTAATCTCATACACACACACACACACACACACAGTGTATATGTATCTATACACATATACACTTTTAGTTTACTGACATTTCACTTTTTTTTTTTTTAACTTTTATTTTAGAGTAGATTTAAGGGGTACATGTGTAGGTTACCTGAATATATGGTGTGATGCTGAGGTTTGCGGTATAAATGATTCCTTCACCCAGGTACTGAACATAGTACCAAATAGTTTTTCAATCTTTGTGCCCCTCCCTCTTCTAGTAGTTCCCAGTTTCTTTGTTGCCATCTTCATGTCTCTGAGTGTCCACTGTTGGGCTCCTACTTATAGGTGAAAACATGTGATATTTGGTTTTCTGTTTCCACATTAATTCGCATAAGATAATGGTCTCTAACCGCATCCATGTTGCTGCAGAGGAGATGATTTCGTTCTTTTTTATGGCTGTGTGGTATTCCATGGTGTATATGTAACACATTTTCTTTACCCAATCTGTCGTCGATGGATACTTAGGTTGATTCCACGTCTTTGCCATTACAAATACGGTTGCAATGAACATGTAAGTGCATGTGTCTTTTTGGTTAGAAATATTTGTTTTCTTCTGGATATATATCCAATAATGGAATTCCTGGCTTGAATGGTAGTTCTGTTTTAAGTTTTTGAGTAATCTCCAAACTGCGTTCCACACTGGCTAAGTGGATAAGCAGTCCCTTTTCTCTTCAACCTTGCCAGCATCTGGCATTTTTTGACTTTCTAATAATGGCCATTTTGACTGTTGTGAGACAGTATCTCATTGTGGCTTTGATTTGCATTTCTTGATGATTGATGATGTGAAGCATTTTTACATACGTTTTTTGGCTACTTCTTTTGAGAAGTATCTGACCATGTCTTTTGTTCATTTTTAATGGGCAATTTATTTTTTGCTTGTTCAACTGTTTAAGTTCTTTATATAATCTTAATATTAGACCTTTGTCAGATGCATAGTTTGTGAATACTTTCTCCGGTTCTGTAGGTTGTCTGTTTATTCTGTTCATAGTTTCTTTCGATGTGCAGATGCTCTTTAATTAGGTCATACTTGTCAATTTTTCTTTTTGCTGCATTTGCTTTGAGGACTTAGTCATAAATTCTTTCCCAAGGCTGATGTCCAGAGTGGGGTTTCCTATGTTTTCTTCTAGGATTCTTATAGTTCGAGGTCTTACATCTAAATCTTTAATCATTTTTGAGTATACAGTGAAAGTTAGGGGCTCAGTTTCATTCTTTATGTGGCTAGCCAGTTTATCCCAGCACCCTTTATTAAATAGGGAGTCTTTTTTACCTCTGCTTCACATACATACTTTAAAGGAACACTTTAGAAAACAAGTTTATGAAGTTTACGTTCAGGCATAAATGTTTCTCGTGTATTATTTATGAATTTGTGGGACCCTGCATGAAGGTTACTATTTTCTGTAAAGGCACAAACAAAATCCATTGAGAAGTGCTCCCCAACCCCATTGCATTTGCATGTTAGCTAAAGCGATCCAGGGAATTCTCCGAAATTTGCTATTAATATTTATTGACTGTAATTATGCTGTCATATAATGGGGAATATAAGCTCTGATTGCAGGCATTTCTGGCAATGAAAGAGTAAGGCTTTAAGTCTTTTCCTAGTTCTTGGACAATACAGGGAAAAAATTCCTGGTGCTTTTTCAACATAATATAAAGGTCACTGACAATAGCCCACCTATTGATGCTGATGTGTGACATTTAAACTGAATACAAAGAAAGCATGATAAGCATTAAAAAGAACTAGTTGCTTTCAAGATAATGCTGTTTACCAAATCATTTCTCTTTGAAAAAAATAGTAACATTCCAATTTATTTCTTAGACATTGCTTGAAAAATACACATATATTTTGAATAAACAACAGTATCTATCACTGATATTTAATCTACTACTACCACTACTACTAAATTTATCAATAATATATTTTAAATATGGCCTAGGCTGTGAAAACTAGAACCTGGGGAAATATTCTTTGGATGATATGATCAGTTGTTATGTTTTAGTTAAAAAAAAAAATTGGGCCATGTGTGGTGGTGCATACCTGTAATTGCAGCACTTTGAGAGGTTGTGGTGAGAGGATTGCTTCAGGTCGGGACTTTGAGACCAGTTTGGGCAACATAGTGAGACCCTGTTTCAAAAATAAAATAAATAGCTGGGTGCAGTAGCATGCATCTGTAGTCCTAGGTACTTGGGAGGCTGAGGTGGAAAGACTGCTTGAACCCAGAAGTTCGAGCCTTCCATAAGCTATGATCACTCCACTGTACCCCAGCCTGGGCAACAGAGCAAGACCCTGCCTCTAAAAAATAATTTTTTAAAAATTAAGGTGTTTATGTAATAGGATGCGGGCATATATGTGGTCAAAAAAAATACTAAGTCATTTAGAAAATTGTTGTATTTTTGCCATATAGATAAGATACCAATAAGGAGCTGAAGTGATCTGATTTGTCTCTGTGAAATGAAATGGTTTAGCTCAATTTATAAAATTAACCCCTGTTTTAGCATTTTGTTGTCTGAGCCTGGGTGAGTGGTTAATAGGGTATGTTTCACTGAAAGAACTCCCAGTGGACTCTCCCACCCAGCAACAAAGATAGCTTAAAACACATTGCTCAGACAGTTATGTTAGAAGAGCCTGAGGGATGAGTAGGAAGAAAAGGTAGGGAGCAGTAGCAGTAGCAGTAGCATGAGTCCATTCATCTGAATGAGGAACCACCTTGTAGTTTCAGATGTGGGATTCAAAGGTTCTTAGCCATCTGAATTAGTGGTTCTCAATGTTTGCTGAACATTGTAATCTCCTTTTAAACATTGATCAGGCCATACCTGAGACCAGTTAATCACCATCCCTCAGGCATGGATCCAGGCCTCAGCTATTTTCTCAAACTTCCTGAGTGGTTCCGATATGCAGTTAAGTTTGCGAACCACTACTGTAAATGCATGGGCCTTACACAAGAGAAGATTCAGCTTCTTGAGGTGAAAGTATTTGTTCCTCTAAAATGCATATGATAGAACTTAAAGCCCAAGGCAATGGTATTAAGAGGTGAGGCATTTGGGGAAGTGATGAAGTCATGAGGGCTCTGCCCTTGGATTAGTCCTCTTGTAAAAGAAGTTGAAGGAACCACCCTAGTGCCTTTTGCTCTCTCATCTCTTCTGCCAAGTGAGGACACAGGGTTTGTCCCCTCCAGGGGATGCAACAAGAAACCACCATCTTGGAAGCAGAGAGCAGCCCTCGCCAGACACCAAACCTGTTGGTGCCTTGATCTTGAACTTCCCAACCTCCAGAACTGTGAGAAATAAATCTGTGTTATTTGTAGATTACCTAGTCTAAAGTGTTTAGTTATAGCCACACAAAGAGACAAAGACATAAGGTATGGGAAGAGGAAAAGCAAACTTAAATGCCACTTCCCATTTGCCAAAGGACCTGATGAGGAAGAAAGAGACGATTCATTCACTAAAGTGGGTCATGAACAAGCCCCATTTTCACCCTTGCAGGCAAAGTAAGTGCTCACTGAGTAGAAGTGGGGGGAATGGTAATTTAGGCAGCTGACTTCACTGGGTCAGGAGGGGAATAGTATTTCCATGAGTGGGTCTTGTATACAACACATTTGGATGCCCTGTATATCATGGTTTCACCCTTCTGTACTGCATACTTAATATATCTTCACTTAACTCTCACATATAACACGTAAGACTTTCCCCATTTTACAGACAAGGTCTTTGAGTTCTGAAATTAGACTAAATGAGAGGTCAGATGGGCAAGTTGAAAGTTTATCAGACAATATGAAATCAGAGTTGATTTGTAAACTAACTGAAAGGAAGTTGTTGATAGTAAACAATTGAGCTTCACTTTTGCTCTAGTATTATTCAACACAAAGTTGCTAATGGTATTTAATATTTTGGAAAACTGGCTTAAGATGAAGAACAGACTTGAGTTAGCCGGAATGATGGTTCCAGACCAGGAAAATAAAATTAATCCTATTTAAATAATTTGCCTACATGTATATTTTAAAAATCAACTGTTTTAAAGATAGAGCTGAGAGAACCTGAAAGCACAATTTGTATTTAAAAACTATAAGAATTCTAATAATATCGCTTGACTCACTTGTCCATCATGTGGCTGTCAAAAAAAAAAAGGAATTTCAGGCAATTTTGAGGTGTAATGCATGTTAAAAATAGATTAAATGCCATGAAAGCACTTTGCAAGTGACTAGTACAAAGTAAATGCAGATTATTGTCAGCTAATGTTATTAGTATTATTACTGACTCTTATAAGGGGAGGAAAATATTTTTCTTCTTCAGCCATCATTAGATTCGTGGCTGAGGTCCCTATAAAAAAAGACAAATTAACAAGAAAAAAAATACAGATTTATTTAATATGGGTTGTGTGTGACACGGGAGACTTTGTAAGGCCAAGAAGACCCAGAGAAACAGATGAAAACTTGTGTATTTTTATGCTTAGCTTTGATGAAAAGGAGACAGTCATGGAGACTTATGATTGGAGGACAAAAAAGTATGTTCTAATGGGAGTAAATTATGGGAAACTTAGCAAGGACTTATTGTTCAGATTCTTTTCTGTTTTCCTGTGCCTCAAGGTTAAGAATGTTCCTTTCTTCTGGGCATAGGAGTTCTGAAATTAGAGTCCTATGCCTCTGGAATGATGGCCTTATGATCTACTTCAGGAGAGAAAGGCAAGGGGAAGGTGAGGGTGACCTTCCTGCCTCAGCTGTTTTCTCAAATGCCAAAGTGCTATATTTTGAAGTAGCTTTCTTGAACCCTATCATTAATTAGCAGAAGTCCCTGCATTATATGAAAGACTCATAATCTGCTCCAAAATGTTCATTTTACACATGAAGAAAGTGAGGCTTACTGAGTGCATGTAACTGTCCAATGCCCTTAGATAATACCTGACTCCTTTTCTCCCAATTCCTATGTCATGACACTGCTCCCATGTGCTGGACATTTACTATGCTTTTTGTGTTAAATTTTATCTTAACAATAACTTAATTACAAGAGACATTAGCATTCCCGTTTTACAGGTGAGAAAACAGCTTCAGAGTTCTTAAAAAAAACATGTACCAAGTCATGTAGCTGTAAGTCAGCAGTCATGGGTTTCAAACCGGGGCATTTGGACCTCAGTGGTTAGTTGGTCCTTAAAGTTTTAAGACTTGGGTCATTTTGAATACTGAGGTTCCAGATATTTTTTATTTCTTTTTGCTAAGTTATGTACTCTAACCAAATATGGCTTCTATCTCATTCGTATGCATGTTTACTTACACTACTACTAACAATTAACATAATTATGAAAATATTTTAATGTTCTAATTTAGTGAATGGAACTGTAATGTACAAAAAGACTTAGTTTCTGGCCAGGCTCAAACCTGTAATCCTAGTACTTTGGAAGGCCAAGGTGGGCAGATCACCTGAGTTCAGGAGTTTGAGACCAGCCTGGCCAACATGGTGAAACTCCGTCTCTACTAAAAATACAAAAATATTAGCTGGGTGTGGTGACAGGCACCTGTAATCCCCACTACTTGGGAGGCTGAGGCAGGAGAATCGCTTGAACCCAAGAGGCAGAAGTTACAGTGAGCCGAGATCACCTGGGTAACAAGAGCAAAACTCCATCTCAAAAAAAAAAAAAAAAAGACTTAGTTTCCAAAGCTTTCATCATTTATTGATAAGTTTTTATCCAATAACACTTGACCTGGTATTCAAAAACTTGGCCATCATAAAAACGAATGAGGTCATGTCCTTTGCAGGTACATGGATGGAGCTGGAAGCCGTTATTCTCAGCAAACTAATGCAGGAACAGAAAACCAAACACCACACGGTCTCACTTATAAGTGGGAGCTGATTGATGAGAACACATAAACACACGAGGGTAAACTACACACACTGGGCACCTGTTTGGGGTGGGGAGGCAGAGCCTCAGGAAGAATAGCTAATGGACACTGGGCTTAATACCTGGGTGATGGGATGATATGTGCAGTAAAGCATGACGGCGCATGTTTAACTATGTAACAAACCTGCACATCCTGCACATGTACCCCTGAACTTAAAAGTTCAGAAAGAAAATCTGTGCTATTCATCATTGTTAACCAGCCCCATCTCAATCAACACACTACCTCTATCATGTAGAGGAATCTTGAGAATTTATCTCAACTTGTAGTTTCTAATCCCAAGCTTCAGTCTTGCCATCAGCAGAGAAACAAATTAAAAAAATACTTGGCCATATTTCAGTATGAAAATAACTTAACTCTCACATATAACACTGTAAGACTTAACTCTCAACTTTATTTTTTTTCTATTTAGAAATTTTACTATATACACACCATCCTTGAACTTTTTATGATAAATGCTTCTCTTATTGAATATGTTGCCAGTTTGCTCTTGCCATGTCTGTTAGAGTTTCAGAAGGATTTTGGTTTTGAATATTTTAAAATTTCCTAATGAAGTAAGCCTCTTGGGAACTCTGAGCCCTTCCTTATCTTACTTGATCCCGCTCCTTTCTTCCTGTAAATGTTTGCTGTGTGGCTCCCACGTCTTGGGCGCTGCTGTGGGCATGGAGTTTCAGCTGTGAACAGAAGACAATTGTGCTTGCCCTTGTAGAGCTCAACTTCCCTTCCTCTCTGCTACCATTTTAAATGTTTACTACTCTCAGACCATATTTAGTGGTAAAGAAATGTTTGTTCTTGGCTATCATTTTTTTCTTCCAGTGGACATACCTGTGAAATGTAATGTCATCAATTCTATTAATCATTTGGAAATACCTTGGTCTCTTCTGGTTTAAAACTCTTTAGATTTAATTTGGTCTCATTTAGAAAACTGTCTTTGGTGGATTTAAGCTCAGTCAAGTCTGTCTTCTGCCTTTTCATCCTTCTACTGGGATACTTCTAGCTTTCCAAATAGCTACTTACATCTAATCTGCTCTTGGAGAACTGGAACTGAAAGAGCCCAGGGAATTTCACCCCAAAATATGGCACCCTGCCATGCTGATTATTTGAAAATAAAGCATCTTGAAGGTCAGCAGATGCTGAAAGAGGCTCTGCCCTGATATTCTCTTATCGGCCCTAAGACTGGACCTGCCAGAGAAAAACAACTGCCTTCCATTCCTTCCCTGAAATCTCTTTATCTATGGCAGAAAAGAAGGCTAAGGACTGCCACCATACCTGGATGGACTTTTCCACAAGATGATGTCTGACTCTTGGGCTTATTCAAACTCCACAGAGAATTGTTTGCAAATTAATTTCTGTCTCCTGGCTCCATTCATTCTCCCTAATAATCGTTTACTACCCCTCAAAAACATTTTTTACACTTCCCATATTCCCCCTCTCCTATGAAGAAGGTTATATAAACACCTGCACCTCATTGGGTTATAGGATAATCATTCTTCTGTAATTTCCCTGTGTTTATGCATGTTAATAAAATTGTAGGACTTTTACCTGTCCTGTCTATCATTAATTCACGTCAACAAACTTAAGACTGGAACCTTCAGAGGGAAAGTTTAAACTTCACTACAAAACTAACACACCAGATGTGAGAAAAGTGAATTACTGGGGGCAAGAAATTCTAGATTCACATAGAGCATAGATTTAGCCCAAATGGAATTTAAATCCTCATCACAATGTTATATATTTTCTTTGAACTTGATGTCATTTTGTTGCCAAATTTTCCTAATAGCGTCTTGTCTGTATTATGTAGTTGTGCAAAAATCCACACTAATTGTAGAAGAAAAGCATAGTGAAATGTGACACAGACCTGACACTCAGAATGACTGCAGAGGAACAGTGGTCCACAACCTCTTCGACAGGAATCCCAAGTATAACTTATGCTGATGAAATGTAAATGTCTAAATCTAATAACATATGACAGAAATTTTAATATTTTATTGTATAATAAGAAAAGGTCTTTCTATTTCTATTTTTAAAGTCCTGATGCAACATTTTCTAAGTGACCTAGGTCTAATTTGAAAACAGTCTTTTTCACAGTGAACACTATTGAAGGCTGAAGCTTGTTTAAGAGAAGGCTGGAGCAACCACAGATTGAATTTTTATTAGTGTAGTAGGAATAAGGGTGAGAGAAAAGACTAAAACGTTCAGAGCAGTCTGAGATATGTGAGGTTTGCAGGCTCAGAGGAAGTTGAGTATAGGACTTCACTCCTGGCTCGGTCCAAACCCCGCCCCCAACCTATGACTGGAGGTAATTGGTTAAAGGCATTTTGTTCCTAACTAGCTGCCTGGTCCATTATCTTCATGTTCCTAGAATTTGTGATACAAGAAACAACATATAGCCAATCAATAGCTAATGTAATTTCAATTTAAATTCTTGGTAAACAACTCAGGAACTGCCTCCTCTTTCCCTTTAAGGATTCTCTTGCAACTCTTAATTGAGGTTGTATTCAGGGCAGCTGGAATCTGCTCCTGGCTAGCAATCATCAAGCCTGGCCCAGAGAAACTATTTATGTTAATTTTGCCTCAGCTTCTTCCTTTTAGACTGACAAAGGTTAATGTATTTCGGTTTTTATTTTACTTATTCGATTTTGTTTTAGAGACAGGTTCTTGCTCTGTCATCCAGGCTGGAGTGCGGTGGTATGATTATAACTCACTGTAACTTTGAACTCCTGGGCCTAAGGGATCTTCTTACCTCAGCCTCCCAAAGCACTGGGATTATAGGTGTGAGCCACTGAGCCTGGCTTCTATTTTCAAGTAATTGCTGTTGCATTTTCCCTTTTGATTTTTTCCCCTCATGCAACCCTTTAACTTTAAGACTTGGTTATGGGATGGCAGTCAGCAAAAAAGCTTGGCTATGCTAGATACGCTGTGAGAGACACACGTCAGAATTGTTCCACTAAGGGGTAAGAAAGGTGGAGTACTTACCTATTGATTTGGATTCCTTGTTGGTTGAGGGTTGCCCCAAAATCAGGAACTGTGACCTGCTCTGCTCATTCCTTGGCCTCAGGCAGAGGGCTGGGGGAAGCCATCAGCGTGTGGAAGCTCTCTGTAGATGACCTTGTAGTAGGCAAGAGCATACAGGCAGGATGCCAACAGTCAACTAGTCAAATTGATTATTCACTAAAAACAAATACTTATTAGCAACTGATAGAGACAGGAGACAGTCAAGGTCCCCAGCAATACCACGACTTCAAGCCTAAAACAGCCTGAAGGCTGAAAAACCGGACTGCTTGTCCTGGATGAAGCCCACCATTTTCTGACTGATTCTCTCTCAACAGTGCCCACCTGTGCACCGGGAGGATGGGGTGGAGCCTGGAAAAGTTCATACTGTTTGCAGGTGGGAGGAATCTGGCCTCCTCCGTTCCTGGGGTAATCTGGGATTCAATCTGTGAGAAGGAAACCTGCCAGCAGGACACTCTCTCGCTTTGCTGAGAGTTATTCTTCCTTTTTTCCTTTTTTCCCAATAAATTTCATTTTCCTCAACCTTCTATGTGTCTGAGAGCCTCATCGTTCCTGGTCGCGTGACAAGAGCCCAGTTTTAGCTGAGCTAAGGAGAAAGTTCTGCAACACAGCCTGTGTGTACATTTTAGGTACTGTATTGGTGTGCAAGGCCTGCCATAACAAAATGCCACAGACTGGGTGGGCTAAACCACAGAAATATTTTCTCATAGTTCTGGAGAATGGAAGTCCAAGATCAAGGTGTCAGCAGGGTTGATTTCTCCTGAGGCCTCTCCTTGGCTTAGAGATCACCATCTTCTCTCTGTGTTTTCCATGGTCTACTATCTCTGTGTTTCTATGTCCCAATCTCTTTTTATAAAGAAATCAATCAGATTGGATTAGGGCCCAGCTAATGGCCTCATTTTAACTTAATTACCTGTTTAAAGGCCCTCTCTCCACATAGTCATGCACCACATAATGACCTTTTGGTCAATGAGGGACCACTTATATGACAGCAATTACATCAGATTATAATGGGTCCAAAAAATTCCTATCGGTATAAGGTCTTAGTGCAATGCATTACTCATATATTGTAGTGATGCTGGTGGAAACAAACCGACTGCACTGCTGGTTGTATAAAAGTACAGCAAATACAATTACAGCACATAATACTTGAAAATATTAATAAATGACTTACTGGCTTATGTATTTACTCTATTATACTTTTTAGTTATTTTAGAGTGTACTCATTCTACTTAAAGAAAAAAGTTAACTGCAAAACAGGCTCAGGTATGTCCTTCAGGAGATATTTCAGAAGAAAGCACTGTGATCATAGGAGATGACAGCTCCATGAATACTCTTTCCCCTGAAGACCTTCCAGTGGAACAAGATATGGAGTTGGAAGACAGTGATATTGACAATCCTGACCCTGTGCAGGCCTAGGCTAATGTGTGTGTGTGTCTTAGTTTTTAACAAAAATGTTTAAAAAGTTAAAAAAAATTTAAATAGAAGAAAGTTTACAGAATGAGGATATAAAGGAATTATTTTGTACAGCTGTTTAATGTGTTTGTGCTTAAGCTAAATATTATTACAAAAGTCAACAAGTTAAAAAATTTAGAAGTTTATAAAATAAAAAATTTTCAGTGAAGTTACTTCGTTATTGAAGAAAGAAAAATACTTGTGTATAAATTTAGTGTAGCCTAGGTGTAGAGTGTTTATAAAGTCTAAGTTAGTGTGCAGTGATGTTCTAATCCACTGCATTCACTCACCGCTCACTCACTGACACGCCCAGAACAATCTCCAATCCTGCAAGCTGAATTCATGGTAAATGTCCTATGTAGGTTGTATTAGTCCATTCTCACACTGCTATAAAGATACTATCTGAGACTGGGTCATATATAAAGGAAAGAGGCTTAATTGACTCACAGTTCTGCATGACTTGGAAGGCCTCAGGAAACCTAATCATGGCGGAAGGGGAAGCAGGCACATTTTATATGGCAGCAGATGAGAGTGAGCATGTGAGAGTGCAGGAAAAACTGCCATTTATAAAACCATCAGATCTCAGGAGAACTCACTCACTATCATGAGAACAGCCTGAGGGAAACCACCCCCATGATCCAATCACCTCCCTCCTTGACACACGGGGATTACAGGTCCCTCCTTCAACATGGGGGGATCACAATTTGAGAAGAGATTTGGGTAAGGATGCAGAGCCAAACCATGTCATAGGTGTACCACTTTTAATCTTCTGTACCATATTTTTACTGTGCCTTTTCTATGTTTACATATGTTTAGATACACAAATACCACCAGTCCCCTGGATTCATGGGTTCTGCATCTGTGTATTCAACCAATTGGAGATCACAAATGTTTGAAAAACATAAAATTTCATCTATACTGGACATGTACAAACATTTTTCTTGTCATTGTTTCCTAAATAACGTAGTATAACAAGTATTTACACAGCATTTACATTTTGTTAGGTATTATAAGTAATCTAGAGATGATTTAAGTACTGTATACAAGAGGATATGCATAGGTTATATGCAACTGCTATGCCATTTTATATTAAAGACTCTAGCATCTGCAGATTTTGGTATCCATGGGAGGTCCTGAAACCAATCCCCCATGGATATCCAGGGATGACTGTATTTATTTTTGTGTTATAGTTGCCTACGGTATTCAGTACAGTCCCATACCATACAGGTTTATAGCCTAGGAACAATAGGCTATTCCACATAGCCCAGGTGTGTGGTAGACCATACCACTTAGGTTTGTGTAGGTGCATTCTATGATGTTTGCAGAATAATGAAATGGCTCAGTAACGCATTTCTCAGAAAGCATGCCCATCATTAAGCAACACATGACTATGCAATTATATTCTGAGAAGCTAGGGGTTAGACCTTCAACATATAAATTTTGGGGGGACAAAACTCAGTTCACAACAGGTACTATTGGATGCATAAGGAAAACAAAGATTATCCAAATCTTAAAGTAATTTGGGTAATGCGGGTCACTACAGAGAGATATTGGTCACTTTTCTGTGTGATGGACTATTTTATTGATGCCCCCTCTTGAGGGAACAGTTTGAGATTAAGTATAAATCTATATACTGAATGGCAGCTTCTCCAACTTCCTTCATCTCCTGTTTCTGTAAATCATACTCCTGGGTAGAAATTTGGAAGGTTTTTCTCATAAGAAACTCATCATCTATAGGAAATAGTAAATATGGACAGTTGGAGGTCTTCCAAAAGAAATCCAGTTCATATCCTGAGTGTCTTATAAGTAAAATAATCCATAGTCCAAAAAATTGGTCAAAAAAAAAAGAAAAAAAGAAAAGAAAAGAAAAGAAAAAACCAGGACATCAAACCAGGTTTTCAGTGCCTCATTCTAAGGTATATACAGATACCAAAAAACCAGGATATATTTAAAGAAAACTTCCAAAATGAAAACTCACTAAAATAAACACAGGAGTAAATTGCAGGCAACAGAGACAATGAAGAGAATAATTTTTAAAAGTTTAAAAATTATAAAAATATTATCAGAGATATGAAATCTGTGAAGATGCTCCAGTGATAAAAGGGAAAAATCAGAGGAAAAAAGCTCAAATAACAAAATTAAAGTTGAAATAGAAAACAACATAAAGAGAATTGTAACATAGAACAGAAACATAAGGTATTTATGGTATTGACTAGGACATCTAATATCTGACTAATAGGTTAAAAGAGAACAGAAAAAAAAAATGAGAGAAAATCAGCTAAAAAAAAATTGAAGAAAATTTCCCAATAGTGAAGGACACACAGAGCATGTGCTATAATGAATATAAAGAGACTTATATTAAGGAACTTCATTATATAATATTAAAAGATTAGGGATGAAAACTTACAGCAAGAAAACTAAAAAAAGGCAAATACAGTAAGTGGAGAAAAATATGGCATCAACCTGGAGGTAGAAAGTATGAGTGATACCTTCAAATCCTGGTGAAAAATTATTTTTAACCTGAGAGTCTATTCACAACCAAACTGGTATCACATATTAGTCCATTTTCACACTACTATAAAGACATACCTAAGACTAGGTAATTTATAAAGAAAAGAGGTTTAATAGCTTCATGGTTTTATGGGCTGTTCAAGCTTCTGCTCCTGAGGAGGCCTCAGGAAACTTACAATCATGGCAGAAGGCGAAGGAGAAGCAAGCAAATCTTCACATGGCCAGCAGGAGAGAGAAAGAGAGAGAGAGAGGGAGAGAGAGAGAGAATGGAAAGTGGAAAGGTGCTATGCACTAGAGATCTTGACGTGCTAAACAACTAGATCTCTTAAGAACTCTACCTTGAGAACAACAAGGGGGAAGTCTGTCCCCATGATTCAATCACCTCCCACCAGTCCCCTGTTCCAACACTGGGAATGACAATTTGACGTGAGATTTGGGTGGGGACACAGAACCAAACCATATCATATCAAATATGAAAGGAAAGACATTTCAAACATGCAAGAACTCAAAACATTTACTTCCCCCATACCTTTTCTCAGGATACTGCAGAAAGATATACACAACCAGAATGAGTCGGTAAGACAAGAAAAAGACAACTTCAGGGTCAGGCAAGAGTGCATCCAACACAACCTAAGAATGTGGCTGGGCAGTTCCATATAGCACTACTGCTAGGCAGGTTTTCTAAGGGAACCCCTAGTTCAAACTCTAGGAGGAAGTTCTCTATTAAAAAAAAAAAAAAAAGAGACAGTGAGAGAACTGTCATGCACATTTAGGAAGAGATTCTGTCATGTCTAGATCTGATGACTACATAATTGCAGCATCACTTTTGTGCCCAGGAGAGAGCAATGATGAGGGCAAAACTGATGAATTGCAAACAATCGGGCAGAAAGATGAATTATTGGCGATGTCACGGAGCCACTTAATGAAGCAACCCTGGAACTGTCTACATCTGGATTTCATGGTATGTGAGAAAATATATTTTCTCACTATTTATGACAGCCAATGTAAGTACTTGCATCTGAGGGATCCTAAGTGATGGAAGTATAGGCAGGTGTATCTGAAAGAACTGGAACCTCAGTGAAAGCTACACTGAGGTGTTCCTTAGGGAAAATCATGAGAGGGAATGAAGTTTAGCAGGGCAGATCAGACTGAGAAGCAGACTACAGCTGAGGGAAGGGACAGTGTTTTCCACTAGCTTTAATGCCCCCTTTCCCATTCCTCCCCACCACTGACATAGCTTCCCCTGGACTATCTGCACTCAGAAGAGGAGGAACATAAAATGATGTAATGTAATGCAATGTAATTTGATATAATACAGTACAATAGCATAATAATATAATGTAATACCATGCAGTATTATATTATAATATATTATTTTAATATGTTAATATACTATTACATATCACAGGAGATCCAAATATTTCTGCTATGTAGAGAGTTAATTGATCACAGAGCTAACCACTATGTGGACAATTGGTCATGGATAGAATATTGTATTAATAATGTACTGCTGTATAACAAACCATTACCAATTTTAATGGCTTAAAATAACAATCATTTATTGGGTTCAGGACTCTGGGGGTCAGCAATTTAGGCTGGGCCCAGCTGGGTGGTTCTGATATTGGCCAGGTTGCTTCATGCATCTGTGGGGAGCTACAGGCAGCCTTGCTTCTGGGAGCTGGCTGGCTCTCCCCTGGGCTGGTGGGGGTGACTGACCCATATGGTCTCTTACCCTCCTGCAGGCTAGCTGGGTTTTTTATATCTTGATGGTTGTAGAAGTCTGAGAAGCCTATGTAGGTAAGGCATATGTCACTTCTGCTACATTCTGTTTGTCCAAGCTAATTGCACAGCTAGCCCATATTCAATGGGGGAAATTGACTCCACTTCTTGAGGAAAATGTCATGGATAAAGGAAGTGGGGGTTGCAGAGTTGGTGCCATTTTTGCAAGCAATCTACCACACATATCCCAGTGGAAAATGGAACAGAGAGCCATCTGAAGCATCAGGCAATGAGGAGAGGGGTTGCAAATGTATGGGAAACAGCTCTAATTGTATGAGAGGCAAACACCCACTTGACCATACAGCAGAGTCAGTTCTGACCATCGGAGGGGTCAGAACAGCATCTGGGAAGGGGCAGAAGCTTCTGTTAGTGCTGCATTCCAAGAGGTAGGGCAAGCAGCCCGGGATAAAACACCTTGTCAAGAAGTCAGGAGAGAACATGAGTGAACTTCTTTTTGAGTTATGTAACACTCTTGGTGATTTTCAGAAATAACAAAAGGAGACTGTGCCAAGACTGGTGTGATGGAGTTGAGGTGGGTTTGGGTGGCTGGAATCCAGAGTAATTTCAGTATTAATGTGTCACATTTGCACATGTCATTTATCTTGTAGAAGACAGAGTAATTGCTCATAGAATATATGCGTCATGGTTCTAATGCTAACGTCTAGTTCTTCATCAAATGAGTTTATTAGCCACAAGCAGCCAAGACCACCATTTCTGACCAGGACCTGCCTGGACATGCCTTTTTCATCATCCTAGGTCTATCTAGGTTGTTACTTTCTTTGGGTAGATCAAGAGTCTGCTGTTTTATACCAGATCGAGAGTCTGCTCTGTTACAGCCTCATTTGCCTTGAAACAACAGTTACCCAGCATCAGATTCTTTGTACTGACTGTAGATTTCTCGGGCTCCTTGGCCTGAAGATTCTGAAATTCAGCTACTAAGTTAACATTTGATAGTTTCAGTGTTTTATTTTCTTTGTCTTTTTTCTTTTTTTTTTTTTTTTGATACAGGGTCTCTGTCACCCAAGCTGGAGTGTATTGGTGCCATCATAGCTCACTGCAGTCTTGACCCCCTGGGTTCAAACTATCCTCTCACCTCCGCCTCCCACGTAGCTGGCACTATAGGCATTCACCACCACACCTGGTTAATTTTTAATTTTTTGTACAGATGGGGTCTTACTACGTTGTCCAACCTGGTCTTGAACTCATGGGTTCAAGTGATCCTCCTGCTTTGGCCTCCCAAATTGCTGGGATTACAGGTGTGAGCCACCACACCTGGCAAGTGGTCCCTATTCTTATAAGATGATGCATAGATATTTGGAATTCTGGACCTGAAGGAGTTGTATTCTTTTATAATGCATATTCCAAATGATTTTATTTCTACATGAGAATAATGTCACTGCACTCTGGTCTCCATTCTGATTTTCCTGTATGCACAGCAGTTTTAGTAGTTGTGGGATTCATCTTATTGTTTGACATCTGGGAGGCAGTTTCCAAGTCTGTAGGCCTTGAATGTCTCCCTCACTGTGGAAAATCACTGAATTTTCATGTTATTTTGTCAAACATTATTTTACTCTTTCTTTTCTTCTCTGCTGCTTCTCCCCAGCTTATTTAAGAATCTGTTGTCCATTTGAGGTCACACTGACAATGTATCCACGGTAACTAACTTACATGAACTAATAAAATAATTAAATGCCAAGGCTTGTCTTCTTGATGGAAAACAGGAAACGGGGATATCAAGGGAGTGATACTAGTTGGAGGAGACCAACCTATGCACAGTGTGTAGAAAAATTGAGGAGGGGGAGGCGGTCAGGGCGAACCGTCCTCTTTCCCTACAAATCCTCAATTTATACAAACTGATGAGAATAATGTATTTTGATTATATTCTTATGATGTATTAAATGTGTACATGTATTAAATGTAAAATGTATTTTAAAACCACAGATTTCTTATTATATATTTAATTATTTGTCAGTGTTATCTTTAGCCTGAAAGGTTTCTTATTCTATTTTTAGAGGAAAGGTAAATTGCAACACATGCAAAAAAGCTTACTCTTAACGCATATGGAAGATGACTAATGCTTATTTGTAAAATTTTCCCCATCGTGTTAAAAGGTTCTGTGTATAACAGTTTTTCCAATAATAAATAATTTATTAAGCATCCATAAATATTCATTACTATTGTTGAAATTGATACAGTCTGTTACATTTTTTGATGGGATTAGTTTTGGGAGAGATGGCTTTTAAGAGCAACCTTCAATCAGTAAAGGTTTCCCTAATTTTAGATTTCACAGTGAATCAAATGAGTTCTGAGATACTATGTGTATCTTATTTATGTGTGTAGATTATTATGCGAAAATTACACAGTGGAAACATATTTGTGATAGTTAGAATATACATTTAGATAGATGGATGGGTGGATAGATAGATGATACGTATATAGAGATATAAATTCATCTTTGCAAGCGTCTAGGATTGTGGCAGAAGAGGGTTCACCAAAAATGCTAAATCTCCCTTGTGGGCTGAGATAGTGACCAGAGAAAATTGTCTATTTTCCTAAGTAAGGTTCATATATCAAGGCAGGTTGCCCAAGTGTGAGAAATCTGAGCAGGGTGGCCCCACAGAGAGATGGAAAAGAAGGCTTAATCCAGGCAGAAGTTTTAACAGCTGGGACCAAAATACCAGACTTCTGGTTTTATTCCATATGATACCAGGAGATCCCATTGTTGGGTAAAGCTTGCAGATGACCAAAGGAGAACCATTTCTGTCATGAGGCGCTTCCATGGGTCTCCTTGTCCACTCATGACTCCAGCTTTCCTGTCTGTCTAGAGCTTCCCTTCTATCAACTTTCTTCTTCTTCCCGTATCATTTTGTCTTCCGGTAAGTTAGGGAGGAGGGAATAACCATAAATACCATTTTAAAAAGCCACAAATCTCTGCCTTTCTCTTAGTCCTATCCTAAAAACAAACAAACAAGCAAAAAAATGGTGAGTTTTTGCTAGGGAGAAAGTTAAGACACTTTAATTAACGTTTTAAAATTTAAATCAAAGTCTTCAATATGCAAAACATGGCATAAAAGTTAGAAAAATCATAAGAAATAATGTACAATAGAATTTTCATTGTAGTAACCCTTGTACTTGTGTTTATCTGCTTCTTTTTATCTAAACATAGTCATATTTTAACAGCTTGGACTCCAATTATTATCCCTAATGTTGAGATCATTCTTGTTCATTAAAAGTTACATTTCTCATGTCTTTATAAGCCTTTTTCAATCTTGCTATGAATAAATTGGCATTTATTTTCTCTGAATGTGTTGGTTTTAAGTATTTTACTCATTTAAAGACGGCAAAAGATTTGTGATATTACCCAGAGGTTTATATTTGTCATGAAGTATTACTATAGGAAAATTCACCTATTTTGAATTTAAGAAAGTTTTATTTATAACTTTCATGTTTTCTTCAGTTTTGTTTGCTGTTTTTTAAATTTTATGATTAGGGATCTTGAGTATGAAGTCTTTCTAAACATGAATCACAGAGTATTTGCCATTATTTTGGGGACGTTACATTTGCAACTCTGTTACTCTCCTCAAAGAAATGACTCACATTAGATTGCATTCTAAGATACTAAATTATGAATCATTTCTGAGGATTCACACTTCCTTTTTTTCTTATTATCTTTGACTTGAGTCCCCTACAGCTGAGTAAATGTAGCTTTTGATGGTAATGAAATTATAGGTTCACAATCCCCTAATTGTCCACCAAAATCCAACAAGTGCTGAAAACTGACAAATTTTTCATAATTAATTTGGTAGCATGTTGACCTATTCCGAATATGTTCAGAATAATGTGGTAAAACCAAACCTAAAACGACATGCAACTCATTAATTGATGAGGAAACCAGTTAGATGGCAAGTCTGGTTCGAAGGAGAATTTAAGTATATAAGTTTATATAGTCAGGCAGTCAAATAAATGCTGTAAGAAAATTTTGTGAATAGATTTTAAAAATGGTTAATGACATACAAAGTAAAGAACTTGGTTATCTTTTCTACCCCACAGGAATCTATAAATTATCATGTAATTTCAGAGTCTTTGGACTCTAATTAAAAAACATTAAATAACAAAATCAAATATAGGTGCATTCTCCTTGATATTTATATAATCTATAATTAAACAATGATACTGAAAGAACATGTAACTATTGTATTAGTCCTTTTTCACACTGCTATAAAGACCTTCCTTGAGACTGAGTAATTTATAAAGGAAAGAGGTTTAATTGACAGTTCTGCATGGCTGGGGAAGTCTCAGAAATTATGAGACCTCAATTATGGCAGAAGGGGAAGCAGGCACCCTCTTCACAAGGTGGCAGGAGAGAAGAACAAAGAAGGAACTTTCGAAGACTTATAAAACCATCAGATCTACGACAACTCACTGGCTATCATGAGAAGAGCATGTGGGAAACTACCCTCATGATCCAATCACCTCCCTCCCTCGACATGTGGGAATTATAAATCAAGGTGAGATTTGAGTGGGGACACAGAGCCAAACCGTATTAGTTATCGTTAGACTTTATTTCTAATTTTGAACAAGTTTCTCAACTGCACCCCTACCTCCACCATGATCATAACTAATCTCAAAAGTTTATTCTTTTTTATGGAGGTAAAATACACGTATACAATTTATTGTCTTTACCATTTTCAAGTGCACAGTTCAGTGGCAATAAATATTTACATTCTTGGCCGGGCGCGGTGGCTCACGCCTGTAATCCCAGCACTTTGGGAGGCCGAGACGGGCGGATCATGAGGTCAGGAGATCGAGACCATCCTGGCTAACACAGCGAAACCCCGTCTCTACTAAAAAATATACAAAAAACTAGCCGGGCGAGGTGGCGGGCTCCTGTAGTCCCAGCTACTCGGGAGGCTGAGGCAGGAGAATGGCGTAAACCCGGGAGGCGGAGCTTGCAGTGAGCCGACATCCGGCCACTGCACTCTAGCCTGGGTGACAGAGCGAGACTCCGCCTCAAAAAAAAAAAAAAAAAAAAAAAAAATTTACATTCTTTTTTTCCCTTGCATCCCTTCCCTTTCCCCTTCCATTCATAGCCTCTGGTTACCATCAGTCTGCTCTTTATTGTTGTGAGATCCACTTTTTTAGCTCCTCCATATGAATGAGAACATAGATATTTGTCTTTCTGTGGTTGGCTTAATTTACGTAACATAATGACCTCCAGTTCCATCCATGTTACTGCAAATGGTAGGATGTCATTTTTTTATGGCTGAATAATATTTCATTGTGTATATATACCACATTTTCTTTATTCATTCATCCTTTGGTAGGAACTTAAGTTAATTTCATGTTTTGGCTATTGTGAATACTGCTGCAATAAACATGGGATTATAGATAACTTTTGATATGTTGATTTCCTTTCTTTTAGCATATACCCAATAGTGAGATTTCTAGATCACCTTAGCCAACTTGAGCATGAGATGCTTCATTCCTTGAATTTTATTTTTTTATTTTTATTTTTTTTGAGACAGAGTCTCACTCTGTCACCCAGGCTGGAGTGCAGTGGTGCAATTATGGCTTACTGCAGCCTTGAACTCCTGGGCTCAAGCGATCCTCCCACCTCAGTTTCCTGAGTAGCTAGGATAACACACATGCATCACTGGGCCTGGTTAATTTTTAAAATTTTTTGTAGAGACAGGATCACACTATGTTTCCCAGGCTGGTCTCAAACTCCTGAGCTCAAGTGATCCTCTGCCCTCAGCCTCCCAAAGTGCTGGGATTACAGATATGAGCAACTATGCCAGCCTGTATGTCTTCTTTTGAGAAATGTCTGTTTCAATCTTTTGCACATTTTTAAACCAGATTATTTCTTTCTTTGCTTTTGAGTTACTTGAGCTCCTTATATATTCTGGTTATTAATCTTTTGTGATGAACAGTTTGCAATTATTTTCTCTCATTCTGTGGGTTATCTGTTCACTTTGTTGATTGTTTTGTTTGCTGTGCAGAAGCTGTTTAGCTTGATGTGATTCCAATTGTTTATTTTTGCTTTGGTTACCTGTGCTTTTGAGGTCTTACACAGGAAATCTTCACATAGAGCAATGTCCTAGAGTATTTCCCCAATGTTTTCTTCTAGTAGTTTTATAGTTTCAGGTTCCAAATTCAAGTCTTTAATCCATTTTTATTAGACTTTTGTGTGTGGTAATAGATAGGCATCTAGTTTCATTCTTCTACATATAGTTGCCCCTCTAAAATTATTCCTGACAACAACATAAAAAGGCTAGCATCATTTAATTTTGACCTGATTATTTACGTAGGTACAGCAAGAGGCATAAATTCACAATATGAGGCTCTTCAAGCATACTGTATTTCATAAACTAAGATAAGAAAATTAACTTCTACATGAACATTTTCTAGAAAAATCTTGGCTTGGACTTTTAAAAGCCTCTATTATTTGTTCTTTTATCCTAAGTGTAGAAAACCAAGATCAAGAAACACCTTCTGTGAAATTTCACACGTGGTACCTGTAAGTCAGAGTGAAATCTTACCTCATAAATATTCCCAGTGTTGTATAAGATTCTGAATACCAATAAATAACATTCCTCGCCCCTTTGAGTCTGGAACCTTCCAGACATTGAAACAAGTTCCAGGCCAATTTTCCTAGGAGGGCCTTGTAGGTATTGGCTCCACACATCATGTGCAATCTTTATTCTTTAATGGTGAGCTTGTGAAACCATATCAAATAAGACTCATTCTCAAATACAAAACTCCAGTTATGGTCCCTGGTTGCACAATTAATTTGTACAGTGATACTCTAGTAAGAAGGTGGACAGACTCTCATTGAAAATATGCAAATAACCACATTTTCATTAAAAATAAGAAGACTCTGTAAAAGTATTTGAATTCCTAGGGTAATCAGATGTCATTTACCAAATGTTTCATTTCAACTGGCAAAAGCATAGTCTACTAAATTATGAGTTAGAAATAGATCTAAAAAAAGAAAAAGAGCTTTCAGATTAAATAATAGAACTTTAAACATAATACTAAATGTATTCCAAAATAAATAACTACCTTTAAATTTTTTCCATTGTTTCATTTAGTTTGATGTAATTAATTTTTGTTTTACTTTCAAGAAATTGTCTGCTTCTGGAGTTAAAAAAACATGTTTTGCAAATCCTGGCTTTTTCTTCAGAAGTTAGTTGCTTAAGTAACGTCATCTTTAAGTTCTAAACCCTGACCCTTGAGTCTTTGCCTTAAAATCACTGGTATAGACCTTCCAATGAGTTATTGAGACTGTCTTTTGTCAAAGATACAAATTCAAGCCTGTAGTTGATAGAAGAGTCTTCAGGCAAGCATCCAGGTGAGGACAGAAAAACTTGATTGGTAATGAATCTAAATGCTATAATTGATTTATCACAGTAACCAATAATATAAAAATTCAAGAGTATAAAATTCTCTATTTCAGTAAAATACATAACATTTTCACGAGAATTTGACCAAAGTTTCTCCTGAGGATAAGAAAACATAATGGACACTAAGGATATTAACAAATTTCCAGGGCTTTCCATGTATTCTGTAAGGCAGAGGTTTTTACCCTTTATCAGGCATCAGTATCACTTGAAAGACTTATCAAAACACAGATTGCTGGATCCCATCTTCATAATTTCTCATTTGGTAAGCCTGGGATGGGGCTCTATAATTTGCATTTTTATCAAGGTCCTGGGTGATGAGGTTTAAGAACCTTATTTTGAGAAACACTGCTATAAAGAGTATAATCCCTGAAACTGTTTTATTAATAATAATTAACCACATACATTTATCCTTTGATTTGACACCAATAATATAGAGCTTACTGAGAAATACGGAGCATACCTATGCTTTCTAGCATCCCTCTTTCTATGAGGCAACAGAAGACATATTTGTGATTATCCAGGGGCCAAATATAAAACCTCAAAGTTAGTTTTAGATAATAATAAAAAGTATCATAAAAATTTGTCCTTTTCTAAATTTGAGTTCTGATCTTGAGAAGGTTAACTCAAGAGTTTTTACAAGAGATTTCTTACTTGATTAGACAGGATCCAGGGATTCCTGAGATAGAATAGTTGGCTACTTATTGAATCCAGGTAACAGTACAATATTTTTAAATAAACATAGCAGAAGGTAAGGTGACTGTAGGAGATCGTGGTGGGCATGAAAGTGAACTGTCCAGATTCCAGTTCATGAAAGCACTTGGTGACCAGCTGTCAGCAGGCTGCCTTAAACTATCAACTCCCTCAGGGCTGTGCTCAGCTAACAGCTCCCAGGGTGGCCCATAACCAGTGACACAACAGGTCTTGAGTATAAAGCCCCTGGCCATTTTGGTCCAATGCTGGATACTCTGATGAGCCATTTGTGTTCCCGAGCTGCCCTAGGGCTGGGGACTGCAACGTTGTTCGACTTCCGTCAATTCTTTACCTTGCTTCTGCCCTGCCCTGTCCCTGGAGATGCTGAGTCCTGCCCACCAAACTATTTCAGCATCTGCTATTGCAGAATCCGTTCTCTGACCTTAGCACTGTTACGAGAACAAACTTTTATTTGTTTTAATGATAATCAAAGACATTGTAAAGCAACACAAAGCACAGAAAATTATTCTGGTGTATGGAATACTATTTGGACAGGTTACACAGACGTAAAACTAAAAATACAAAAAAATTAGCCAGGAGTGGTGGTGGGCGCCTGTAGTCCCAGCTACTTGGGAGGCTGAGGCAGGAGAATGGCATGAATCCAGGAGGCGGAGCTTGTAGTGAGCCGAGATCGCACCACTGCACTCGAGCCCGGGCAACAGAGCGAGACTCCATCTCAAAAAAAAAAAAAAAAAAAAGAATAATCGTTTATTACCCATTGTTCAGACGAAATATTTCAAGATCAGTTGTCATTTCAACAGACGGAAACTGACTTTCTGGTTTACATGAATACTTGTTTGTGTTAATTTCTAGCTGGCAGTAAAGCGTTCTCACACTTCTTTACAAATTAACAAGAATAAGTCTATCAAGACTGTGCAAACTTTTTCAAAATTTTAACGTAATTCATTTTTTTCAGACTTGGGTATTATAAAGCAAGGTAAATAAAGTTCAGTTCTCTCAAAATGTCTACAACTTGCTAGACAAACTTAAATGTTGTTCTTTGCTATGATATTTTATAGTTTAGAACAAGATGACACTTTCCTTTAGGTCAACACTGCTCTCATTTTCCTAGGAAAACAAAAATATATCTCATTATTTTACATACAGAATTGTATTCCTCTGATGCTCTGTTTCTGGTATAATCTCAGTTATCCATACTAAATGTAACTTCCACCAAATAAACTAACTTCGATTTTGGCAAGAGGTAGGTCATTAATAATTTTCTATCACATAAGCAGTTTAGCAAACTAATCAGCAAAGCTCAGTCCCTATAGCCACATGCATCAGTTTTATGCGTTCTTAAAATGTCAAGAATGAGCAAATTAAATAATATTACTTAAAACTGTAGCCACTCTATAATATATTAAAGAAGCAAAAGTACATATATTAAACCTGTGCTTGGGTTTCAGTATTCTCTTTTACTTAGAAATTATCTGGGTGTCTGAAGATTATCTAATAATTAAATCTATTTAAAATTAGTCCAACTTTTTATAGTTAACTAAGGATTTTGAAAATCATGTTGAGGTTTCAACCCTACAGAACATCAGAACATAATTGCTGTTTATATCCAAAAGCTTATCAAATTTATAATTAATTTTAGTTGAACACAGTTTTACATTTTTTAAATTTAAAAACAATGTAGGAATAGGGTTAGCTTATTTGATCAATAAACCTGTATAAGAAGTTTTGCAAATTTATTTTTAAAAATTCTTATACTGAACTCTAATTATAAGAAAGATGTAACTATCAATCAAAATTATCAACCCATCTTATTTGTCCAATGGTTCATCTTGATTATGTGAATTTAGATTATTATATACAACATGTTTCTGGGCTAGAAGTTAATTTGTTTTGTCTTAAAATGCTATCACATTTAAATTTCAGTTTATTTTCTGGGGGATTTTAAAGAATGTTCTACTTACGTAAGCATTTATTACATCAATATGATACAAAGCTTCTTTATTTTGAGGGACTTTATCTTCAGATTTATTAATACTCCTCAGAATTAGGAAAATTCTCAAATTCACACTATGAGAGGTTAAGGCTTTTCTCAATTATAGACACACAGACACATTTCACTTATATAATCTGAGCCAAAGGTTTTGCAAAGTCAACAGAAACACAAAAAACTCACCAATGTCTATCTCAAAGAGTTGTTTTCCTTTTTAGTGGGTACAAAATATATTCTTAATTGATTTGGGGACATAAACAGATATACAGAAAAAAAAATAATTCTCTTTGGTCTCTCCCCTGATAGAGGGCAGATGTCCATCATCCTGATACAGATAGCCACACTGTCAAGCCATGAAAACAAGTCCGCGTCACGACCTCCAGTGGGAAATAATGCATTGGCTGTGCACAAACTAGAATCAGGACTGAATGTGGCCAAGAACCAGAAACAAAACAAAAACACAGACAGGAAACTAAAAAGAGAAACAGAGAGTCAGCAAGAGAGTCTACTGCTGCTTGAGATTCACTCAGAGAGCCAAGAAAAGATGTGCCTGGGTTTAAACAACGCGAGAACTTATACTTCTTGGCCAACATGGATTAATTGGCCTTGGCAGGTAAGTGCAGCTGAGATCTCAGTGGTACTCCAAAACAGTCAAATCACAATTCTCAAAAAAATTCAAAAACACGACTCTCATACCAATATAAAACGAATACATGTCAATTCTTTCATTCAACCCATTGCTTAATGAAAGAGTAAGATGGATTCAAAGGAGAATTTGACAAATTCATATATAGTCAGGCACACAAAAGAACACTGAAATAAATTTGCTCATCAATACAAACCTGATTAATGTTTTACAGAGCAACACAACTCTTACTTTTGGGATTAGATACAAGTTTACATGTAACTTCACGATGTCTGGTCTCCAAACTAAATATTAAATAGCAGATACTCTCCCTTATTAATTAATATTATCTGAGAGTGCTAAACAATAGGATTGAAATATAATAATATGCAGTCATTTGCTTGCTTTAATTAACAAAAAGTTCCCTGATAAGAGAGCATACATGGATCTGTATTTACTTTGGCAACTTGATTATATAATTATTCAACTAATTTCCATAATGTTTACGGTTTGTGACATGTTCTGTGAAATTTTACTTCTCCCCACCGTGATACCATGGTCATCAAAATAAAATGAGCTCATACTGCCAGTAAGCATGAGTTGATCCAATTCAGTACTTAGAGACAGTCGTGGTTCCAATATGGCATCTCTTTAAAGCCGTTCTATTAAACAATTGCATTGAAATCACCTAAGACACTTCTTAAAAGTACAGATTCCGGCCGGGCGCGGTGGCTCAAGCCTGTAATCCCAGCACTTTGGGAGGCCGAGACGGGCGGATCACGGGGTCAGGAGATCGAGACCATCCTGGCGAACACGGTGAAACCCCGTCTCTACTAAAAAATACAAAAAACTAGCCGGGCGAGGCGGCGGGCGCCTGTAGTCCCAGCTACTCGGCAGGCTGAGGCAGGAGAATGGCGTGAACCCGGGAGGCGGAGCTTGCAGTGAGCTGAGATCTGGCCACTGCACTCCAGCCCGGGCGACAGAGCCAGACTCCGTCTCAAAAAAAAAAAAAAAAAAAAAAAAAAAGTACAGATTCCTAGTGAGATATCAGATCTACTGGCTTGAAATCTTTAGGGATGTGGCTTGGAAATCTAAATTTTATAAATGTTTCTAAATGATTCTCACACATATTAAAGCTTAGAGTTATTTGTCTATGGGAAAGAAAAGAAGCCTGTCTAAGATAAGTTAATACCAAGAAATGCTCAGGAAAAACAGATCTAAATCATTTAGGCCTCCAGAGATCAAGTACTGTTTGAGGAAAAAGGGATATTGTTGACAGACTATTCCAGGGTTAAAATCCTATATGTACTTACAGGAACTTGTATTTCAGTAAAGTATTGGTGCTACTGACCACTATTTACGTAATTTTAAGTGTGATATTGAAAACTCTTGTTGGTTTACAATCTTTAATTTAACCTTCATGTAAAGTTAATAGCGATCTTTGCTGCTGAATAAAACCCTGGCCTCAAAGTAAAGGAGGTCAATTTGTCATAAAATACACGTGTGCTCTGGGAGAAACTGAGAGGCATTTTCTCTAAGGAAGGTACTGGCAGATTTCCCTTTTTACTTTACCTTCTGTGTTGCTTGTCTACATAAAATCCAGACCATTGAACTTTGTGTTTTAATAAAGAATTTCTAGAAGCTACACTAGAATAACATTTTAATATTTTAATAAAAGTAAGTTAATTGTATCTGGGCATTTATTACTTTAGAAGTGTATGTATTTCTTACATGATTTGTACCAAAAATATGTATTTGCTAAGCTTATTATTTATTAATAGTTAAATATAGTGTTTAAACAAAAGGGAGCTATTACAATTCTCATCAGCTCTTGGTTTATTAGTGTTGGTATGCATATATATGTATTGAAGGGCATAGAAAAAGGGAGGGAGTAGGTAAAGAGTGAAGGATATGCATGTTAAGGTTTGAACAAATAGAATTATGAAAAGGAAAAAATCATAGTAGCAAATCTTATTCCTTATCCTGAGTCATTTTAAAAACAATTTCTTCCTGGCCAAAACCTTTAGGCAATAGTATCAAGACTGCAAGTAGTAGTTTGAGTTACATTTGTATTACTCCTTAAAAAATTCATTTTCTTTGAAATAGATCTCAAATGTCTCAAATTCCCTTGCTTTATTTTAAAATTCCTTTATCAACAGACATAGACAAAAAGGCTGAGGAATGTGTTTTCAGCAGGAATTGGGATTTGGAGCAAGCAAAGATACAGGGAATCTATAATCTTTTCATTGAACTGTCAGAATAGTCCTGAATTAATAGGAGCTAAATTTTATTGGCTTTGACCTGATTTGCCTGGTGGAGCTAATCAGCAGAATGTTGGTAGCCAGAGTTCTAAAGGCTTAGTGGTTTTCTGTTAGCCATGATTAGCTATACGTCTGCTTATTCTCATGTGGGATCCCCAAAGCTCACACAGTAACAGCAAAGCTTGCTTTCCCGTTTCTCTCAGCTTCATCAGAGCCCAAGGCCCCAGGCATGCAGATCTTTAAAATAAGACTGAAAGAGCAGAAATGGTCATGTGATTGTCAGGGTTGCTCTTAGACCTGGATAAGAGGAAGCCCCTTTTGGAAGTCCTTGGTCAGGTCCTCCTGAGGCTGGGCCCTTCCCCATGCTGGGTGGGTCTGTGGGCAAAGGGCTGTGTCCCTCCGGATTTTCTCCTCCTCCCCATTCTAGGCAGAGCTTTTCTACCCATTTATGGGTAAAACTCCAACCCCAGCTTTAAAAGTTTCCTATCCTTGGCCCACCAATATATATTTTTTAAATATAAAACCCTGCCCTTGGATGTTGCAGCAAATGTTAGATTGTTATGAAAAGCTCTAGATGCGTACTTTCACTTTCTGTACTTTTCTTGATGCAGACTAGTAATAAACAGTTCAAGGACCAAGACAGGTTTAAAGACAGTACTTTGGATATCACTTTATAGACCACACTTGGGTTCCCAGGATCTCCTGTCCAGAGGAACCTGAGCTTGCTTCTAGGACTTGTGTGGGACTTCTCCCTAAATCTATACTCTGGAGGTGGATCACATAACCAGTGGCTAAGGGACAGCTGTGTGGGGGTTGTGGATGGAGCTTGGCCATGTGGGATGGGGTGACGGCACGCATGCATGCCAGGTCCCTTGTAGTGTGGGACAGAGCCAGAAGTTGAAAGTGTATGTGTGTGGGAGTTGGAGGGGGTGGACTTGGGGAGACAAGGTGCCGTGTTTTGAGCCAAGGGATGCTAAATTTGAACCTGACCTTCCAGTCATTATAAAATGTATTTATCAAGGCAAGGGTATAGAATATATTTTATTTAACAGATTTTAGATTGATTTATTACTTTTAATATTGAGACATATGGCATGTGGATTTTCATTTGTATTCTTGTATGAGCCTTACAAATGATGTTAAAGGCAGGCCTGGTTATGGTCCAGAAGTCTACTTCCCAGATAACAAGTCCCCTTTCATAATCTCAGACATTGTTAATAAATGTCATCATTTAAAAGTCCTTGGAGGGAGCTCTATTTTTCTCTGGATGTTGTACACTTTTTAGACCGTAGACTTTAGGACTGATAAATATGCATTTGAATCCAAATTCTTCTACTTACAACATATGACAATTTAGGCAATTTACTTAGTCTCCCTGATTCTTAATTTATTTATCTGTAAAGTAGATGCAACAAATTTACTATCTGTCACATAAGGTTTTGTTTTTTTTAAGTGCCTAATACATAGTAAGTAGTAAATGAATGGTAGCTGTCATGTTTATGAAGAATTCTTCATTGTTGGCAGCTCTGATTACAATCTCATTTTTTTCAGATGTAATTTTAGAATTAGGATAGGCTGGGGACATATGTGCCAACAAGTAGAATCTATTCACAACAACCCATCTCACCAAGACTGATGAAAATCTAGTCCTCTGTTGAATATGGCAACCAATCCCAAGAAGAGATCACCTTCTGTCCACTTAAAAATTTACCCATTCTGGGAAATGGTCATTTTAATTTTTTGAGTTTGAGGGTCTTTTCTAACTTTTACTCGAATAAGATGCTACTGATGAAAATCCTTTCCCTATTCTCGTGTTGACCCTTGTCTGCCTAGCTTTTAAATTGGGATTAAATTTTAACAAACTCTCAATTGTGTGTGCTTATGTTATCACAGAATGTTATATCAGGCATTATAAATAATTCCTAGGCAATATTTAGAATGGCTGCAAGCCATTTTTAGAATTGGCTGAGAATTATTTACAATACCCTGCTCCCACATTTTGCCTGTCATATGTTCACTATGCATTTTTCTTGAAATCCTTGAAGGCACTGAGGATATCGCTGCTACTGAGGGATGTATTCCTGAGCCAAGTTAAGGATGGTGGAAAGTATATTTTTCTCCCCAAAAGCCTAAGTGAACTACTCGCAGTTCCTTAAATTCACCGTGGTTTAGTTTGCCTCCAGGTTATGGCTCATACCATTTCTTCTACTGGGGCCCCTTTTTTCTTACTCCCTTCCTATCTATCCATCCCAATCTCTTTGCTAATTGCTACTGTTGCTCCAGAAAGCCTGTCCTGACCTTAAAAGTTAGATTTAGTGCCTCCCTCTACAAGTGCCTTGTGCTTATCTATGCTCTGTTTACTGGTCTTTCTTTCTCATTGTACTAAGAGCTCATCAAGGACAGAAACTGTCTTTTTCTCTATTGTGTACAGGAGGGATAGTAAACATATTTAACAAGCAGTGGTAAATATTAACAAACCTGGAAAATTGATAGAATGGGGTTCCGAAGGCTCCCTGCTGTGTCAGGGTATAAGAAGACAATGTGGAAGACTTTTAAATGAACCCAAAGTTCAGTAGGTGTCTTCAATAGAAAAATAGCACATGACATTGAGTGCTTTCTCCTAGACTATTTGATTTTATGGAGTTTAGACCTTTCATTATCTTGAGCTATCCTATTGCTCTGTAGACAGAGAAGTTAGCTTACAGAAAACTGATAGTAATGTAATTAATTATTGTCTATAGGTGTGTGAAAAATATTATCTGGTAGATGTTCAATTGATTCTGCCCTGCCAATACCCAGCTCCCCGCAACATCCCCATCCACACCTATTGTGGAAGAAACCAGTGTTACCTCTATTAAGTAAATTCATTTCAACGTATCTGAAGGGCCTGTATTTTTCTGGTCTTTGAATTCTCCTTTGAACTGATTGTAACAACTTTTCCACTTCCTTTATTCATTGATTAATGAGTTAAATAAAATCTTTGACACATGTTCATTTTATGTCTGTATAAGAGTCATGATTTTACCTTTTTTCTTTATAAAAATTATCTTAAAGGGATGTAGAGATTTTCTACTGAGATTCTTTAGGGGAAAAAACTAACAAAGAACAAAGCTTTCTCTTTCATGATAGGCTAAGGTTCTTTTTAGTTGTGTTACCTTTATGTTTACTTTTAAATGCTTTGTTGTCTCTTTGATTAAATGAACAATCATGCATTATCTCTCAGGCACCCACAGGAGGTTCTATCTTAATCACACGTCTAAATTTCCTCTGACATCCTTTTTGAATTTTGCCTTCAAAAAATCAAATTCTAAAAAAAGAAAAAATAAAACTTTCAGAATATCTTTTATACCAAAATGATCCTTGAGATTTCACAGAAGATCTCTGGAAAATTAACGATTAGTTTGTATTAAATGATGCTGGAAATAATTAGGTTTGTTTAACGAATTGGCACAGTAGAAGACATGCTCAGATTTCCCAAGGTTAAATTTCAATACATAAGATGTATTAATGTAAATATTTCAGAAATTGTGTGTTGTTTTCATGGGAAATTCTTAGAGGTCTATCAATTCCCACATTGTCTAAAATACGTTCCTATCGATCAGAATTCTGGGGGTAGTTTGCCTGATAATATTCCACAAAACAGTATAGTGTTAGCCGTCAATTTCAGCTATTTTTTAAAATGCCTACTTGGAAGAAATCTACTTTTATAATTTGAATCTAGCATCATCTGGCCAGTGATTCTAAATTAGAGAGGCACATCAGACTTACCCATAGAGTTTTATAAAAGTACAAACGTCTAGTCACCACTACAGAGTTACTGAATTTCTTTACTTGATATTCCTGGTATAGTCTTGATATATTATGTATACAACATCTCAGAAATATTGTATACTATATCTCAGGTTTTTCTCTACAAAAATTATATTCATGCATTTATAAGTTAGACATAACATTTGTATATAGATTTAGTATTATCCTTAGAGACATTTTGTCTAAACTTTTTCCAGAACGGTAACATGATTTTGTTTTGTATCCCACAGAAGAAACCAAATTTCAGTTGCTTTATTCTGAACTAATATAAGATTTTTCATATTTGAAAATTATCAGTAATAAATAACCATACCTATTTCACATTTCTGTCACGTGCAGATAGCTTTTACTTTACTCTGATTCTCACCTGAATAAGCAGAATTGTATCAACATTTGTGTTGCCAATGATCAATAAGAATCATCTAAGAATAAATTCTTGTGTAAAGATAGCATTGCTTACCAATGGGCTGAGTCAGGATTTTCAAACTCTTTTTAGCCAAGAGGTATAAGGCTTCTTTAATCCAAGATCTGGTGGAACATAGTTTAATTTCATAGGACTGAATGAACTGATGAGGAAATTTTTATTATGGATCTTTGTTTAGGATACTGTTGGTGTTCTTTTAACATACTCTCTTCTTTATCTGTAAGCAAGCCCTCCTTTTTTATTCTTAACCTATCTGTAACCAATAACAGTTTAGTAGATGCTGCTATTGGAAACCAAAATGAAGCATTTTCAAATGATATCTAATTCTCACTAACCCGTTTCCCTTTCCCTTCCTCTCCTGCCTCCCATAACCCAAAATCAGAAATTCTTACTAAATCTCCTTATTGTTCATGGCAAAATAGTTATTTCAACAGGCTCAATAAGAATCTGTCCTCCTTTATACCATGATATAATTGGAAAAATCAGGTATGCAACTAAGTTCTTGCCTGGAATGTCATATTTGAGAATAATTCTCATTAATCAGGTGTGACAGCCACTGTGAAGCCAATAAAATTGAATATTTTGCTTATGACTTTCTTCTGGAACAAAGGCCCATAAAGGCCTCTCAGAAAGACTGGCCTGGAACCTGGCTAACAGGGGCCCTGCCTGACACATACTGAGAAAAGCTACCTTTCGCTAGACCAGGGACATTGAGAAGAGAGGAATTCACCCACATTTGTAGGTACTGCAGGTAAAATTAGGTCAAGAGAGTTTTTTGGGCTTAGTTTCCTAGCTTTGGGATAACAAATAACAGCAACTTTGAAAAGCCCAGACTGAAATTCTTTATGGAAACTTCCCAACAGAGGTTAAGTTTGTGATTGTTCAATACTGCAGAGCTCTAGATTTCCAAAGCAAACCTTAGAACTGCAGCTGTGCAAACGATCAGGCCAATTCTAATGAGACTGGCCTTAAGAGAATTTTTCCTTATCCTTATTCTTGATCAAGGTGGTGGAGATAGTAACAAAAAATTTGAAAGGTTTTTAATTGGGTCAAAAGATTGCCAGGTGTCATCAGTGGAAAACTGTGCCTTGTTAGAAGCACACCGTTCAGTTCAGGATTAGCTGATTCTATGGGGTTTGTGCTTTTAATTGTCTCAGTTATTTTATAATTCTATAGAGAGAACTAGATATAGTTAACTCTATAGAAGTAAATTGTACAACACTGATATAAGGCAAATAATTCTTGTCTATAGACATGCAAAGAGTTGTTGTGCTGTAGAGATTCAATTAACTTCCCTCTCTGCTGTGGAGGAAGCCAGTTTTGCCTTGCTGAACCAAGTTTGTTTCAACATTCCCTCCTGATGGGCTTATATATTTGTCTGGTCTTTGGATTCTCACTGAGGATTTTGTGACAGCTTTTCCAGTTATCTCATCAATTAATAAGTTAAATAAATTGTTGACATTTGTTTATATCTGTATAAGAGCTGTGATGATACCTTATTTTGAAAAAAAATTTCCTTGAACTAGGTATAAACCTTTCTACTGCTGGATGACAACGCATCCCTGGAAGTTTGGGGAAGAGAGTCACTGGGGAGCTTAAGATAGCCACTATAACTAGTGAAATTATTTTAACACCTGAAGAACTGGTTTGTCTTCATGTTGTCTGAACACTAGCCTGTTCATGTCCTAGTATTTGCATAGTACCTACCAGGAGCAGGCACACCAAAAGCCACATCCACCCCCACCATCACATTGAATCATAGATTTTTAAAAAAGACCTGTATAGATGGTTGGATGGAGACATGGTTCGGATATTTGTCAACTCCAAATCTCATGTTGAAATGTGGTTCCCAATGTTGGAAGTGGAGCCTGGTGGCTTAGTACCATCCCCTTGGTGATAAGTGAGTTCTTGCTCAGTTAGTTCATGGGAGATATTTGTGTTCAAATTTTCTCATGATTCCACAAAAATTCCAGACAATTTCTAGAATAAAAACACAAAAATAATAAAGCATTTTTTTTATGTAGAGTTAGTAGCTCAGGTAAGGAAGTTTTAAGAAACTTCCTAGAGCTACTTCTCTGATTAATAATAATTAACATTTAGTAAACATGTGCTATGCATATGCCTTGCACCGTTGTAAGAATGTTACTCATATTCCCTAATTTAATCCTAAAGAGACCTAAAACCAACGTATTTCTATTAGATCCATTTTTTATATGAAAAAAATGGGGCACAGAGCTATTAACTTGCTCAGATTACATAGCTAGTTGCATTCTCAGGATGCTAACACAGACATTCCTAACTGTTCTCCTATATCGCTTATCATGAAATGTGAGTTTAAAAAGCTTACAACTGGCTGGGTGCAGTGGCTCACACCTGTAATCCCAGCACTTTGGGAGGCCAAGGTGAGTGGATCACATGAGGTCAGGAGTTCAAGACCAGCCTGGCCAACATGGTGAAACCCTGTCTCTACTAATAATCCAAAAAAAATTAGCCAGGCATGGTGGTGCATGCCTGTAATCCCAGCTACTCAGGAGGCTGAGGCAGGAGGATTGCTTGAACCCAGGATGTGGAGGTTGCAGTGAGCCAAGATCGCACCATTGCACTCCTGCCTGGGCAACAAGAGTAAAATTTCATTTCCAAAGTGAATAAATAAAAGCTTACAACTGTTTACGTATCATAGTTCTCCTTTCAGATTAGAGTCAATTTACTCAGTTTGTCTTCTGATCAAAATTTTATTTTCCTGCAGTTCTCACAACAGTCCTTTAAGAGAGGTGGTCTTATTCCCATTTTGCAGATAAGAAAACTGAGGCTAAACTGTCATAATATTTAAATTTATCCCCACAATGCAACATTTGCTGTGAAACGTTTTCTGCTGAATTAGCCCATATTCTTTTCTACTGTGCCTACACATGCTTTGCCTGGTTTTAACTTGTATAATTGCTTGAAC
This sequence comes from Theropithecus gelada, assembly GCF_003255815.1. NCBI lineage: Eukaryota > Metazoa > Chordata > Mammalia > Primates > Cercopithecidae > Theropithecus > Theropithecus gelada. The sequence continues at coordinate 19,865,688 of NC_037686.1, read as the reverse complement.
CTGCATTTCCTTTGTTAAAGGCATGTGATTTCAGACCTTTGGACTCTGCACCTGTTAAAGTCTGGAGTGCTTGGCTCTGTCCCTCATGGAGTAGGTGCACCCCTCTCTAAGAGGAGCCTGTTTAAGCTTTTGGGGGCACTTGGGAAACTGCTGTTTCAGGAGGTTATTGTCCCTGCTGGTGGAAAATGTAAAGAATGTAGCTAACCAAGTGAAAGGATTACAAGGGTAAGCCCTGAGATAAGCGCAACTTCGAGGGGAGACGTCCCTTCTTTTTCTTTGTCTTGCCATCCTATGTGCTGTATTCACTAGCTTTAAGTGAGTACTTTTTTTGCCTCTTTATTAGCAGTTTTCCTGCATGCTCTGTCCATCTCCTCTGATCTGGACTTCTGTCAGAGTAAGAATCACAGCCCTGCTGCTCCCGTGACAATCCTAGTATTGCTCTGTAATGACTTCAGTGGTGTGTTCTTGGCTGCCTCTAGCTTGATTTCAGCTGGTTTTTGTTCACTCAGTGGCAGATTGTTAAATAACATGTGTTTCTTATGTACCAAGTTCCTCATCCATGTGGCATCTGACATTTTCATTATTGCATGTAACAAACCTCACAGCATCTACAGTTGCAGTCCTCATCTCTTAGTTCAGCATTTACTTATGATCGGTCTTTGCTCTCTCACACACAGAGACATTGCCAACCGCTGGGGTGTTAGATCAGTCAATGTGAAAAATAGATTTGTTGTTTATTTCTTGTAGCCACTGTGTGTGTTAAAGCTGGGGCTTAGTTCCTCTTTCTGGCGTGGGAATACAGAAAACCTCCACCTCTGCCGCTGTAGGGATGGGTGGAGACGAGAAGCCAAACTCCCTCAGGAGCTCTGGCTTCCGTTTCCAAGTGCTGGTGAATGTCATGCAGATGCTCCTGTTTCAGCATGTTTAAAATGGGACTCACTCACCTCTCTTCTCTTATCTCTGAATCTTCTCTCTTCTTCTCTGTATTAATGCAATGGCCATTTCCCCATTCATTCCTTCTCATACCTGAAACTGCTTTCTCTATCTCTTTTCATGCCTGTTGTCTACCTGGTTGCAAGTCTTGCTACTCTACCTCTTGTACCTCACTGCTATCATCCCTCTTCAAATTCTGTATGTTCAGTTCCTCAGTATTATTTGCTGTTTCTTCAAGAATTACATTTAGGCAGGACTCCATATCCCTACATTGTCATGCAGTTGCCTATCACCTTCCACCATATTAGGTCCTAGAGAGATCTTTGCACAATGGGGAGGGGGTGTCCCAGACAAAAGTGTCTTCCTTATTACTAATTAGGTTTTGAGTTTCAAAACACTTTCAGCTCTGCTCCAGTGAAGGGGGCCTGGGCTGTATTTGAGATTCGAAACCACTTTCCCTCCAACTCCCATACTCTTTACTGCCGAGAGAAGGAGAGAAGATATCATTTCGACCACGTGTTCCAGCTTTTCCTTACCAGAACCTTACTGAATTTGGCTGGAAAAGGGAAGTTTGCCTTCCAAACAGGAAGGATGCCAGACATTGCTCTACTAATCAGATAAATTCAAATATGAGCCAAATTATTTAAAAAGTAACTTTCGGCTTTTCTTGCCTCCCACCAATCCTTCATGCTACTAAGGCAACCCCATCCTCCACCCTTTTGGATCCCATTCTGGCCTTGACATCCCTCCACAGAGGTTAGACTGGAGAAGCAACAAAGGACCAGTTAACTTCAGTTGGATGCAGCCTTCCTACCTTGTGCTCATCTTTGCCTGTGCGTCCTGCGCACACACAGCTTCTTAAAACGTGAAGTCACTGCACCTACTTCAATCATTTCAGAAACGGCTTAGTACATGCAGAACAATGGCCACACTTCCTGTCTCTCCTCTCTGACTCTTCTGCCCCATCCCCCACTTGTCCCGGTTCCTCGCCAGCCCAGCTGGACTGCACTGGCACCTGCTGCTCGTTACCGGAGACGTGCCCACTGCATTATTCAGTAGCTCCTCTTAGGATGTATACTTTAGTGTTCAGTGAAGTGGTTCTGCACTCCGTGGGGTGCGAGCATGAAAAGGTTTTATTTTTATTCAATCATCACTTTAAACTGTGTTCTGTTGACTTACTCTTTTGTTCCCTGAGCTCGGGAACAGCAGTCCATTCACTTTCAGTTATTAAAATCTGGATCAATCTGGCTGAGACCTCAAGTGTCATGCCTTCCTTGGCCAGTGCAGGGCTAAGCGCTGCCCTGAGGTATCCTCACCTGCTGTTGGCAATCGGGGGGAGGTCTGCTTTGTCACCTCCACACCTTCCTTCCTCAGGGTCTGAAGCTTCACTGGGGTGGGAGACACTGGGAGGAGAAAAGAAGAGGGGAGCGATGGTAGGGAGGGTTCTCCGTGTGGTCTTTTTGAGGTGGTATTCCATGCTGCAGTCCTCCAGTAGGCCCTCCACACTGCATAATTCCTGGGTGGGGTGGGGGAGAGCAGGGGGAGGGGAGGAAGTCCCTTCCAGATGTTCCAGAAAGTGTGAGGAAAGACTCACCTTTGAAGTGAACCTTAATTGGCAGGCAGAAGTCCAAGTATATTCTTGAAATTATTGGACTCTTACTGGGATCATCTTTTTATTTGGAATAGCAACCAAGAAAAGAATTTTCTTTACTTAAGAATAGATTCTGGAGATACACTTTGGGCTACACAGCCAGCAATGCATTTGACTGCTTTTTTCTTCATCTCCGGCTATGGTAAGTGAGTTGAGAGGACTAAAGAAGGGAGTGACTTGGTATGTAGGAGCTCTGTCTTTTTACCAGCGAGAAAATGGTCCTTTCTTCTGCTGTAAAGCACTCAAACAGGGAAAATCAAGAACTGGGTTTCTGATGACTGCCTCCTTACATTTCAGAAGAATTTTCTCAAATTCCTGAGGGTTTTTTTTTTTTATCTTAAAGATGAATATCTCTTTCTCTCTGTAAAAGCTAGTTTTCAAACCTCTTTTTCTTTGTAAATTACCCAGTCTTGTTTATATCTTTGTCAGCAGCTTAAAAACAAACTAATACACATTGTTTCAATTATAAAGTTTGTGCTAGAATGTGAGCATTGTAATTCCTACTAGGACTCCTGTGGAAAAGCATTTTTACCTATTAAAATTAGTTATTATTATTATTACTATAAAATGGAGTACTCTAAAGAGAAAAAGCTCTTTAAAAGCTAGTTTGGGCCAGGCATGGTGGCTCACGCCTGTAATCCCAACACTTTGGGAGGCCGAGGTGGATGTGTCACCTGAGGTCAGGGATTCAAGACCAGCCTGGCCAACATGACGAAACCCTGTCCTTACTAAAAATACAAAAAATTACCTGGACGTGGTGATGCACCCCTGTAATCCCAGCTACTGGGGAGGCTGAGGCAGGAGAATCACTTGAATCCAGGCGGCAGAGGTTGCAGTGAGCCAAGATCTCACCACTGTACTCCAGCCTGGGCAATAAGAGCAAAACTTTGTCTCACCATAAAATAAAATAAAATAAAAGCTAGCTTTGCCTTTTTCTTATACGAACACAATTTCCTTCTACCTACCCTGCAACATCTTGCCAATTACTAAAGTTAACTCCAGGTGGGCTAAGGTCCCAGTAGAGTACAACCAAGTAGCCTTGGTGTCCTTCTGGGGCCCCTCTAAGCCCCGCTGTGCTGTCATCTGTCTGGGGCTGGATCATGGTTTCCTCTGAATTCAGCATTAACTGTGCTCAGCGATAGTTGCTACTGGTCCCAGTTGGGAACATCTTATTACCAACTGCTAGTTCTGCCTTATCTTCATTGGAGGAGCAAGTATTACGGCCACTGAGTGTTTTCATCCCTTTTCTCTCTGTAGTTTTCCTTGCAACCGGAAGTGATTTTTCCTCTTTCAAGTTTAATACTTCCCTTGACCCGAGGACTAAGAGGAAGTTCTCAAGGAACTGGGCTAGAGAGTGCATGTGAGGCTGCCTCTCTGATACTTAATGGACTTTTTAGGGCTTAGAAGTGGATTATATTTCACTGAGTCTTTGCAGTTTAGGGCAATGGCTCTGAATTACAGAGCAGTGAGAGTTAAGACATAACCCCCCATATCCCACAGAACTCTAAACCATCCCGAGTTCTTTTCCTGGGCTCCTGGGGGTCTCAAAAACCTCTCAGATGGGGCTTTTTTGCGCCTTTTATGTCATGCCCAAGGTGCTGGTGACCATAGAATAGTAAAATGTAGAGTGGTCTCTATGGTAAAAGTAGTTTGTTTCTAGTATCATGTAATTGTTATTACAACATTGTGATACAGGGAGAGATACTGGAACTAACATTTACTCCGTGCCAAGCATGTACCAGGCACTTTACATATATCATTTTATTTAATGCTCTTAGGACTTTATGGAGGTTTATTCTCACTTTCCAGATGAGTAACCTCCAGCTTGGAGATGTTAAGTGTATTGCCTAAAGACCACTAGTAAGTGGTGGCATCAGGATTCAAACTCAGTTTTATGAAACTCCTTCCATGATGCCCTCTCTAAAAACAGAAAGGGATCTAATAAGGCAGTTGTCAGGAATCCAGTCCTTGATTTGTCCCTGTTTAAGTGCTTCTTGAATGCCTGTATTAATTTCTTAGGGCTCCTATCACAATGTACCGTAAACTGGGTGGCTTAAAACAGAAATGTATTGCCTCTCAGTTCTGGAGGCTAGAAGTCTGAAATCAAAGTGTTGGCAGAGCCATATTCCCGCTGAAAGCTGTAGGAGAATTTTTCCTTGTTTCTTTCAGCTTCTGGTGGTTAGTTGCTAATCTTTGGCATTCCTTGACTGGCAGTTGCTCATTCCAATCTCTGCTTTTGTTGTGACAAGACAAAACACACACACTCCCTGTCCTCACATGGCCAGTTTCTTATGTAAGAGCCACAGTCTTATTGGAGTAGGGGTCCACCCTTCTCTAGTATGACCCCATTTTAATTCAGCTAATTACTTGTGCAACAGCTCTATTTCTAAATATGGTCCATTCTGAGATACAAGCAATCAGAACTTCAATATATGCTTTTTTGGGGGGTGGAGGGATGGGGGTGGAGACAGAATTCCACACATAATAGTTCCTTTTGTGTACTGGGGCTGTATTAGACACAAGGACAATAACTTGATGGAAATAATTATTATTCTTACCCCAAATACATCTTTCACTCAAATTTGGCTCATTTTCTCTTTATTGTACTCCATTTTAGAGTAATAATAATAATAACAAATTTTAATATGTAAAAATGCTTTTCCACAGGAGTCCTAGTAGGAATTACAATGTTCACATTCTGGTATAAACTTGATAATTGAAACTGTGTGTATTAGTCTGTTTTCATGCTGCTGATAAAGATATAAACAAGACTGGGTAATTTATAAAGAAAAAGAGGTTTATACTCTCAGTTCCATGTGGCTAGGGAGGCCTCACAATCACGGTGGAAGGTGAAAGGCGTGTCTTATGTGGCAGCAGGCAAGAGAGCATGAGAGCCAAGCGAAAGGGGTTTCCCCTTATGAAACCATCGATCTCCTAAGACTTATTCACTACCATAACAGTATGGGGGAACTGCCCCCTTAATTCAATTATCTCCCACTGGCTCCCGCCCACAACACATGGGCATTATGGGAGCTACAATTCAAGATGAGATTTAGGTGGAGACACAGCCAAACCATATCCCAATAGTTGACTTGACAAGTCCATTCTCCTATGATTCTATGTATCACTTTGAAAGAGTCATAATAGAAAATCTTGGATTTTCCATTAACCATATCAGATGAATTCTTACTAAACTTCAGTATAGTCTTCAGCAGTATTCTTAGAAATGATGATTTAGAGCTGGTACAATCAAATTCATGGCAAAGAAAGGATTAAAATCTGTAGTTCTCACAGTTTGTTGTTTATACCTCTGCACTGCTTTGTTGTTTTTTTCTTCTTCTTCTTTTTTTTGAGAAGGATCATCTTTCTTGAGGGCACACTTTGGGATTCTTGATCAGGAAGGCTCAAACTGGCAGTTAGTAAATTGTGTCTGCTGTTCTTTTACTTTATTTTTCTACAACATTCACATTAACCCAATTTAGCATTTTTAAAATTTTCTTTAAATGAGAATATGAGGGAGAAGACTCACATGGAAACTTCTTATCACATCTCTTGATTGTCCGCTGAGATTTTATTTAAATCCACTTTCTATGACACAATGCTAGTTTAAACATGTTCCCCCCCTCCCCAACAAATCGTGTTATGGCATTCTCTGTGTAAAAGAAAGTTTGTTGGTTATTGCCTTTCAAAATTCTGCTTTCCTCTAAACACATTGTATAAACTATCCCATGTGACTAGTTGCCATGTTGAGTTTGAAATTCCAGCTTACTAGACAGGATCGTGTCTAATACACTTGGTTCACCTGTCACTCTCAATGAATATTTGATCATTACATGCAGCTATACATTTTATACCTCCCATGCCTAACTACTTATTCCCATTTCTGTACAGAACCAGTTACAAACCCTCATTTCTAAAGATATTGCTGAAGACTATACTCAAGTTTATTAAGAATTCATCTGGTATGTTTAACAGAAAACCCAATATCTGAATATGACTCTTCCAAAGTGATGCATAAAATCTTTAAAGCGTTATATTTAATTGATGGAACTACTTTAAGATAATAATTACCTAATGCTTTTTATTGTTATGTGTGTACTGCTTATTCTCCTTCTCACCCTTATAGCATTGAAATCATTGGAAGCAGATGTAGGCTATTTTACATCAAACCAATTTTATGACCATTCTCTTCTCCCTGGTTTCAACCAAATCTTCTCCTAATGTGGTAATGGAGTATCATAGTGCATTACAAGATTGTCTCTAGGAACACTGGAAATGAAGATATTGACATTTAAATACTTTTAAGTGGTTTGAAGCAAGACTGCTATTTCCTGAAGAGGAAGTCAAGAGAATGGCATAGAAATAAGAATTCTAGCATCCTAAGATTTTATATTATTTTATTACTTGCAGAGCCACTGGAAATTCAAGGTTTTTTTTTTTTTTTTTTAACTATTGTCACTCCATGGCTATTTGTACTATGCAACATTGGGCCAGAATCCTGACATTGAGCCTCCGTATTTCTTTTATTCATCCAGCAGCTACTAGAGAGAGTAGAGGGAGCATGAGGTGGTGATTGAGAGCACAGGCTCTGAAACCATACTGCTGACCACCAATCACGTGACTTTGGGCCTCAGTTTCCCCTCTTGAGAATTACATTGGGTCTGTGAAATTCTCAGAACTCTGCCTCTGTACACTCACTATACTAATTTAATTGTTATTCCTCTAACCTGAAGTTACTATTAGCTTTGTGATTTTGAGCAAATCCCTTAAACTTTCTTATGTGAAATGTGAATAATAAAACCTAACTAACACACAGACTTTTCATGGGGATTACGCTAAATATTTTATATAGAAATCCATGGTGCATGTAGCTTATTTCTATCAACTATGCCAGGTCATATATATATATACACTTTCTTAGTGTATTATTCAAGGCATCCTGGTGACCAAAACAACTAATGTCTTCAAAGTCTCTTAAAACCCATAATTTTCTGAAAATGATTTAGACATTGGGAGTATCTAGATCATTACAACTTGTTTGACATGTTGCTTGATATACTCCATATGTAATATTGCAGTATATGTAATATTGAAATATATCCAACTACTTTGTTATTGTAATTTAAGCCATAATCGTCAAGTAGTAGCTTATCAAACCATAAAGTACCAAAGTATCTTGAGTAAAAATAAACCAAGTGGGAGAAAATGTTATTTGCCACCTTCTATCTCATCTTCCCAAGACTCATGGCTCATGAAAGCAGTTGCTGCTAGAAAAATAACAATTTGGCTGTATAAATCCCAACCATGACTGTGACTAAAAGTCTAGAGCTTTCAACTTAAAAGTATTGTACGTCATCATGTCTTCATATTTTTACTGTGGGTGGGAAAGTAATAGAGTGAGTCAAAAGTATAGCCTGAAGTTTTATTGAAAAGAAAAGGTTAAACATTTTTTTGCAGTCTTATTTGAAGTTCATGAGAACTACCTACATCCTTAGGGATAATATGGGGACATTGTAAGACTTACTGATGGAGCTGATAAGATCAAGTTTGGGAGGTAGTACTTTTTACCATTTATGAGTATAGTAATTTCAAAAGAGTGCTATAACCTTGCTTTGTGTTTCTAAGCAGCCTGACTCATTCAGTTTTTGGTTTCCTGGTTCATTATGTGATCATCATTCCATATGGTGCTGTTATCTTCCAGCTCATATTTTCATCAACCAGAGCTAGCTTGTTGCCCATTTAATGATGCAGAAATTTAAATTCATGGATGGCAGTTTCAGATGTTAAAATATCATTGCAAATTTACCTAAGGAAAATGAGTAGAAGAGCATTTTTGAATTCAGAGGAAAATGGGTGTTTGTGCTAAGGGAGAATTCTTGATCTCTTCAGTTATCATACCACACAAAAATATCACCCAATTAGAGAGTGCCGAAAGTAAAAACTTTAGGTTGCTTAGCTTACTATGAATTGAGTTGAAATAGGGAGAAATGTATTTTAGCTCCAATCATGTGTGTGAAGTTTACCAAACTGCCATACGCCTCCATTTGTCAAAATGATTCATTTCAGAAAGAGAAAAAAACATATTTTTCCTCAGGTATCCCTGAGCTTGCCTTCATTTTTTTTTGTTAAGCCTCAAAGCTAAGTTCTCTTAGATCCATTCATAATTTCCATGCTTTAAACATCTAGCACATGCTAGATGGTCTCCTTACATGTGGATGGCTGAATCCAGCACATGAGTTTAGTTATTTCTGTGGGTTGATAACAGTCCAGCTCCATATCAGCTGTGGCAGTCAGAGTCACTGAACAAAATTCATAAAGTCCATGAATCTTGAGATAAGGAGCCTAGATGGAGACCTGGGGCCACATGACTGCTGCTCATTGTCTTTGAAACAATTACCAAGCCACACGGCTGTGAAAATTAGCATCTTTCACAGATAGAGGAAGGTTGCCCAGGTTTTTTTTTTTTGGTGGGATGGTGAGATAATCTGATGACTTCTCAGTGGGTGCCTTTTCAGGAACAGGTGAAGAGGGTTTCTGTAAATTGGTTTCCTAGCTTTGCTTTCTCATTACTTCTATCAGGGAATTAGTCTTCACACAGTAGGTTGCAATACTTGCATATTTTAGTGTTTGCGGTGGTTCTTTTGTAGTAGTGAAAACAAATTCTTACTACTTACTACTTACACCTTCTTCTCTTTAGGAGAGCCAAGGAATGCCAACTTTCTGAAAAGAGGTGTTAGCAACTGATGAAGTAGACTAGCCACTGCATAAATGGAGAGTGTGTTTTCTTCTGAAGCTAATAGCTAACCTTGTTTACTTAAATGATTAGGTTTCAGATGCTTTACAATGGCTATTTTCAAAAGAAGGTTGATGGCAAACAATAACAACAAAAAGTTCACATTCTGAAATTAATTTGAATAGGCTATTGGGGCCATTCATGATTCTTTTTCTGTTTTTATTGCACCTCTTACAGACAGCCCATGTCCTATACTAAGATTTATAATTTTTATTCATGATACAAAAACATGCTCTAGGTATTTGCAGATGCTTAAATATTTTCCAATGTATAAAATAATATGTGCTTATTTGTCTAAAATATTTTAAAAATTTGTGTATTTCTTGTCTTCTGGGGTATGTGTACATAAGCAGGAAAATTAGCATTGCCTCTCATTGGTCAGCTGGTATGTCGTCTGAAGGCTAAAATTAAATCTAGTGGCTGAGAGAAGGAACTGGGTATCACAGTGCTTACTTTCTGCCTCTAGCACCAACTTGTGGAAGTTTCTGATATTGATCACAAATCTCTACTCCGCTCTCTGGATTTCAAGCACATATCCCTCTCTTTGCAGGTTTAATTAAACTTGGGGAAGTCACTGGATGGTTGGCGTTAAGCCACTAAGCAAGGAAGAACACCAATTTACCCACCAAACACCAAATGTCAAATGGCATTACTTTGCTCTCTCCCCCTTGTCTCATTATTTTCCCATCTAAATTTTAAAAACTTGTACTGAATGGAAGACAGAAAAATGCTTCCTTTTTTACAAAATGTACGAGACTACTGCTTGTGTATATGAATATAATTTGTTCCTCAAGGTTATGGTCTAACATCTTGGAAGGAATGTCTAAAGAATAAGTAGGACCAATATAAAGAATATGTTCATTTAGAATACAAGCAAATAATTTTGAGGGGATGGTGGGGGAGCAATAATGGATTAAGAGCTCTGAGTGTGGTTTTTCATAGTTTTGTGAGAACTGAATGCATAGTGACAAGGATTACATAGCAGTCCGTGATGATACTCTTATTGTGCACTGGGCAAGGGCATTTTATTTCACGTATTATATGTAAACTCTCTGCTATGATGTCATGAAGTCCCTCCGAACAGAAATTAAGCAAAAAGAAATGCAAGGAGACAAGTTTACTTTTTTTTTTTTTTTTTTTTTTTTTTGCTTGTTGCCTGCTGACATTCAGAGTCATATAGGATCTGGATGGAGAGAGAGAAAAGGGCCCCTCACAGCAGTGGTGAGAATGACTCAGCATTTGGTTTTTGAATGTTCCATTGTGCAGTTGGTGTGCTTCACAGTCTTCACCCAAGCCCCATTCAGAATAGTTTCTCCTTCTACTCTTTCCACAGTAAAAGGCAAGCAGGGGATTTTGTGTTTCCAAAAGTGTACGTGAGTAAAGACTATTTTGTTGTCTTTCTGGTTAAATGTGTGAACCTGATTCAGCAGCATATTCTCAAATATCTCAGTATCATTTGGGATGTATGTCTGAAGGCCTCCCCACTGAATCCTCTGTGAGCGTAGACTTATTTCAGGTTTGCAGATCATTGCATAGGCTTCTTCCAAGTGCCAACGTTCACACTAACTTTCTTGTGCTTTTTCAGTCATTTTCCTGTGAAAGTTATGCTTCTTTGCTTACTTCTAAGGTTTAAAATAACCAATTGTTTAAAAAACACACCTTTCTTGATCTTTGATTACTTCCTTTCCAAATCATCTCATGTGCTCTGTAATACTCTGAATTACTTTCTAACCTCAAGGTTTCTTAATGATCCTTAAGTTCAATAGTTGTTATTCATACCAAAAAATCAAAACCTCTTTACATTAATTCTGCCACAACTAATTAGCTCATGTTTAAGTATGTAGTCAATACAGAATGATGGAGCTATGAAAGTGAGCGACAGTGTGGCCAGAAAACACTCTCTACTTAGGAGCTACTCAACATGCCTTTATGTTGGGATATTACTGTAGCCCATGGTCAGCCTCTCTATTTTGTTGTGCAGTGTTGTATAGACTTGGAGAGGCTGACCGATGCTAATCAAAATGTTATCAAAGTATATATACCAAAATAAGTGTTTAGATTGGGGTTACATTTTTGTATATTTTATATTTTTATATTTTTTCCATGAAGAAGATGAGTATAAGGTACCAGAATATCTGGAAAGTGGACTTAATCTGAATTGTTTGGGAGTGCAGTGGAGAAGGCAGCCTTGAGGGATATTTCACTGAGTCTATCTTGAACTTGTTGAATCCATCTCTATAGATTACATCACTATGTGAACCGCGAAGTTTATGTCTTTTATGGAATTTGATAAACAAGGTCAGCTTCACATTCCTGTTCTTGATGCTCTATTTTTGAGGCTGACTGTCCTTGTCTTCACACAATTTTTCTCCAAATTGGTTACAGTTATGTTCCTGCTTTCAAGATGATAAAACAAAACTTCCAAATCTACTTTTCCTCTATTATATTCAGGTATTTCTAGTTTCTAGAGAGACAAATATAGAGATAACCTCCTGGCTTAGTCCTACAAAGGAAAATTCCATCCATTTTGCATGGATTTTACTAGTTTACTTACTAATTCTCAATTCCTAGTTGGGTAGCTGACCTTTTCTTGACATCTCTGTGGCCACTAACATGTAGTAAAATACTTATTATCATGATACTTTCATGATTTGCAAACTGACAAAGCGTGTGTGCCTTTCAACTAACTTCTCCATGCATAGTACATTAGAAAACAAAACAAAACAAAATGCTAGTATTTAATGAAAATACTTCACTGTAGGGAAACTGAGGAGTAAGTAAAGAAGCCCAGCTAGTATTATATAAATCGATCACAAATCATTAATCAAATAAACTTGCATTTTATGGAAATTATTTCCAATGTATCCTAACTGCTAACGGCGCAATGGGAATCTACACTGACAAGAAATTCACCGTTTCGTGGAATAATCTAATGTATGTTAGAATGACTCTAAACTGTCAGAAAGTCCTTCACTGTTATTGAGATTATTGGTAAAAGCTTGATTCTTTTATTATGAGAGCAGTGTTCCATGCTTCTCATAATCATTGTTCTCTTCCTCTTACCACTTTAATATTTTCCAGTGTTTTTAGATATTAATGTCTAGAATTGAACAAATCTATGGATTTGGTCTGGAGGGACTATCTTTTAATTTAAAAACTCTGGTGATTTTTATTGCCAATGTCAGACTACTGGCTCAAAACAAGATTATGATAAAATAAAACCCAAAGTGTTTTTTTTATAAATCCTGATGACAAATGATGTCTCTGCATTCTGTGATAACACAAAAACACTCTTTGATTCTAAGTGCAGAACTTTTCATGTCTCCTTGTTTAATGACATTTTGTTGTAAGGGTTGGTCTTTCACTCCTTCAAGGCATCGTTGAATTCTTATTTCATCATGCAGTGTATCTATTCAGTATAACGTCAAGAGAAAGATTAAAACAAAACAAACATCCAGACCTTCTGTATCTCCATATAAGACATGGATAAAAATATTATATTTTAAAAGACCAACTAGAAGATATTATATCATTACTTAGGGTTGTATTTTATTAATTCATTCACTAATTTATTGAAAAATTCATGAAAGCCTAGTGCATGCCAGGTATTGGGTTAGGCCTTAGAGATACTCAGTGAATAAACAAAGAAGGTCTTAGCCTTGGTGCGCTGATATTGTAGTGGGAGAGATGGAAAATAAACAGAATCTAATAGGTAATAAACAGAGGGATAGGATATAGAGTAACAGGGTTGATTAGGTGGCTGTGTAATTTGAAGACAATGTCTGCATAGGTGACATTTAAACTAATGCCTACAGTTTCATAAGGATCCAACTATTCAAAGAGCTGGGTGAAGAGTATCCCAGACAGAGGGAGCAGCAAATGCAAGCAGGAAAGAATGAGTGTGGCCTGGTTAAGAATAGCGTCATCGGCATGAGTGGAGCTTGGTGAACAGGAGAGAAGTAGGTGGAGCAAATCATGTAGGAGGCTGTGGATCATCACATAGAGATCAGGTTTCTTTTTTACTCTCCGGATTGCCAATAGCTTTTCTTCAGTTAGTAAACAAGCCATCCAACGGTACTATTATCCAACCCGCATTTCACCGTGCTGTTATAAGAATGTATTGAGACACTCAGATACGTTAGCAAAATTTTGGTTTACTATAAAGAATATTTTTCCTTTGCAAAATTCAAAACAAGCAACTGGGTTAGCTTGTTTGTTCAGTTTTTCTAGACCTCATGCTGATGGATCCATTGTAGAATTTTATCAGATATTAGAATCAAGTTGAACAATGTATAATTTATAGAATTTAGGGTTTTAAAATTTGGGTCAAGATTTTCCCTATCTTCAATCTATTTAAATTTTTTCCATTTTTCCTTGTTGGACAAAGATGATCATAAATGGTTCCTGGTAATTTACAAGATGGTTTAATATTAGGCAATATGATTTACTTTGTTTACAGCAACAAGGTTCTTTTTTCCTCTCCACAAGTATAGCAGGCTTTGCTCTGGTTCATTATGGCTTAAGTGTGGAGGCCCTTTTCCCTAATAAATAAGGGGATAGCAGAATAGCACTTACATGGTTCTGTTCCTTCTCTGTCACCTGGCAACTTTAATTCTTGTGTCTCCATAGGTGGGCTACCATGCCCAGGTCAACCCTTTGTCTATATACCTTGCTTTAAGCATGGCTAACATATGATACCAAACAAGAGTCCTTTTTAAAATAGTAGTTAGCATTTTTTGACAGGTATGTTTTACTTAAACAAATAGAATTTATAAATTAATTCTACTGTCAGCAGAGAGCCCTTTGTTTGCTTCTGCTGACAACAGGAGCCCATGATGTAGAGAAATTAAAAAGGAGAGAAAAGATATTGCATTGCCTTTTCAAAATCAGAAGCAAAGAGGTGGAGAAGGGAGCCATCTAAACCCATGGAGTCTATCTGAAATGTGACCACGGGCCCTAGAATCTACTTTGCTATCACTGTTAACTTTCTAGTTGTGGGTACTACACAAAAGTGCATACTCTTTCTTACTTTTTGGTTCGTATGAGTGAAGCACATCTTCAATACAAATATTAGATTTGAATGTTTAAGATAGCTCATAGAAAGCTTAAGAATGAAGATGATCGTAATACGTTACTTAAATTGTCTCCCCAGTTCTCTCAGCAGTAAAGATAACAGGTAAGAAAGATAATCTCTAAGGCTCCTTTCAGCTATAATACTGTATGACTGTAAAAAAAATGTTCTTCCTCTTGAATGGAAAGTTTCATGTTCTTTGTGGTAATTTAAGCAGAGCTAAGATTTACTTTTTCTATTTTGCAACAATTTTATGTGTAACTTTTACATAAGCTGTTAGAGAATTGTATCAATTTTTCCTGGGATTTTTAAAGAACTCTAGAAATACATTCCATGTATCAGTTAATATCCCCTCTCTGCCATGTGAGCCAACACTATGCTGGATGTTTAAAGTGGCCAAAACTTAGGTAGTCAGTCCTAGGTCATTTTCCAAATTGAACAATTTTTATCATACCACATGGAGTTTCTTGTAGCCAAATACTGTTTGTGAGAAGATGTTTATTAAATCTTCCATTTTTCCCCGTTTGAATAAACAATGCATTTTGTCACAGCAACTTACAGTATGTGATTTTAAGCCTTGTAACATTTCAGGAACATCTTTGAAGAAAGACTTAGTGCTAACGCCTTTTTAGATGTTGATTTCTTCTTTAAGTTGAAATAACCTCATTTTAGCCAGAAACTTTATCCAGAAATTGCCACCAACATCAGTTCCAGGGAAACTTTATATAATCTTCTAATCTAGAGACTTAGAAAGAAAAAACAGTCATAGAACATGTATGTGTATCTCCCAGACATGAAAGGTAAGAGTATTTCTTTCAATGATGTTTTCTTTCAGCCTGCTCAATTTTATGGGATATTTGCTTAAACATCATTTGCCACGCAGGCTATTCCTGATATGGAACAAATATTAAGATTAAATTTCCTAAAGATATTCACTTTTATGATTTGTGCCAAGGCATGAAGAAATGGTATGAGATAGAGAAGTTAAATATCGTGAGAGGCTATGTTCTTATTTGAGAGTGAAAAAGGGGGATGGAGGAGAAGAGAGAGATATGTTAAAACTTATTTCCTCTTTTTCTTTATTATATTCATCAAATCCCATCTTCATCTCAGTTTATGGATACTTGTTTCTTATTAGTCCCAATAAATCAATCAACTTCTATACTGTCTTTGGATACTGAAAAGTAATCTGCAGGTGTTTCATAAATCTTGACCACAGAACCTGATTCCTGATGATCAAGTGATACTGAAACAGATGTAAAGGTTATTGCAATACATTTAATTAAATAAGTTGATCAATGCGTTAACTCCACTAATTGTTTAGAATGCAAATCAAAGTTCATACAGACTCAGATCTGTGCTTTCACTCCTAGGAACAGGTAAAGTAAAGGGAGAAAGTTGTCTCTTTCTTTATTATTCTTCATTAAAAAAAGAATGGGGAATATATAAAATTATATTAAAAAGCAGAGGTGCAACACACATGTTTGTTTCTGGTGTGAAATAACATGCACTGGGCTTCTCCAAGTGTGGGTGCACATGCAAACATCATTATATGTGGTGTGGGTGCGTACACATGCTATCACCACCATGACCACTCTGAAGCACTTTTTATGACCACATTTCCTCCAAGGCGGGTAAAAATGCTGAAAAATGAGAGAAGAATTTGGGCCCTAGCATTAAGCCCACAGCATTTCCTATTCTAACACAGACACACGTTGTTGAACTTTCTCCTTTTTAGCTGGCTGTGAACACAATGTGCTATTTGTTATTCTGCTTAATTCCCCAAGAAGTAAAAAGAGATGCCCTTGGCCAGTTTAATAGGGAACAATCCACATCTGTTAAGGAAGAGTAGTTAGGAGTGTTCCTTGCATGCCATCAGTCTCTGCATGCTGCCAAAATGTAACATCCCTGGCACCATTCTGAATGAAGGGTGCGCCACCAGCCCTTCATGGTCACAGTCTATGATTCTAATAGGGAAGTGATTCTTTTTTTCTGATAAATAAAACTATTTTATACGTTTCTTCTATGTGAACTGATGCTTCTTCTTTACCATCTCACATTTAATTGTTGTGAAAACGTATCTCAAGGATTCTCCATATTTAATTTTCACATTTTCTCCCAGAAAGCATTTGTTGCATGCAGGTGCTTTTGAACATGTTACTTTTTTCCTTCTTTTTATCCAGAAACAGTTAGTGTTACACTTACTGGGGGCATCAGTGTTACATTTTTGTGGTATGACAGTGTGGTATGTTGCCAAAGTGAGAAAATTCGGGGTCATGTAATGTAGCTGTGTAGCACTCTCTGGTATTCCTGCTAGTGCCTGTGAAGTTCTGACGGGAGTTGTAATGTATACAACCAGCAGTAAAGAAGGCTATGAATAAAACGGGTTCCTGAAAAGTCTTCTGAACATGGCGTGTTTCCCATGATTTTCTACAATTATAAAAAGTCCAGTCCTGGTCAAATAATATGACATATTCTAAGATGAATAATTATAAAAGGATTAACTATAAATGCAACACAATGCTTGCTTTCTCTTCTCTCTATCGTATAGCACAGAAGAAAATGTGACATTTGAGGCTTCTGTTCTTTAATGAGGGAAGAGTCAAATAACATACAAGATTTAGTGGAAATATTTCAGATTGGGAAGCAAGGGACAACTTGTCAGGAAGAAAGAAGGGTAGTTCCTCCCGGAGATGCCAGCCTTGACATATTCTTGAGTTGTGGTATGTTGACATCACAGTAGCTACAGCAGAGCTGACCAACGCAGGATATCACTTTCTCAAATAACAAAGAATTAACCCTAAGGGATCAGCATTAAGCAAATCAGGAATAATGGCAAGAAAATCCTCAAAAAGCCTGAGATTTCTAGTTTCTCTTAACTAAATAAATCATATGCGTATTAACAAATGAATAAATGATAGCTATTATCCACCATAGGAATAAAGGATATAACTGAGGAGACTCATTAGGAAACATGGGGTCACTGTCCTAAATAAAGACAGTTACTCTCAAACCTGCCTGCATATCACAATCACCCAAGAAGGAGAGCTTTAAAAATCTGGGGGCTCCAGCACTTTGGGAGGCCGAGACGGGCGGTCAGGAGATGGAGACCATCCTGGCTAACATGATGAAACCCCGTCTCTACTAAAAAAATACAAAAAACTAGCCAGGCGAGGTGGCGGGCGCCTGTAGTCCCAGCTACTCGGGAGGCTGAGGCAAGAGAACAGCGTGAACCCGGGAGGCGGAGCTTGCAGTGAGCTGAGATCCGGCCACTGCACTCCAGCCTGGGCGACAGAGCAAGACTCCGTCTCAAAAAAAAAAAAAAAAAAAAAAAATTGGGGGGCTGTAAACCTCAAAATTTTGGGGGGGTCTATGTAGATGCTCAAGAACTTGTATTTATAAAAGTTAGAAAAGTTCTTCCCATCTGGACTCTGATGGGAAGTAAGGTTAAAGAAACTCCGCTCTATGGCAGCAGGATGCCAGAGGGAAGGGACTCAGCCCTGAGAGGTACCAATTCTCCCCATCGTTCTGTAGAAGGTCCCTTTACTAACCTTTCCTTGGGCATAACAGCATCAGAGGTGATTCTATGAAATCCTGCAAACACTGGACTTCCTTTCTGAGTTTACTAATGCAAAGAAAATATTTCAACTCCCAAACAAAACAAAGTCAAAAGGAAACCAAAAGCCTTAAGTTTTATGCATATTTCTGAAGACACAGTGGCTTTATTTGGTTGAATTATCTAATTATTAGATGTGTTTTTTTTTACTTTGCATGCATAGAAGTAATTTTTTATTAAATAACAATACAAATTGCAAACATTATAAATTATAAATATGCAAGCAGATCTAAATGGGGTTAAGGATTCCGACATGCAAGTGCTTTGGGTATAATTGGGAGGTGATTAATTTTCTACCAAGTCTTAGCAGGTAACTGTGACTGCTACTTTATCATCTCCCTATGTGGAATGTGAAGGCTATTGAAGTCCATTGTGTAGAACAAGACCTCTCTTTTGTAAGGATGGAGAAATAAAATAAGGAAATGGTAAGGATAATTTCTCCCATCCAAGTGCATTTTGCTCTTCCCTGCAGTCTAATCATATACATGTTAAACATATTGCCCTCTACGGCTTTCTCATATTTGAGGGTTGAAAATGTTGCACCCACCCTGGTCCAATAAAACAAATAAATAAAAACCAGGGCACAATCCAATGAGGAGAGAAGGAGCTATGAAAAGTAGACACTGGCAAGGTGCTCTGGAATAGAAAGTATCTTCTTGCTGCGCTGGAGAGTCACAAATATATCAAGGAGAAATAACTCACAAATATAAAAGGACATGTTTTAAACTTGATTATTTTAAGTCCTAATTCAAAATTAATTTTTTTTTTTTTTAGATCATAGTTCTTTCTTAGGTAAAAGAGAGACTCCATTGCCTAATAGAAGGTTCAAAAGAGGGAAAAAGAAGTAATTGCTTTGCTGAGTTTTGAATACTCAGAAAATGCTAAGTTTTGGTGTTCTGAACTGTTGTTGTAAAGCTGAAAATTACAGGAACTGATTCTAACTAGGAAGCACCTGGTTAAAATTGCTGCTGGATTTGTGTGTGTTTATTTTTAGTCAACAATAAAGGACAGGTTCACATTAATATAGGCTGACGTTGGTCCTCTAACTTTTTTTTGTTAAAAACTAAAATAAAATCCTATCTCATCTTAGTTGTTTGGTTGAGATTATAAGTACAGCATAAAAACAAAAAAATTCCTGTTCTACTTAAAGCATTATGCACAGGCATAGATTTTTGCACATTCCTTAACTAGTGCCACGTACCTGCTACCATTTTGCATTCTTAGTGCTTCTGCTAAGAATAAATGGTAATTGAATGAAGAATGAAGGCTGTTAGGTGGTCTGGGTTTACTTGAGAAACTTAAAGACCAGTGACTCAGAGAAGCAGGTGGCAGAGAACAGGAAGTAGCCTCACTGGCTGTATGAGAAGTGGGTGGTGGAGGCGTCTATCCAGAGCTAAACTCCAAAGCAGAACCCCAGGGGACGGACATGCAGGACTTTCTTCTATGTAGGCAGACACAACTGTGCTTATAAAGGAAGGCTCCTTTGTCTTGTGCAAATTTTGAGAGTGGGAAAGCTACAGATACCCAGGAAAGCCTGCCTGCCTCTTCCATTTTTTCCAACCTTAGCTCCCTTTTTGGTAGTAATTATACTGCTGGAGGATGCCCCTGTTAGCTTGTCCTGCTGTCCCCAGTCCACAGTCACTGCCATTGCTTTGTTCATAGCAGAAGCAGCCCTGGGAATCTAAGACCTTTCTCTGTCATGGTGAGGAGAAAGGGAGGGAGGGAGGGAGGTGGGAGATGGGTTGAGGAGAGAGATGTGATTCTTGATCTGGAACTAGAATTGGAAAGAGAGAAGCATGATTCACTGAAGAGTCAATGATGGCCAGGAGTGGTGGCTCATGTCTGTAATCTCAACACTCGGGGAGGCTGACGCAGGCAGATTACTTGAGCACAGGAGTTTGGACTGGCCTGAGCAACAGGGTGAAACCCTGTCTCTTCAAAAAATACAAAAAATTAGCCATGGTGGTGGTGCACACCTGTAGTTCCAGGAGGCTGAGGAAGGAGGATCCTGGAGCCCAGGAGGTCGAGGCTGCATTGAGCTGTGATTGTACCACTGCACTCCAGCCTGGGCGACAGAGTGAGACCCTGTCTCAAGCACACACACACACACACACACACACACACATACACGCATGCACAAAATAGTCACTGTTTGATTAGCCAGGCAGGAGGATGGCTTGAACTCAGGAGTTCAAGGCTACTGTGAGCCATGGTCCAGCCAGTGCACACCAGCCTAAGTGACAGAGTGAGACCCTGTCTCAAACATACACACACACGTACGCACGCACACACATGCAAAATAGTCACTGTTTGATTAGCCAGGCATGAGGCAGGAGGATCGCTTGAACTCAGGAGTTCAAGGCTGCTGTGAGCTATGGTCTAGCCATTGCACTCCAGCCTGGGTGACAGAGTGAGACCCTGTCTCTAAAAAAAGAAAAAAGAGTCAATGACATCCCCCATCAGAGTTCCAGGTGCTGTGTCAAGCACTGGGGACACAGAGTAAACTTGGTAAAGACAGTCCTTGCCCTCAGGGAGCTTACAGATGGCTTTTGTGCAGAAGAGTTAAGCTGGAGTCTCAGCTTTAGTGACTTAATCTATATAAAACTGGCCCAGTAATGACAATGCCACATGGTGGTGCACAAATGTATAAAAAGCATCTAGTCCAGTGCCTGGCTCATAGCAAACAATCAGTAAATGTTTTCTTTTTCTTTTCCTCTTCCTCCCTACTGAGACTGAAACTTAATAGTCTATGTAGAAACTTTTGAAAAACAATAGACAGATGGTCAGCGGCAGATTCCTTGTACAAATACTCAGCACTCCAACACCTTTCTCAGCTGGCATCCCCCCTTTATTCCACCACATGTTTCCTTTTGATAATGATTTCATTTCTCCTCCAAGGTTGTCCTTGATGTTCTTTTTAACCTCATTCCACCCACATACCATATGCTGGAGGGTGTTGGTATAGAGGAGAGGCACTGAGATTTGTTCTGCATCCTGCACCTGCCTGGGGCCGGACCTGCCTATATATAGATAGAAATGTGCAGTAGGAATCTCTGAAATGTCAAGCCAAAGGAACAGGCAGGTCCCTTCGCTCTGTTGGGGAGTGTGCAGAGTAGTAGCGATCGATTGGCATGGAAGTGCTTTTAAATCCCTAAGCACAGATGGAGGGGCTCCAGTCCTTCTCTTCTCATCTATGTTCATCCTGAGGTGTGCAGGCTTCTAAGGGCTAGGTCCAAAGCAAGTTTGGCAGGTACTGAGGGGCCCCTAGCTGCCTTTATGATTGAGTGTAGGGGCTTCAGTCTACTGACTTCGTTCAAAACTACTCTCCACCATGTACACGCTGTGCTACCTGCAGCAAGCCCATAATTAATGGGATCCTGTGTAGTCTAATTTTTAAAATGGAATGCAAAGCATAACCATCTCACATAATAATGCTCAACTCAGTAAATAATGTCCAGCTTCACTTTTTCTTTTACTTAGGCCAAAAGCTTTGGTGTCACCCATAATTTCTTTTTTTCTGTCCTACTCCAACCTGGCTATCAACATCTCCTGTTGACTCTATCTTCAAAATAAATGAAGAGTCCAAACCCAACCACGTTCCTCACGTCCTTGTGTTCATAGGGTGTCTTTTCTGTATGGCCTGTTCTGGCCACTGTGTATTATGTCCACCTGTCTTTCCCTTTCTCCCAGGTTGTATTGTTCATTGAACTTTTTTTCCATTCAATGTAACGTATATTTCTATTTTCTGTCTCCCTGTTACAGTCTGAATGTTTGTGTGGCCCCAAATATATATGGTAAAATCTTAACCCCTAAAGCGAGGTTGGGTATTATGAGGCTCTGCCCTCTTGAATGAGATCAGTGCCCTTATAAAAGAAGTCCACAGGAGATTGTCCAACCTTCTGTCATCTGAGGTTAGGGTTGAAAGATGACAGTCAAGGACGCAGGTCCTCACCAGACACTGAGTCTGCCAGCACCTTGATCTCGGAGTTCTCAACCTCTAGAACTATTAGCATAAATTCCTGTTGTTGTTTACAGGCTACTTAGTTAATTATATTTTGAAACAGCAGCCCGAATGGACTCACACACCCTCACTAGATGATAAATTCCATGATAATAGGGCTTTTGTGTATTTTGTTCACTGTTGTATCCTTGTCAACTAGTGCATTGTTTAGCACAAAATTGTTCTTGTGAGGATCTATGTCAAGTAAAGCATTTAGCCCTTCGATTAAGCCGGAAAATATATGTAAATCATTTAGCAGAGTACCTTTGTATTTCTCCTTATGCATTTTGAATCACAGGGAGCTTTTCTTTTGATGCCATTCAGCAGCTACACAAGTCAACTTGAGATTCCAGGACATTGCTCTGCGAGAATCTCCCAAAGGACAGGTTGCTAAATCCCTTTTAGAAGGAAAAAATATCAAGCTTAACAGTGTCAAAAACAATGTACAAATCTTGCATATGAAGTTATGATGATGACGTTGCTTCTCTACAGCAATGGTCCTGGATGCCTGGCTCCCAATCACCAGCATCAGAATAATCTGGGATGCATTTTTAAGTATAGATACCCAGGATTCAAGCCTCATTCTCTGTTGGAGAACTACTTTGTAGCCATGCTTTGTGCATTGCTCTTGTTAGAGCTTTGCATCATCACCATCATCAACAGTAGCAGCAGCCTATGTCACCATCTGTCAGAGGCATCTACTGAGTGTCCAGTAAATGGTCCAGGGGGCCAGATGTTGGACCAAGACAAATCACACAATCGTCGTACCAGCTGTCATCTAAGATGCATAGATTGATTGAACACACAGGTACTGGCTAAATCAAACTAAAAACGCTATACCTCCACCTAAACATGAGATCAGGTATTTTAATACTTTGAGCAGATTCAGATAGTTGGGATGTGGGGTGTGTATGTATTCTGGTTCACTGTTAAAAAAATAGATAGTAGACCTTTAACTAGGTTTGTCTAGCATGAAAGAGGCAAAGGGTCATGATGGAAGATTAGAAACTTTTATTTTTGCCAAATTCAGCTTGATTATGCTTTTAGTTTCATCTCATAAGCATAGATCCACGTGTGAAGTTCTTCATTTCAAAGAAGAATGCAGAACAGTATGGTTTTAAATGTATAAATTACCCAAATGTGCAGAATTTGTATTTAATTCACAAAATATAATAGAGTCTGACTCCTTATGACTCCTGGAACCCAACATGATTGACTTGTATAATGCATTTCATTTTAATGTTAGAAAAGAATTAACATTATTAATTTCTACTTTTCCCTAAGACTTAGAGTTCAAAAACTTTTCATTGTGTAAATGAAACATAAGAAGGAAGGGTATTGTCAAATTGCAACTTGATATTTTAATTTACTAAAACTTACCAGGAGTTACCTAGGTGAGTAAAGGCCTCAGCTAAGGTCATTAAAATCCATAGTTCCAAGCAAGACTTATAGTCACAACTACCGTGGATTCCGTTTTTTGATGATGAAATAAAATAAGATTGTTGAAAACAATAAACTGCTATTCCAAGAATGAGTTTAAGTTAATATGTGTTATTTGAGTAATTTCTAATAAAAGAATGTATTCTGAGAAGTGAAAGATTGAATTGCTTTTACACTTTTGCTAAATATATTAAGCCAGGGTAACATTTTCACAGTCCTTTCCACTCACCTATATCAGAAGCACTGTGCTTGTTATACGCTTCCAGAATGGAATCTAAACCATGCACTTAAAACCTTCTTGTTTCAAATTCATGAAATATAGCCTATCATTTTCTCTTTTCATCATCAATTCAAACTCAGCTGTATATGATAGTGATTGATAAATTCTTTTATCTGTCACAGTCTTGTGGGAGTCCCTACCTAATTCCCTGGGGTATTTGGATCCTCTGACAATGAATTCTAATAATTTGATCTGAAAGGAATGGATATATGTATGGTGTTTTGTTAGCTGAACATAAGAATGAACCCACAAATTTTGTGGATTTCTTTTCTTTATTCCTATGCCCCATGATTAAAATTTTAAAAAGGTTATGACCCCCAAGTAAGGATAGCTTCAGTATTCCTTTCTGGAGGGGTTAAGGAGCAGTGCTATGGTTGAAAAGGAGGGAGAATTGTCCTAAAACTGCATTTAAATAGCAAATATGTGTTTTTTACTTAGTATATATGTTAATAGACAATCAAAAGTATAAAGTTTTTCAAAGATGGTGTTATCCACATCTTATATAAGATTGAGAAAACATGAACTGTCAATCCATATCAAAGAGCTAAATCACCAAGGGTGGTGGAGGCTGGCCTATGGAGATTACAGGGAGCTAGAACCTTGTAAGTCACAATTTGTTTATGTGATTCCTGTTGAAAACTACTGAAACAAATCAGAGCAAAAACATACCTACATTACTTAACTTAGTAAATATTAGTTGACATGCCAATGGTTGGTGCTTTCTGGTAGAACCAGATACTGTCATTGGCAGAAAGGGAACTAGGAGATGGTGTCTGGCATAGGGACTAGTGTATGATCCTCACCTTTCTTTGTTTGGGGAACTATAGGCAAAATAAAAAGAGCCATCATTTGATATCTTTCTCAATGTGGCACGTGGGTCTTGTTTCCACAGCGTTTCCTACATCTTTTGGTTTGAGTATGTATTAACAAAATGTCCTGCCAATGGGGGTTCTTGAAAATTGTTGATAAGACCCCCACCGTGGGATGTTCAGAGAAGCAACTGTTCCATCTGCTCCTTTGAGTGGAATGATTAAGTCATTTCATGGAGTAAGGATTTTTATTTCACGGGGATTTACTCATTCCTGAATAGTTTTTTTTTTTTTTTTTCTTCTGAGACAAAGTTAAATTTATGAATCACAGAAGTCTCTCTCCTTTTCAAACATATAATTGTCTGTTATTGAGGAATTCGTTTGTGAGAATGTAAGTTTTAAGATTGATTTGCAGCATACTATGTTTAGATCTGATGATAACAAGATCTCTTGGCCAATACGGTTGTCTGAGAACACTAATCAGAGCTTTCACTACACTGTTGTAGTGGTATTGAAAACACAGAAATGAAATCACACATGCATGTACATGCCTGAAAACGTGAAATCATTGAATAGCAGAATATAAGGAAGGACCTAAAAATTGTTATAGAGTTGAACCACTGGGGTACACAGTGGGTCAATACTCTAAGTTAGTATCATTTTAGAATTTAGTATCCTACCAATTAGAAATGAGAAATCTGATGCTTCCACATCAGATTAGTGGAAATCAGATTAATAGATGAATGGAAATCAATGATTTCCATTAATGTCTTCATTGTTAGAATTGTGTGGCTTATATAAGTATAGAAAAAAGAATTCAGTTATTTAGCTTAAGTCATATTTCATGGCCTTTTGGGGAACTACCTAATGATTCAAGAATCTTAGTACATTCTCTGGCCAAAAAAGTTACAGCCCAAGTGCCAATGTTAACAATATCAGTGGAACAATGGGTAAAATACTTCAGACTTCTTGAAGCATGATGTTTACACACAAACTTATTCCCAACTAAGGTGGGGACTTCTTGGATTCAGAGTCAATTTTATCTATCCTATATCTATCGTATTTTGTGGATGGTATATTTTATTGCAAATTTTGTTTTTCAATGCTATTAGATAATTTTGGCTTACTTAGCAATATGTCATTTATTTAAAAAAAAAAACACATTTTTTTCATTTCTCACCATATTGTGACCCTGTAATACTGTTTTTCATATTTGAAAAATAAGACTTTGTTCATCAAACTGTTGAAGATATGTGTCAGCAAGAGAATATTCTCTGAACCATGAAGAAAGATGTCAAAATTCACACCATTGCCTAATTACGCATTTTCTCCAAACATATTCCCCAAAGCTCTACAGTGTTTGTAAATTGTCTGTTACATATTAATAGGAGAACACATAGAAATTAACTCTTTAACATAATTATGATAAACAAATATGGGGGATGTAATTATAAAAATATCATTATTTTAGTTTCTCAATGAAGTTGCGTTCCTAATGCAAATATTAACTGCTACAAGGCAAAAGTATACCTTGAAATGAATACTTAATAAACACATGAGGAAGGGAAAGGTCAACAGTTTCATTATTATACTGTGTGTATTTTGAAGTTTTAAAAGTAAACCATATTTTAAATGCCATAGACTAGCTTATAATTTAAAGAAACTAAAAATCAAAGAATACAGTGAAATATTTTTCTGTATAATATGACTACCATTTCTATTATTCTAAATTATCTGTGATTTTCTATTTATTTATTTATTTTTTGATATTCTTACGTCTTGTATTTGAGTTCTTTCCAAAGCCCAGCATATTTGTGGGCATGTATCTTAAAGTTCAATATAGTATTTAGCTTAATAGGATGCAAAATACTCTTTAGTATACCTGTACTGTTGCCATGGTGTCCAAGTCTTTAAAAAATGGTAATTTCTTGGAGTTAATTATCCTTTACATTGATAATCATTATACTGAAAAAAGCTATTAAGCTTATATTAGGAAAACAATAGATACTCAAAAGCTTGTGAGTTTAGGACCAGAAATGTATTATGAGGACCCGAAGGCTAAAAGAAGCACAGGAGGATAGGACAGAGAGAGGTTTGGGCTGCAGATTAATTAATTCTCAAATGACTCTATTTACACAAAAGGAATTTTGTGGAAATCATTAGGGACTTGGTGGTTGCTTTCTAAGCTATGAAGATACTCAAATCTGAAAATCTCCTCCTGTAACTTTCTCCTTCACTTGACACTCTTGAAAGGAATGTCTGGTATGACGGGAAAAGGCAATGAGCTGACTGTAATTATCTTTTAAATCAGAATAGACTCTGCTTCCCTAAGCTTGTAATTGACCTTTTTAATATTCTTTTACTGTGTGAGAGGCTTCATGAATTTCTTGTTTTCCTCCCCAACTTTAGCCTGTTTACTGTGCTGTTTAATTACTGTGTATTTGCTATAGAACCTAGAGTAAATAAATATGTACAATCATGTAATTAAATTAGAATATGCAATTATGATGTTATTGTGACACATAACTTTCTATTAAGCTTTGTCAAATGGGTTGTCCCAAGCATATACATTATGTTCAAAATCTCAATGGCTGACTTCTTCAATTTGTTCTTTTTCAAAACAATTGAATGATTGCTATACTTCCTGTGTTTCAAAGAAATGACCTTGTATGTAATTTATAAGTAATTTGCATGTGTTCTCATTGGCTCCCTCTGGAATTCTACATGGTGAATGTTCAGCTCTGGCCATTTGTAGAGTAGAATGGTCAAAAGAATATGGTGGATGGCGCTGCAAGTGACAGCTCAGCTGTGTGACAGACTTCCTGGGGAATAATAAGAGGTAGATTTATCAGGATATTAATGAAGGCAAACTCAAGATGTGCGAACACCTTCAATCCTGGGGGAGGGCCCCACCATGGTCTTAGCATAGTTACAGAGTCAGTGAAATTTCCTGTCTCTTTCCAACTGGAATTTCCTCCCAATACCTCTTCTCACATTGGGTGGTATTGGGTGGTTATGAGTTATCTTTGGTATCTGGCTAAGGCATAACTGAGCTGAGAATACATGTGTTGGGTTTGATGGGACATATTTATATGGTTTTTAGTCACTTCCATATAGAAGTACACGAATGCTAACTCTCCTGGCACAGCAATGACTTCCTGGATACTCTCACTGTCCTTTGTGCCAACTGACCGGGCACCTTGACCCAAAGGTGTCAGGTGATTTGAAAAGGGGTTTTGGAATGTTTTAATAAAATAAAAAATTATTAGACTCAAGTTTGATGTATATGATAGGTCCCTTCTTTAAAGAACTGAGAGAAATTTTAGATTAAAAATGCATAAAACTGAAACAAGTCATCAAAGTGATGAAATCAACAGAAATTATGCTAACATTGACATATAATTATAACCAGAATTTTTCAGAGCATTGCAAAAGCAATAGTTGAGAGGGAGTGATCAATTTCTAATGGAAGTAGTGTATAAGTTCCTGGATTGAACCATATGACTGAATGATATAAGCACATTGGGTAAATACTAAAATTTCTTGATGATTTAATGTAAAATACTAATAATATAGCTACAATAATAAGATACATATTATACCTTTATATTGAGATTATCAATGACAAACTGGTTAATCAATATCATTAATGTAAAAACATTTAGTCACAGTGAAAAAGACAATCACAATGCTTAAAAATAAAAAGATTTATTTTTCAAATGTGATGTCTATTATGAAATATACTTATTAACAATGATTTGAGAAGTTTAAAGTTAACTTTTATAAAGTGTCAATAATACAAAACTTTTATCAACCAAGGTAGAACAAATGTCGTGAAACGATAGTCTACATTTTTGTATGGTTCACGTGCCAAGAATGATCTTCATTTTTAGATTACGGGGGGGGAAAAGAGATATATGACATGTGTCTCCATAAATAAGTTTTATTGGAACACAGCCATGCTCATTCATTTACGTTTTGTCTATTGCTGCTTTTGTGTTGCGATGACAGAGATTAAGTAGCTACAACAGCAACTGTATAACCCCTTATAGAACAAGTTGGCCAGACTCTGATGGTAGAGCAAAGACTGAATTTTCTCCATAATAAATGGTATTATCAAAATGTTTGTTGCAGACCGGCACGGTGGCTCATGCCTGTAAACCTAGCTCTTTGGGAGGCTGAGGTGGGTGGGTTGCCTGAGTTCAGGAGTTCGAGACCAGCCTGGGCAATATGGTGAAACCCTGTCTCTACTAAAAATACAGTTAGCCAGGTGTGGTGGCGCATGCTTGTAGTCCCAGTTACTGGGGAGGCTGAGGCACGAGAAGCACTTGAACCCAGGAGGCAGAGGTTGCAGTGAGCTGAGATCGGGCTACTGCACTGCAGCCTGGGCAACAGAGTAAGACTCTGTCTCCAAAAACAAACAAACAAACAAACAAAAACACACCAAAAAAACCACTTTGTTATATAAAGAGGTGATTAATGAGTATCAGCCAAAATATGTAAGAAAAAGGGTATGACAGTATTGAAACAGCTAATTTCATAAGCATAACTTGTTATCATTTTAGAATTTGTATTTGTAATATTTATACACCCTTTCAAACTTTTCTCATTCTAAATATTCACTTTCATGTCTAATTTTGTATTTGTAGTTTTGTCTTTTTCTTAAACATCACCCTCCTAAATTATTTAAGTTCTAGGTCCAACAAAACTAGATGCACCACTTTATTATTAACTCTACTTTCTGATTGAACTGTAGATTGAATGTGGTTTTCATGATACGTGTCTGTCCTATTTATAAACATCACACATTAGATTGAAATTAGTTTTCAGAAGGCAAACAAGCATCAAGGGTGAAATTTAAAAAAAGAATTCTGCTAAATGTTTTACCTCATTAGAACTTGACCCCCTGCTAAAACTTTCTCAAATATTGTTCCTAAACAGTGGAAACTACTGGTTTGAGTCTTGGAATGGCACATTATTGCTCAGAGGGATTTTTATGACTAGGTTTCAAATGGAAATGCCAACAGGTTTAATTATGATACTGATGTAGAGGGTATAGCACATTAACATTATTGCATGAAAAAATGTCAATCTGCTCTGGGAATATATTGAGCACCTTTAATATTTTCATTTGCATTTACAAAAATTCACATTTAAAATTTTCATGAAAGCTAAATAAGATTTGGCTGAGAAATGCCCTCTCAAGATCTTTCAGTCTGAAATTCCTTACTTTAGAAAAGATGATAAGAGAATTAGAAAAATTATGATTATTGATACAAATCAAATGGGCTTGTCATTCTTCACTATGGCTCTCCAGAGTATCACACTTGATGCATTTTTCTGGGGGGCAAATAGTGTTATAATGGGCTGAACATTCAATTTAGGCATTTAAGAGAAATGCAGCCATAGATATTTAAATGACTCAGGATAGTGCTGTAATAAAGCTAGATGGAGGCATTGGCTAAGGTATCTTGGGCCAAGTTGTTTTCTTTTTCCTTTTTTAAAGTCAATCTATATGGCAGAAAACAACTCTTATATAAGTAGACTCTTCTTGTATCTGCTAAAATTTTGATTCCACGCTACTGTAGAAAGTATTCTCATCTGAGTTTTAGCATTCTCCAAGACACCAGGTGGTTATGAACGTCCTGGACTGGCCCATTGCTACTGACAAAGACTCTGATTGACCACACTCTAGCATGGTTTCTAGAAGCTTAAGGTCATGTCCCTAGGATGATCCAGGCATCCCCCCTCTTACAATGTTCACCTGAAAAAGTTTGCAATTATCAATTATTTCTCTGTTCTTTGAGATATAAATGTTCTACCACACAAAAGTGGCTCCTCAAAGGCCTGGGAGCCATCTCTTTGAAATGCAAACATCCCAGGAGGTAAGCCCTACTCTCTTGTCTCTGAGTCCCCATGGGAGGGAAACGGTGGGCACCTTGCTCTAATTCTCACCGCTTACTCCTGTCATAAAGATACAAAAAGCTTGTTTCTCCTCCAGATAAATGCCAATTAGCAAACTCAGATGGCCTGGTCAATTCTTCTCTCACTCCTTGCTCTTTTGTGCTTACACTGGTTTCTCTCCCATATTGCAATAGCTATTACAGAACAAAATCTGTCTTTACCACTTTTAACTAATGTCTGGCTTTATCTCTGACACTGCATTAATTCAAATGTG
Source organism: Theropithecus gelada (assembly GCF_003255815.1). Taxonomy (NCBI): domain Eukaryota; kingdom Metazoa; phylum Chordata; class Mammalia; order Primates; family Cercopithecidae; genus Theropithecus; species Theropithecus gelada. The sequence continues at coordinate 19,834,917 of NC_037686.1, read as the reverse complement.
CTAATGATGATTCTGTATAACTTTTTATTTCTTAAGAGTCATAGCAAGAAGCGACTTGGAGCCCATTTTTTTCCACTCTTTCTCTGTTACAACAAAGACATTGAAGCTTAAAAAGATTATTGACGCATGAGTCAGTAACTGTGGACCTGAGATTAGAAGACCGTGTTTCTGATCCTCCCCTCATGCTCTTTCCATTGCCAAGTCCATGGTTTTGGTGCAGAATTTTACTGTCCACAAAATCACTTTTATGCTATAAGGAGGGATATGGTCTTGATAAATTCTTTAAAATAGCTTCTGAGATTTTTTTTTAAAAAGCTTTATTTTTTAAGTTAAGTGCACAATCTTACAGAGGGTATATGAAACAGGACCTATACTTATGCTAAACAACAAAAATAATTTGAAATTTCTTAAATTAGGTAATGAAATTCAAGAATTGTATCAATATAATGTTCACTGAATTAGAGATTCTTCCCCCACACCCACTGGGCCAACACTTAGGGCCAAGATAAAGATTTAGCTCAAAATTATAGCGAATGTTAGAGTGTATTAGAACTCTTTTGATGCAGAACTAATTTCAGAGCTAAAACGCAATTGTTCTGTTTTCTCATGTATTTTTTCTTTTATGGTTTTTATATCCCTTCAGAATAAGACTTAGTTTTGACATATTTAGCATCAGCAGTGGGACAGATCTAAAATTCTTTGATTCTCTTAAATCCATCATAAATATGAGTAAGCAAACTAAATTAAGTTACCAAAAAAGACTTTTAGGGAAAAAAGAAAAGAAATAAGAAAATGAGTTTTTAAAATAGAGATGTCTGCACTTTCATTCTTACTCTAAATACGTGAAAATAGCAAATAATAGTCTACTTGGCAATGTATGCCATTCACTGCATCTAACTGTGCTTTAAACAACTCTGTCTTGGCCATACAGTGCATTTCTGCAGGCATGGGAGTGATTAGGAAGAAAATGGTACAATTGCAGTGAAAGGCAAAAAACAGCTGTTCTAATGGTTTAGAATTGAGATCAATGATGACACAGTTCAATTACAGCATTAGTTCCTGATGTCAGAGAGGGGTTAAAAATGGATCATAATGACTCTTTAGTAGATAAATTTGGAGCAATTAGAGTTCTGAAAATGTCTCTTTATGTAACAACAACAAAAAATTGCTCTTAAATGATCTGGGCTGCAGAACCTGTTTCTTTTGCATGACAGAAGCTAATCTATTGCTTCTCAATGTGGACTTAATCAAATGAACTTCTAAACCCCAAATCTCAAGTAAGGACAGACTAGATTTTAAGTTAGTCCAAACTGCAAGCATTTTAAAAGGTTAGTAAGTAAATATGTAATGGAAAGAAAAACAAAAACAAAGGTAAACTTCATTAAATAACCTAGTACAGTTCCTTGCACACAGTAGGTATTACATGAATGCTTGTTGAATTAAATTTTTTATTTCTTTCTTAGACATGCCTGAAGTATACATATTAGTTAAATGTCAGACATGCCAAACAATTATTGTAGGTCAACTGTATTATCCCCAAATATTACCATTTATCTTTTGTTTGATACAAACATAAGTGGAATAAGTTTAACTGAACTAAACCGGCACAATTTTTATTATAGATTTGGTGGGCTAAAACTGTTATTTTCTAAACCCAAATCTGCAACTTGTTGCTGAGTTCCTAGCCTGGTAGCAGTGCTGAAGCCAAAACAGTTATCACCTTTTTGCTACGTCTACTGCTAGAATTATTGAACTGACATCTTTATTGCTTCATTTCAATCCATAGATAAATTTTAGGGAGAAAATTTAAACTAACTTGGTTATTTTTTGAGTTGCACAAATGAACATAAAGAAGCTTTGAATTACAGTCATTTCATACAAATTAGCAAAGCTTTCATCTTACTACTGTGAAGCACATCTAGATCTTGAATATGCAAAAAGAAAAACAATGTTGTATTTCCTCGTTCTTCCCTTTGCATTAACCTGGTCATTTAGTTCTCTGTGTTTCTTACTCTCTTGCTCCTTTTGGATCTTTGTTTCTGTGCAGTCTCATTCTACCAGTTTTTCATAGAATTTAAATTAATGTCAACATGGAGAAAGCATAAAAGAAGAACACGTATTTCTTGTAGCGTTATTGTTTGTTGATGCTATATGCCATGTAAAATTCTCTGTGTTTTCTCTAACGGATGTAGGAGTTTTCTCTTGCTCTTAAAAGTTTGAAATCCCAGGGTGCGGTGGCTCATGCCTGTAATCCCAGCACTTTGGGAGACCGAGGCAGGCGGATCACGAGGTCAGGAGTTCGAGATCAGCCTGACCAACATAGTGAAACCCCATCTCTACTAAAAATACAAAAATTAGATGGGTGCACGCCTGTAATCCCAGCTACTCAGGAGGCTGAAGCAGGAGAACTGCTTGAACCCAGGAGGTGGAGGTTGCAGTGCGCCGAGATTGCACCACTGCACTCCAGCCTGGGTGACACAGTGAGACTCCGTCTCAAAAAAAAAAAAAAAAGTTTTGAAACTGTGTATATCATTGTATTGCAATGGCAGAGGTAAATTAGCAGAACTTATATTTAATGATGAATTGAATGTTTCTGACATGTTCATAATCTCATTGTAGACACATAACAATACTTAGAGGTAGATATTATTACTCTTTGTTTACAGACGAGGAAACTGAGGCTCAGAAAATTTAACCAAGTTGCTCATTTTTGCACAGTTGATATTTTACAGTTGGCTAGACAACTTAAAGAGGTAAAGTAGGGGTAGCTTTCATAAATTTTAAACACTACTGATATGCTAAGAACAAAATACAGATTCCTAATGCTTTGACATTTACATAATATTTCAAAAGAAAAAATATTTAATTTTAAGAAAATAGTTTTTCTATGAATTTTATTTTTGAAGGGTTCTAGAAAGGTTGTGCATTGTCAATCTCCCTGTATTTATAACAAACACATGCGTCTAGCCTATTTTTAAAGACTTTATATTGTTACTACTTGAGAGACTCCTGAGATTGAGTTTATACACAGCCAGAGGATCTCAGTTCTTTCTTAGGTCCTGGTTCACCCATAGTATATAATGTAATGACGTGAATTTCAGAGCCAAGATACATTGCAACCAAATATTGTGAAACTTAATGGACTACCTCAGATTTGTCTTTTAGTTTCAGAAGGATATTTGTCAAAAGTGTAAATTTCCTTTTTCAAGACTTGGAACCAACCCAAATGCCCATCAATGCCTGACTGGATAAAGAAAATGTGGCACATATACTCCATGGAATACTATGCAGCCATAAAAAAACAATGAGTTCATGTCCTTTCCAGGGACATGGATGAAGCGGGAAACTATCATTCTCAGCAAACTAACACAAGAACAGAAAACCAAACACCGCATGTTCTCATTCATAAGTGGGAGTTGAACAATGAGAACACATGGATATGGGGAGGGGAACATCACACACCAGGGCCTGTCGGGGGCTTGTGGGCAAGGGAGTGATAGCATTAGGAGAAATACCTAATGTGGGTGATGGGATGATAGGTGCAGCAAACCACCATGGCACGTGTATAGCTATGTAACAAACCTGCATGTTCTGCATATGTATCTCAGAACTTAAAGTATAATTTAAAAAAAAAAAAAGAAAAACATGACAAAGATGCCTCCACCTGCACTCTTATGATTCAATATTATAGAGGTCAGGAAAGACAAAAATTAAGATGTGATCATTTACCAAGGGGGGACTTAATTTTTTTACCTGTGGGTTTAAGGCTACTTTCTAACCTAAGTAAAACTGGTCCTTTTAGTTAATTTTAGTTTCTGTATCTACATTCATACATGAAAATTTCCCTTGTTAGACTCACAATATTTGAATGTTTGACTGCTTTTCGGTTGTCAAGAGTAAAGGAGAAAGTCATTTAGATTTATGGTGATTATTATAACTATGATTTGGGAACAGGCACACAATGTAGGATATATGATGTTAGTTCAGTTAAGCAATCACTTAGAGGGAAGCTGGTATGTTCCAGGTACTCTGCTAGGACATAGAGCTATAAAAATGGAAAAGACACATTTCCTGCTCTCAAAGATCTCTCAAGGTAGTGGAGAGTTAGACATACTAAAATCATAAGAGTCAGATGAGCGGAGAGGGAATTTAAGAAGAACATTGATACCTAACATCGTGGCATATGGCCCATCAACCTTTCCAGCCTTGCTCTCCAGGTGTTCCTCCAGAGCTGTGGACTCTTCTTCATAAACTCTGAACACTTTAAAAAGGACACGCACATCTGCAAGAGTTACGTGAAAAAGCTTCAGTGACATTTTGGTTGCTCAGCTCCCCAAGGCTAGAATGCTGATTCTTTTTGTCTGGGAAATCTTTCCTCTTCAGCCATCCTTGTAGCTTCGTACAGAAAGATGAGGAACTGTCAGATCAGTTAGATCGACAGGGTGGTATTTTGCTGTCAAATTAACTTCATACCTTCGTGCTACAAGGCATTTCCTTGACTGGCCCAGGAGAGTCCATGAGCAGAGATGACTGGATCTCCTAAAGCGTTCATTCTCACATCTGGCTCCATCTTCTTTGAGAGTCCATACTGTGAGCCAGCGTATGAGAAGAGAAGGAGGGATTGGATTGATGAAGTAGCTGGATTCCATGCATTATTGCACATGGGTCTGCTCGCCAGCCTGGCAGCAATTCCACCCAAATCACCTTGCTATGATAGGTTATGACCTCTATAGCATCTACAGATATAGGTATAAAATCCATATAGGATCTCAGAGCAAGCTTTGAAGAGTAAGGGATAAAATAAGTAAGACCATCAATAAAAAAACACTAACGGAGGGTTTCAGAGCCACATTCTAAGATTAATGGAGGAAATAAATGAAGTAATGGATGGAAAATATTTGCTCTATTGTCTAGCTTTTTATGCCCATCATTTTCCAGGTCTTTCTCTTTATCCCGCCAACACGTTTAACAGATATAACATTTATCTAAGTATGAAACAGCTGTCTGTGAGGATATAACACCCTCACCTCCCACATTATGCCACCAAAGATGCAGCTCATATTCCTAAGGGAAGCTGAATTCAAAGAGATAGAGTGTGTGTGCCACCCCCATGATTTTCTATGGGACACAGGGACGTGTAGAATCCTAGAAATGTGTCAGCTAAATAGTCTGGTTGAACACCCTGACTGAGAGTCTGGGTAGCACAAGTGGTTAGTTAGCTCAGTAACTCAGCACAGCTGAAAGTAAGTATGTGAGCTGATGATGCAAATAATATTTGCTTCAATTATAGCAGCTGTCTCAGTACTAGTCAATTTTAGTAGTTCCAGGTAATAATGCCTTTTTAATATACCAATTGTATGCCTTGAGTTTCCTTCTCCTTTTCCCTTCTCTTAGATCCTAGTCCAGTTAGAATCCTCTCCTTTGGCAGCATGGGCTCCAGAGGTTAAATAACAATTGAACTCTATCTCATCCTTCTCAGAATGTCTTGCTATTCTGAGAAACTATAGATGGTTCTTCAAAGTTGATCAAATATAATCCCAGTGGAAAGCTACTAGAATTGTGAGTTCAGCCTTTATGATAAGTGGCTACTCTGTCTTTATAGCAATAGTGTATATAAAAAAATCCCTGTTGCATTTCCCATATGTATGATTCAATAGGAATTGAGTTGACTCTGTAGGGGAGAGTTGTCTTGAAATCTTTTGAATTAGATATGATCCAAAAATCAATGTAGTAACATGGGTTTATTCCACTGGAACATCTCTGTGCACTACAAGTTCTTTGAGGCAGAGACCCTGCCTTATAAATCTTTGAACCGCCCACAGAGTCTGGTACCCGACTTTTAACAGGAAAGATTCTCAATAAATAATTGCTGGTAAAACATATGTGCTTTTGAAGCAATGTTTTCTTACTTTGAAGAATGAGTTATCTCAGTAATTTTAGAAGAGTGAAATACAATACTTATTTTATTATAATCTCTTGCACCAACTGCTTCAAATTAGTTTCATCAGCATCTTTTAAAAAAATGTTTGTAAAAAACCATTAATAAATCCAGCCTCAAACTTCCGTTCAGAGTTAATGCAATCTGTTTGGGGAAGATAAGAAGGAGGATATTTTGCAATTTGTAAAGTGAAAACTCACTCAATCTGGATTTGGCCCTTGTCAACCATATACACACTGGTTCTTCCTACATCCTAGAATAGAATTATTAAGGACAGAACTGCTGTGTCGTCTAATGTGAAGAAGTGTGCCACGTGCATTCCTCCTCACCCCCAGAAGTCATTATTTCTGAAATGATTGAATTATAATACTTTTCTTCTCCCTCCTGCTATCTAATGCAGTTTTACCTCCTTTGAATGTCTTAATGTTACTGAAAATTCTGTTTATGTGTGTGAGTTGAATTTTTTCTTTTTTTTTTTTTTTTGAGATGGAGTTGCACTCTTGTTGCTCAGTTTGGAGTGCAAAGATATGATCTCAGCTCACTGCAACCTCCGCCTCCTGGGTTCAAGTGATTCCCCTGTCTCAGCCTCCTGAGTAGCTTGGATTACAGGCATGTGCCACCAGGCCCAGCTAATTTTGTATTTTTGGTAGAGACGGGGTTTCTCCATGTTGGTCAGGCTGGTTGAACTCCCAAGCTCAGGTGATCCACCCACCTTAGCCTCCCAAAATGTTGGGATTACAGGCGTGAGCCACCGCACCCGGCCAGATCTTTTAAAACTATTCAAAATACACTTCTGTGATGCTGTGTTAGCAGTGCTATCACACTCTGACATTTGGCTTTTCCCTTTCTCTGTATTTTTCCCTTTACTATAATCCCAATTTCTTAGCTAGAAGAAAGTTCACAAGTTTAGGATTAAAGCCAGTGCTCTAACCTAGACCATTCACCTGGAGAAGATGAAGGAACAATTGAAGTAACTTCTGCTCTCTCTCTTCTGTAGGAGATTCCGCACCCCCCCCCCAAACACACACATGCATATACACATACGTGTAATATGGCCTGCCCCGTCTTCTTCAACCTAACAGGAATTTGGGATTCCCCATCTGATGGGCGCTCACACAATGATCTCTTTCATACACAGGGTGGTAATTTCACTCTAAACACTTCAATTATTTATAAATGGATCTCAGAGGCAGCAACTAGCAGCTGGGCTATAGAAGCGGCTCTGACTGAGGCGTGGCCAATAGAACCACATGTCACTTTAAACAGTGTTATTAATATTTATGTGACTTGATCAGCTAGTTTAGATGCAGGTCTTCCCCGGGCTGTGTGGAAGAAGCTTTCCTATTTTCGCTCGCCTGTAATTACAGGCTGATTCTTTTCTTTGTCAAACTTGAGGGGTAATCGAAGGTCAGGTTCCTGGGATGAAAAGTGTGCCAAACACATCCAAGCTATAATGCTTTCACCACTCTTCCGTCAGCTCTTTGGGGTCAATTAAAACTTAGGTCTGGAAGTAGAAAATCTAGAAGCCCAAACTGTCAATCTTGGACAAAGATTCTGGTTTTAACTTTTAACAGGGCGAAATTGATTATGTAAACAGCACTAAATAATCTGGCATAAGGCAAACTACCAAAACAGATTAAGATATTCAGGTAAATGAATTTACAGCTTTAAAAGAGAAACACATACATGATACATACCTACAGATATAGATAGATATGCACGTGGTAGATCACCAGTGTACCTAAAGGGCACTGCTGCACACTTCAGGTCTCTCTTGCTTCCTGAAAAATGTCTTCTTTGCTCTCAAGAACAATACATTTGTATAACAATCTCAAGCAAGATCCTTCCTGCTCCATAATCTATTCATGAAAAAGCATATGACATTAGTTTCTGAGAGCGCCGTAATTTCTCAAGTCAAATGTTGAAAAGGTCCAAGTCTAGTCCTGGTGAAACAATGGTGATTCCTTTGGAAAAGATGATGCGCATTTGGTTCAGAATCTGTCTTCTGCATTTCCTATCTGGTGATGTTCCTGACAATGGTGGTTCATCAGCTCAACGCTGGCAACTTTGAGTCTGTGGGGTGACAGCCATTAGAGGGCAGCACAGCTACATTTTCTTAGTCGTGAACCTGAGGAAACAGATGATGCACGCATTCCTTGCACGATTCTTCATGATTGAAATAATGGTCTCAGCCACAAGGCATTTTTTTCTCCCTCCGCATTTGGCCTGATTGACAGTAGAAGCTCATAGTAACAAATGAAGCTGTATCAGTAAAATGTCAGTGGAGGAACAGAATTTAACTTTTGTGTAAAGGTGTATTTCCTTATATTAAAATGACTCCATTTAGTACCTTCTCCTTCCTTAACCAAACATTTGATCTTTCTGATACAGGTTTCTCATTATTATATGTCCCTTTGTGTGAGAGAGAGAGAGAGAGAGAGAGAGAGAGAGAGTGTGTGTGTGTGTGTAGTTTAGAAATTTTAAGCAAACAAATTATTTCCCACCTAACAAAGTCCAAATTCCCAAATCTTCCATGACCCAGCACTATAGCAAAAAGAGCACTTGTGAAAAGACAGGTTTAAACACTTAAGAACTAATGACCTGAAATAATGACAAATCACCTTGCATGTTATCTCATTATGTTAGCAATGGACGTCTTAGCTATAGCTGCCAGGGAGATGAGCTCTGGGTAAATAATCCGTAATTACAGTAGAGTAGATGAAGATTGATTGATAAAGGGAAGTTTTTATCCTTTGGGATCAAAGAACTTTTCCTTTGACTTTGCTGATGAATTAATTGTTACAGAATAAAAAAAATATGGACAGTATTAATGCTGCACAATTAAAATACTCTCTACCTGAGAACTTGACTCAGTAGATCAAAGACTGTCTCAGGAGTAGGAATGAACTCAGCAGCTGACGGGGTGGAGCACAGAGCACAGTCAGTGCCCCAGAACCCAGAGCGACCCAGGAGTGTTCATTCCACAGGCCAGCGGGCCAGAAACTGGAGTAATGAGATAATCAGCTTAGTCTTTAAACAACCAAAGCCAACATTTTCCCCAATTCTTACTCTTTTCCCTTCCTTTACTCTGACCTCCCAAGGATCTGCTTTCTGCTGAGGCGAGGCTTGACAGAAATAATTCAAGATGCTGAATTTGAAAACAGAAACAAATTTTACATGTAGAAAGATAAAAAGAATCAAGTTAAGCTGGAGAGTGGTTGCAGATAATTAGCATGTATGCAGGTTCCTCACACTGAACATAGACAGGTATTTGCTTTCCTTTTTTGTGGAGTGGGAATAAGGGGTAATAGGTGGCGAGTTCTGATTGGGTGCCAGAGGCTTGAATATGTACCACCAAGGGAAATATAAAAGGTCAAGGAAATATTCAGTGCACATTCTAGAGACTGAATAAAAGCTTGTATTACTGGATTAACTTTTCAATCAACCAATCTAACTGTTAGTCAGGACCAATGTTCTCATTTTCTTCCTACTTACTTTGACATCATTTTTGACTCAAGTACTAAGAGCTTTGGCAGAATTGTGCTTTAGGGAGCTTGACAGACAGTGAGAAACAGAAACACAGACACATGCACACACGCACAACTTGACTCACTGTAATTTTCACTGCCACTTTCAATCAGCACCACTATTTTTAATCATTAAGTTGCATAGTCTATGATCTTAAAGCAGATTATACCTTTGCATTACTCTATATTAACAGCACCATGATTTATGCTAATAGGTCTGATTAACTGGGTAGGGTAGCCTGTGTCTGAGCACAAGGTCAGGTGCATTCGAGTGATGCCAGACATCTGAGCACAATTCTTAGGGGTGGGGAGTTTGGCTATGATGTGTGACAGTGATGAGTGACTTAGGAGGAAGAGAGGGAGGGTTTGGTGAGCAACTTGGGCATCAGAGCACTGTCCCAAGACTCTTTTTACCAAGCAAGCCACAGATTGGTACCTACGTGGGAATAATGCTAGACACCTTACCCATTGCATCATTTATGACACTTACTGTTTACTTTTCTTTCCCGTTAGGCTAAAATCTCTTTGTGGCCAGAGGCAATATATTAGTTTTCTAGGGCTGTCATAACAGATACCACAAACTGGGTGGTGTTTGTGTGGCTTAAACACAAACATTTGTTGTCAATTGTAGTATCGATATTGGAGGCTAGAAGTCTGAGATCAATGTGGCAGCAGGGTTGGTTCCTTCTGAGGAGTGGGAAGAATAATCGGTCCCATGCCTCTCCTCTAGCATCTTGTGGTTTGCTGGCAATATTTGGTGGTCTGGCTTTCAGAAGGATCACTCCAGTCTTAGCTTTGATCTTCACCTAGAGTTCTCACTGTGTGTTAACATTGTCTTCTCTGTATGTATCTGCCCCCAAATTCCCTCTTTTCATAAAAACACCAGTCATATTGGATTAGTGGTGCACCACTTCAATCTGGCCTCATCCTGATATAAGTAATGACATCTGCAATGACCTATTTCCAAGTAAGTTCACATTCTGAGGTACTGGGGCTTATGACTTCAAGTGAGTTTTTTGCGGGGAGGATACAATTCAACCCGTAACAGGCAGAATCATGTTCAATATTGTATATTTAATTTATTTAAATATAGCCTTGCAGTTGGCCCTTTATCTGCTCAGAGTTAAACATAATATTATTTTAAAAGGTACAATGGAAATACTTTTATGATAGTTTATGCGTTTTAAAAATTTCTAATTGGAATAGTGTAATTTTCTAAATAGTGTAGCTCTAAACAGTGTAGGTCTTGGAATTAACGTAACAATCAATTGAGACAATCAGGGAATATTACTTTCCTTCCCTATCTTTGACATAAGAGCTCTTCAGTAAATCCAAACCTCCACGGCATCCCCACCAAGCAGATTATAAGGCTTAATAATCCTCAATATCACCAAGTTCTCTTTGTCTTTAAATCCCCCAGGCTTCAGATTAAGTTGCTTCCTTTTGTGTCTGCCTTCATGGAAACAAAGAGCAGTTGACCAATGTGTTTAGTAGAAGAACCTTTATCTACCTGATAAACATTATTAGGTTTCCTCTTTACATTTTATCCACTAAATGATCATCTAACATTCATTCAGGTTCTATTTGCACTCTTTATTGTCTTTGTGGCTTTTGCAAAACTTATCCAGGATCTTCTGACACTCTTAGTTATCTCAGTACTAGAGACCATTTCCAAGCAGGATGTAAGAAAATAAATTGATTGGAGTTCAAGGAGCAAGATGAATACAGAACTTCAAACAGTGGGGTAATTACTTATATTTGGGACACACGTGCCATATACATTTGCCCAAGCATAAAACATAATATTGATTACAAAGTGTGCATGTGGGATGGGTGTGCCAAAGCCATCCACAGAGGCACTCTACTGGCTTCCTGCTTGCTGTTTTGTCTTTCATTCTTTTTTTCTTTTTCTTTTTTTTTCTTAGACGGAGTCTCACTCTGTTGCCAGGCTGGAGTGCGATGGCGTGATCTCGGCTCACTGCAACCTCTGCCTCCTGGGTTCAAGCGATTCTCCTGCCTCAGTCTCCTGAGTAGCTGGGACTACAGGCACACGTGACCACGCTCGGCTAATTTTTGTAATCTTAGTAGAGACGGGGTTTCACCATATTGACCAGGATGATCTCAAGCTCTTGACCTCCTGATCTGCCCACCTCAGCCTCCCAAAGTGCTGGGATTACAGGCGTGAGCAACCACGCCCACCCTTTGTCTTTCATTCTTATTTCCCCTCTGTCCAGTCATCATGGTCTCATTACTTGCTCACTTAATCAATTGTGTAACTGGATAGTCAGAAAACAAATGCCTCCTTCCAGTATCTCATTCCCCACATTCAACCCTTGGAATGAGAAGGGCAGAGTTTCTAAAAGGCCATTTGGGTGGTGTATTAGTCAGGGTTCTCTAGATGAACAGAACTAATGGGATAGATCTATATGTGAAGGGGGAGTTTTTTAGGAGAACTGACTCACACGATCACAAGGTGAAGTCCCATAATAGGCCGTCTGCAAGCTGCGGAGCCAGGAAGCCAGTCCGAGTCCCAAAACCTGGAAAGTTGAGAAAGCTCTGATAGTGCAGCCTTCAGTCTGTGGCCGAAGGCTGGAAAGTCCCTGGCAAATCACTGGTGTAAGTCCAAGAGTCCAAAAGCTGAAACACTTGTAGTCTAACGTTCGAGGGAAGGAAGCATCCAGCACAGGAGAAAGATGGAGGCCAGAAGACTTATCCAGTCTAGTCTTTCCTCATTCTTCTGTCTGCTTCTACCTGGCCGTGCTGACAGCTGATTAGATGGTGCACACTCAGATTGAGGGTGGGTCTGCCTTTCCCAGCCCACTGACTCAAATGTTAATCTCTTTTATCAACAGGCTCACAGACACACCCAGGAACAATAGTCTGCATCCTTCAATCCAATCAAGTTGACACTCAATATTAACCATCACAGGTGGGATCGTAAGAAATTGAACTGATAGAAGGGCATTAGGAGCCAACGTGTTTCAGGAGATTTGGGATATCCAGACACTAGGAAGAAGAAATGGGTTTATGGGTCTCAGGAGTAGCTGAGACCAGCCTCCAGTTACCCAGCTTCTGTGTGAAGGTACCTGAGAAGCCGAGGGTTGGGGGATGTAATAGGAATGGAGGTGGTGGTAGTGGGAGCAAAACACTAAAATTTGTATCCTAGAGAGGTGAGGGGAATTTGCATGAAAGTAATACAGCCACCCATCTTCAAGCACCATGGATAAGAAAAGATGGCCTTTCTGCAGATATTCTGGACCATGTGCGCACCACAGGAAATGCAAACATTTGTTAGATGGGGAAAGACCAGTCTCAAAAATAGCTAAGAAAGAACTTACTGCCATCCTAGTGGGATGGTTTCTTTATTTTTTATCTTTTCTTTACTTTCTTCTTTTTTTTTTTTTTTTCAGATCCTCTATTGCCTAGGCAGGAGTGCACTGGCATTATTATAGCTCACTGCAGCCTCAACTTCCCAGGCTCAAGGTAATCTCCCACCTCAGCCTCTTGAGTAGCTGGGACTACAAGTGTGCACCACCATGCCCAGCTTATTTTAAAAAAAAATTATTTTTTCTAGAGATGAGGTCTTACTATGTCGACGAGGCTGGTCTTCAACTCCTGGCCTCACATTTGAGAGGCCTCTTACCTTGGCCTCCCAAAGTGCTGAATTACAGGCATGAGCCACCATGTCTGGCTCCCCTACTGAGATGGTTTCTAAACATATAGCATTTGATTTAAGGAGAGAGGAGAAAGTAACTTTTCTTTTTCTTCTTTTTTTTTTAACATCTAACATTGCAGGATAAAATTCATGTCTATTAGTCAGCATTTTCTTTTCCATTACCATGGTTACCAATGATGATGATGATGATAATAGCTGGTATTCATCAAACTATTGCTGTGTAACAGACACTAAGCTAAAGCTAAATGCTTTACATGGATCAATTTCACTTTCACAGTAGTTACTATTATTAATCCCTTTTTACAGGTGGAAAATTGAGGCTGGAGAGTTTATGTAATTTCTTCAAGTTTACAAAGCAACTAAACACAAGAGCTGCATGAACTTGGACTCCCCATTCACCTCACCCTGTTCTGATGAAACTCTATATGCTATGCTGCCTTTATATTGATCTAAGTGTTGACAAATGAATGAGTATGCATCCAGAAGTAGGGCTGGACAATAATTTATCTCTTTTTTTTTTTCACCCTAACCTTTAATTTATGATTCTTGATTAATGGATACTTAATGAATCGAAAGAGAATTGGAAACAATTTTGCAAGGAAAAGAGAAAATAGCTTTAAGATATATGAGAAGAGGGACACCTAAAGAGATTGTGCTGATAAAACAAGATATCTGTATGTACCTGCTGATAAATTATAGATTGCATTATAACTCTTGTTATTCCTTGTATCCCTCCCTCTTTTCTAAGACATCATGTAATGTTCTCCTATTGCATTTCAGATTTCTACATATTATACCAGGAAATCTTAACACTGTGGTGGAATGAGCTAGTGAGGACTGCTCCCTGCAAAGGAATAAAGCCAAAATTAAAATCTCTCTTTTTTATGTTTCTTTCTCTCTCTCTCTCTCTTTCTCTCTCTCTCTTTCTCTCTCTCTCTTTCTCTCTCTCTCTCTTTCTCTCTCTCTCTCTCTCAACCTTGACACAAAAATAAAAATCACCAGGTGCCAGAAACGAAATGGAAACTCAAAAACGATGCCATTCTGATCTAGTAGAGGAGTAGTTAGTGAATATTTTCTGTAAAGGACCAGATAGCAAATACCTTAGGTTTTTGAGGTCATATGGTCTATGTTATAACTATTATAGCCCAGAAGAAGTAACAGACAATATGTATATAAATGAATGTAGCTGTGTAGCAATAAAACTTTATTTACAGAAATAGGCAGCAGGCCATAGAGTGCTGACCACTGTAATAAAATATCACAATCAACATAAGCCCAGAGTATGGTCTGGGGATTGGGATGTCAATGCCCACTGATATGGTTTGGCTCTGTGTCCCCACCCAAATCTCATCTTGAATTGTAATTCCCCACATGCTGAGGGAGGGACCTGGTGGGAGGTGACTGGGTCATGGGGGCGGTTTGTCCCATGCTGTTCTCTTGATGGTTTGGCTCTGTGTCCCCACCCAAATCTCATCTCGAATTGTAATTCCCCACATGCTGAGGGAGGGACCTGGTGGGAGGTGACTGGATCATGGAGGCGGTTTGTCCCATGCTGTTCTCTTGATAATGAGGGAGTTCTCATGAGATCTGATAGTTTAAAAGTGGCAGTTTCCCTGATCTCTCTCTCTCTCCTGCCACATTCTGAAGAAGGTACTTGCTTCTCTTTCACCTTCTGCCATGATTAAGTTTCCTGAGGCTTCCCCAGCCATGTGGAACTGTGGGTCAATTAAATATCTTTCCTTATAAATTACCCAGTCTCAGGCAGTTCTTTATAGCAGTATAAAAATGGACTAAATTACACCCACATGGGGATGGGATACTGAGCTTTGGGCCAAGATGAAGTCTGGAACAAGAACTGAGACAGTTGCCTAAATCTGAGTCATCTAAAGTCCTAAACCATTAAGTAAAAGAAAAACACACTTTTTCTTTTTTTCTTTTTCTTTCTTTCTTTTCTTTCTTTTTTTTTTGAGACAGAGTCCTTCTCTGTCACTCAGGCTGGAGTGCAGTGGTGCATTCTTTGCTCACTGCAGCCTCCACCTCCAGACTCAAGCCATCCTTCCACCTTAGCCTCCTGAGTAGCTGGAAGTACAGGTACACACCACCACATCCAGCTAATTTTTGTATTTTTTGTGGAGGTGGGGTTCCATCATCTTGGCCAGGCTGGTCTCAAACTCCTGAGCTCAAGTGATGTGTCCACCTTGGCCTCCCATAGTGCTGGGATTGTAATCATGAGCCATTGTGCCTGGCCCTTTCTTTCTTTCTTTCTTTAAATTGCATTGATTTGTTTGAAAAATCAGCTAATTGCACGGGAAACTAAAATAATTCACTGACTGGCCTAGGGAAATAGAAAAGAGGCTCTGGGTGACTGACACTCAAGGGCCTTGGTTGCAAACAATATTAATAACCTATACACTTCAAGCAGAAAAAAATATCAAAGAGGCCCAGAAAACTGGAATGTGGAGCTCCCAGCCAGGTATAATGATCAACCCACTATAGGATGTCACTATGATCCTCAATACTGGATACCAGGAGCTCCACCTCTGTCTCTTCTCCTGGGGCCTCTGCTATCATGTTTGCCAGAATATTTATCCTCCTCTCACAGTGACTTCCCATCTCTCCTTCCCAGAGTTAAAATATCTCATTATTTGAATCCTCACTACTGGTAGTCTAGAGATATGAATTTTGTTTTTCTACCTCGTAAAGGAGGAACTTTAAATGTGAGGAATTAATGCAAGGTACAGAGGTTTTTCAAAGATGTTGGTTAGCCACAAATAATTAAAATCTATGAGGGTGATGATTTTTGGTGTATGTCTGTGAGAAATTTTAAAATTCTAGCTTCTGCCACATTTGGGGGAGCACTCTGTTATTCTTCTTAAGGAAAAAAATGTATTTAAACTTTTAGCCCATGGGTAAAGGTTGAAAAACTCCCCAAGTGTCTAAATACGTCTTTTAGGTATTAATATATTTGAATTAATAAAAACTCCCCAATTGTCTAAATGTGTCTTTTAGGTATTAATATATTAATATATCTGAATATTTGAATTCAAACAAGATCCACATCTTGCATTTGGTTCCTTTTTAAGTCTCTCTCATTCTATAACCATCATCCCCTTTCACTTTTTTTTCATTTCTTTGATTTGTTCTAGAAAGCACTTCACATAGGAATACTGTATTTTGGATTCCAGTGAGCATTTTCTTCCAATGTTCTTTAACTTATTTATCTTCTATATTCCCTGTAAGTTGGTAGTACGATCTAGAAAATCATTTTATTCACATTCAGTTTTTGTTTAGATAAGAGCCCTCCATTCCTGCTGTGTTACAAAACAAGGCACGGAAGATCTGGCTCTTCCCCTTTCAGTAATGCCAAGATGAATTACTGGGTTCAGGTTGTCTTGGCTCATTCATCCATTATCAATTTACCAATCATCATTTCACATGATAGTTTTAATATTTATGACACTCATTGTCTGTATCCATTATTTATTTCATTATGGGTTTCAAAATAGTGATTTTCTAAGTCTACAATTCTTTGTGCATTTTAAAGAACATTCTATTACCAACTATGTGAAATATAATTTATACAGAAAGGTAGGTCTTTGATTGATTTTATCACTTTCATAGTGAGTGGGTGCCCTAGTGAACTCCTGTGATAACTGTTTTAGTCCACTTGGGCAGCTATAATGAAATACTTTAGACTGGTAGTTTATAAACAACAGAAACATATTAATCACAGTTCTGAAGGCTAAGAAATCCAAGGTTAAGATGCTGGAAGATTCGGTGTCTGTTGGGTGCTTACTCTCTGCTTCATAACTAATGGCTTGCTGTAACTTCACAAGGTGGAAAGAACAAAAGAGGATAGGAGCTCCCTTGAGCCTCTTTCATGAGGGCGCTAATCTAATTCATAAGCATGGAACCCTGATGTCATCATCACTTTCCAAAGGCTCCAACTCTTAATACTATCAAATTGAAATCTTATGAGACATACACATTCAGACCATAGTGATGACCAGTGTGTGTGTTTTTTAAAAAAAATTAGTATCATTATAATTTAATAAATTTTTAATATTACTCTAAATGCATGGATTTCTAACAAAGTATTTAATTTGCTCCAATGTGTCTATTCTGTCTTTGCTCAAATTGTGCCAGCTTTTGACTGGTGAACACTCCTCTATATTGGCCCCTATAATCTTGTTACTCTTTGATAGCTTCCTTTGGTAGCCTACTAAGATATCTCCAGCTCATTTTGTACATTTTCTTTGGAAGACCTAGAATAAGGAATTTTTCCAAGAAGCTCTGGTTCTTTGTAGTGGAAAATGAAATTTAGGGTCTTGGGTGATGGCTAAGTTCATTACTACTGGGATATCATTCCTTCTTGGTCTTTTCAATGAACAGAGCAACAAAACACAATTTTTTGAAGGAAAAGTAATGCATTTATATTGATATTTCTAATTAAAAAAAATTTTTTTTGGCCAGGTGCGGTGGCTCATGCCTGTAATCCCAGCACTTTGGGAGGCCAAGGCAGGTGGATCACGAGGTCAGGAAATCGAGACTATCCTGGCCAACATGGTGAAACCTCATCCCTACTAAAATACCAAAAATTAGCCGGGTGTGGTGTCACATGTCTGTAGTCCCAACCACTCTAGAGGCTAGGCTGAGACAGGGGAATCACTTGAACCTGGGAGGTGGAGATTGCAGTGAGCCAAGATAGCACCCCTGCACTCTAGCCTTTGTGACAGAGCAAAAAAAGAAAAAAAAAAAGTCTTTTTAAAGCTGAGAATTTCATGTATATTGTATTGTAAAAGATACTGAGTTTTCCCAGATAATTACAGTTGATCCAGGAAACAAACAAAAGGGAAGAGACAAGGGTATAGGAAATTAAGATTTTAGAATAGGAACCCCAGGTATTTGGAGCTTATTCTTCTGAGTTAGAGACTTTACTTGCATCTCTGCGGTTGGCCTTACCAGGCCAACTGTAGCCTCCCAGGGGACACAGTGGTCCTTATGCCAGTGCCTCTAGTTACTTCATCCAAAGCTAGCATAAAATGTTATTAAAAATTAACAACTAAACACTTTTGCCTATCTCATTTTCTTTCCCTAGTAAGCATCTTGGTTTTGTTGCCTTAAGGCTCAACAATTTTTTTTGATCTTTAAAGTAATTTTATTAGATAATATTTTAGTGTGTCATCTGTTTTTTACAGATACCCATTGTGCCCTTTCAGTAGTTACTTTTTAAAAAAAATATTTTTTGGTAAATTTTTCTTAATTTGAATATTTGTTCTGTACCATTCTTGGATTTCCTCTTTAGGAGCCCCTTTATACATGTGTTGGCTCTTCTTTGTCAACCATGTTTGCCACTCTCTCAACTACCTCTTAACCTTTTTCTTAATTCCAAATTTTTATCATTTTTACTTTCTACTTGCTTTAAAGTATTGTGTGTTGTCTCTGTTTCCTCTTGTGTGAATTCTAGTTCAGGCTTCATTTCTGAAATACTTTTTTCTTTTATTTCTAATTCATTGTTTTTACCTTATATCTAAGTTTTCTAATCCTAACTTGCTATGTTCTTTAATTTTTAAAATTACATTTTAAAATTTATTTTTGCTTATTTGAAATAGTTATAGTTTTCATCTGTTTAATGGTCATATATTCCTGGAATACTTTTAATATCTCTAGGGACATTCTACTCATTATTTATTTTATTTTTTGCATTTGACACAGTTCTGTTCATTGCTTATTTTTGTGTACTATTGGATTTACTGACCTTTTAGGAGGCCAGGTGGGTCAGGTTACCTTTGCTAGCTTCACAGATCTAAAACTTTTACTTGTTTTATCTTTGACAGATGTTTATAAATTCAAAACTCAGTAAATATGGCTCTGTTTTCTGAGATATTCTACCTCATTCCTCCTCCCCTACTTTAAGTTTCCCTTAACTTTTATTTATTCTGACTTGCTTACTTTGGAGACAATTCCCACCAGTTTCTCATAGGGTTTTTTTTTTCCCCCAAAAGGGGCCTTATTTATGTAGTTATATGAGCCCATTTTCCCAGAGTGCCTGCCCCTTCAATGCCACACCTAATAATTACCTGTGAGTGTTCAAAACCCTCCCAATTTTATTTGGCCTCTCACACTTCACAATAAATACCTATTGACAGTTTAGGTATTCTCTACTGACAGTCTATTGACAGTTTAGGTATTCTCTACTGACAGTCTATTGACAGGTTAGGGATTCTCTATTAATAGTGTTAAGAGTTCAGGTGTTTTCTCATTTTCAGGTCCAGCAGCTAGCTCGTTGCTTTCCTCTGTTATCTGCTACATGGATGCTGATAGCATGTTTTGTTTATGTATTCTTCTATTTTGTGGACTGTGGGAATGCTTTGTCACTTAATCTTCTTTTAAATGTTGCCTGTGCATTTTTGGTTTTGTATTCCTAGTTGCTCTGTTCATTTTTCTGAGGGTATTTGGGAAGCATATTTACTTGTTCCTTATTTTTTACTTATATTACTGATGCTTCTCTCTTATGCTGAAATCTTGGTTCATAATATCAAAAGGTGAAGTTATAACAATTTAAAGAAATTAATTTGCTTTATTTGCAGTTCTAGAGTCAGACAACACTTCATTTCGTTACATAGAATAAGTGTTCCAATGAGCTGAGCAGAGGAGATTGGTTTTATAGACAGGAGAGGGCTGAAGAAAGTAGACACAAAGAGCAAAAGGTAGGTTGGTCATTTTAAAGTTATTTTCTTTGTAAGGCAGACACAGGGAAACATAATACTAGAAAAATAACTGATTAGTTAACATCAGCTTACTTCAAGAAAATTTTATTTTTCTTGGTGTGGATTAGCACAGAGGAAAATTTGTTATTATGTCTACTGACACTGGCCTGTTTGAGAAATTTGTCTATTATTTCTCTCTTCTGATTTCCCAGAAGGTCAGATAACAACTTACTTTTGGTTTAGTGAAGTGGAACTTTAGTATAAGTGACTTCATTTTGGTTTTATTCTGATCTCTTGGGGCCTAGTGCAGGAGCTCAATCCAAAACAATGGGCTCTGATCATTTTTATTTAACAATAACAACATTGTGAAATAAACAACTGTGTTAAATAAACATTGTTATGCCATATTTATTTATTTAAATCTACCTTTTGGTCTTTGTGTCTGCTTTCTTCAGCCCTTTTTTGTCTACAAACCAATCCCTTCTGCTCAGCTCATTGGAACACTTATTCTATTTCATGAAATGAAGTGTTGCCTGGCTCTAGAACTGTCGTTACTGTTAAATAACAACTTTAATATATTACTTTATCTTGCCATATATTTATAACAGCTCCAAGGTAGGATATAACTACTGTATTCAAAGTTTAAGATTTCCTTACATTTATTATTTGTCTTAGAATTAGGATGCTCAGCTTGTTTTGGTTTACCTGGAACTTTCCTGGTTATAGCACTAAAAGTCCTGTGTCTTAGGAAACCCCTCAGTCTTATGTAAAAACCTGGATGATTTGTCAGTCTACATGTGCCACTAGAGATATAGGGTCAAAATACTCTGTTTAATATTCACTCGAATTCATTTGGTTTTAAATATGGCATGCCAATTATTAGGTAACTTGTTTTATGGTTTTTACTTATAGAGAATGCACACATTTTCAATTAAAGTAAAATATAGAAAAAAATGTTAAAAACACTTCTATGATGAAGGGTCATTCACATTTTGTTCATAGCCTATGCACATTTTTTCTATTGGTTTGTCGGTGCTTTTCTTCTCAATGTTTAGAAGCTCTTTGTATAGTTTGTACAGTATAGTTTGTACAGTTTGTATTGTTTGTATAGTAGGAAAATTAACTCTTTGTGGAGTAAGTTGAAAATAACTTATTTTGCAGTTTTTTAATTGACTAGTGAAAATTTTTATTTTTAATTTTCATATAATTTACTTTTGAATTTTGAGTCACAGTTCAAGAAGCTTTCCTTACTCTCAGTTTTTATGTAGGAATTTGTTCATTTTTTCACTAGTTCTTAGGTAACTTCCTTTTTTGAATTTGGATCTCTAATTTTAAATTTTTATTAACATTTTAAATTGTTTTGTTAAAAACCCTTTAATTTTTTACACTCTTGATTATTTTTGAGAGTGGGATAAAATATTTCTACCTCCATTGTTGATTTATCAATATTTTATAGTAGGTCCACTGATTTCCGCTTCACTTCTTACGTGGTTAAGGTGCTAGGTGCATAAAGATCAAGAGTGTCAAAACTTTCTGATGAAAAAAATGTCTTTTATGATTACATAATGATTCTCTTTATTACCTTAAAGTTACCTAAAACAGACTTCTATTCTACTTAGTATATTTTTTCTTACTTTATACTCATGTCTTTACATTTCAAATATATCTCTTATATGGCACATATAGCTGGATTTGAATGTTTTTAAATTAAACCTGAGAGACTCATTCAAATATCTAACACATATATTAAGATTTATTTATACCATATTATTATGCCTTTTCCATTTTACCAAGTTTCTTATTTTTGCCTTTCCATCATTTGTCTTCTCTTATGAATTCTGTTTTCTTTGTTCCTCTTAATAATGAATCCATCTAATTTCATAGTCACCTGAATAGGGATGTTAAAATAATAGCATTCCTATGCATTTATAAATAAACATTTGCTATTTAATGTTTTTTGAGAGCTATTTGAGCTTTCTTCTTTGTAGCACTGTCTGATGCACTAGTAGCTTAAGTCGAGGGAGTATGGAAGAGATATAACATTCTCCTTTTGGCTGCACCTCTGATAGGCTGGGGTAGAAGAAAAGGGAATGAGAAAGTAGAGTGAGCCTCTGCCCATCTGGATGAAGTTCTGGTCCTTTCATGGACTGGATGGCTTTAAATACCACTTCAATTTATATCCCATGCACTCAGAGATTGGATGCGTCTCTAGTATTCTACCCATTCAATCCCACAAGGCCAGATTTGAGAATTGTTATCACTTCTGCAACTTCTAGGAAGTGGGTACTTATGCGGTATTAATGGTCTCCTTCTCCACCCTGCAGACTGCTCTTCAGTTCTCTTTTTCTCTACTCAGTATTGGGAGAATCAGCAGGTCTACTGGCCAAGTTGAAGTCCACAAGTGAATGAAATTCAAATTTCCCCATTCTTATAAATCATTCTGCTATAAAGACACATGCATGCATCTGTTTATTGCAACAGTATTCACAATAGCAAAGATGTGGAATCAACCTAAATGTCCATTAATGATAGACTGGATAAAGAAAATGTGGTATATAAACACCGTGGAATACTATGCAGCCATAAAAAACCATGGAATCATGTCTCTTGCAGTAACACGGAAGGAGCTAGAGGCCATTATCCTCAGCAAACTAACACAGGAACATAAAATCAAATACTGCATGTTCTCACTTATAAGTGGGAGCTAAATGACAAGAACACATAAACACATAGAGGGGAACAACACACACTGGGGCCTATTGGAGGGTGGAGGGTGGAAGGGAGAGAATCAGGAAAAATTACTAATGGATATTAGGCATAATATCCAGGTGATGAAATGATCTGTACCACAAACCCCCATGACGTAACTTTACCTATATGACAAACCTGCACATGTACCCCTGAACTGAAAAGTTTAAAAATTTTCCCCATTCATGCCTGATTAACTATTAATCTTTATCAGAAACTTCTCAAAACTTTACCTTGGTCCCATGCCTTAGAGGCATGTTTCAAAACGAAAGGGAGAAAAGAACTCTTTCATGTGCATTGTACTTTCTACAAGGCTGATGAAAAATCCTCTTCCTCTTTCCAGTACTATTAAAATACGGAGTAGGGGTATAAGTGGGTGTGTGGCCACTTGTTTGAGGATAAGCTGTATCCTAATACCAGTGGCTCCATTATAATGTGTGTAGGGTGGTGCGAAGCACCTTTTTGGAGGCTTTTTCCCCTTAGTTGTAGTAACGAGGTCCCAGGGAAAGTTTTACTCAGGATCCTATTATAATTGCTTAGATTTACCTACATTTGTCATTTTCTTTCATTGTTAGTTACTCTCTCTAATCGACCCCCTTTATCATTCTGAGTTAATTTCTCTTTTCTTGAGGGATGTTCCCTAAGTGTTTCTTTGAGCTAAGTCTGTAAGTGGTAAACTCTTAATTGTGAATGTGTCTATTTTGTTTGCATTCTTTAGTTTTATTTAGCTGAGTATAAAATTCTAGATTTTCTGTTATTTCTCTTCATCAATTTGAAGATATTTATTTTCTTCTGGATTCTGTTATTGTTAATGATAAATCTGATGCCCAAATGTATCTTTTTCAATAAACAGTGATGTTTCCATTTGTATTTATTTTTTTGAGTTGCTTTTTAATAGTTTCACTATGTCTTTGATGTCCCATAGTTTTGTAACTCTATATATGGATTTATTTATCTTTTTGGGACTCTCTTTGAGTCTCCTTTCTGAAATCTCTTTCGGATATCTTTAGATTAAATGTTTTTCCCCCGAAATTTGTATTTGGGACTTTTTAGTTCCAGCAACTGGGAAAACTGTGCTATTAAAGTCCATCTCCTCCTATAAACCCATGAGAACATTGAAGCCAGGTACAGCGGTACACATCCATATTCCAGCTACTTGGGAGGCTGAGGTGGGAAGATCACTTGAGGCCAGGAGTTCAAGACCTGCCTGGGCAGCACAGTGAGTATCTATCTCAAAAACAAAAATGGATAAAATATAATTCTTTCATAACTGAGCTTGAAAGAAAGGAAAACCTTATGATAACTCAAACTAAGAAGATTCCCAAAACCAGAGCTATAAGCTTGTGAACTGTCCTGGGAGTGGGCAGGTATGTAAGGGTCACAGCTGTAGGCTCCAGTACTTAGGAAGAAAGAGGATCTGGCCTTGGACCCATGCAGAGAAACAATGAGATGGCACAAATGAAAGAAGAGTAAAAGACACGAAGATAAAATGAGAAAGTCCAAAAAGAAATTGAATAAGATGAGCAAAAGGCATATTAAAAAGAGAGTGGTCCCTGGGACTGAGAGCTGTTCCTCTGACTCTGGACATAGGCACACACCTGCTTGGTGGATGGCCTGAGATGTGTCTGCTTGAGGGTGGTCCACAGGCCTATTTCTCATGTGCAGAGGATGGGGTGGGGGAGGAACAGGACTGTTTCACAGGCCAGGACTCAAGCACAGGGCTGCTGTGCAGTGCTCAATGGGTCCAGGGGCATGCCCGCCAAAGGTGGCTATTTCTCAGGCCCAGGACAGGGCTGCGCTGAGGCTGGGAACAATAGAGGAAGGGTAAGGATAGGGAGAGATTTGTTAAAGTATACAAAATTACAGCTAGATAGCAGGAACAAGTTCCAACATTCTATAAGATTGTAGGATGACCATAGTTAATAATAATATGTAGTTTTAAATAGCTAGAAGGAGCATATTAAACATACCCAACACAAATCAATGAGAAATGTTTCAGAAGATAAATATGCAAATTACACTGATCTGATCACTATACATTCTACATATGGAAACATCACTATGTAACCAATAAGTATGTACAATGGACAAGATTAATCTATTAAAAAAAAGAATAGCTAAGAATTTTCCAGATCTGAGAACTGAGTGAAGTATAGAGATTCTAGAATGGAAAAGTGAAATTAAACCATGAAGATGATGCTAGCTGCTGGCCATAACATACTTTTATGAAATATTAGGAGAAAAATAACTTTACTCTCAGTTATACATTTACTGAACTTTTTATTGTCACTTGACACAACTCAAGAAGAAACCAGTGAATTATTTGAACAAATGTATACTAATAATGTTATTAAAGAGAAGATGTTAGTGTGCTGTCTGGCATATACTTTTTTACCATAATTTTACCACCTACGTGCTTCAGAATACTCATGGAATTATTGATCTGGTTATATCTACAATACCTATTTTAATACCTTGCTATAAACATTGAGTAACTGAGGAAGACATCTGCAGCCAGGGGTGTGGTCGTTCATTGACCCATGGTTACTCTGAGCATTATGACATCAGCTGGCAATTATGCTATTGTATTTGGATAAAAAGTACAAAACTTATACACACACACTATATATGTGTATACAGATATATTATTTTTCCAATTCAGGAAGCATAGCACAAACTACCACTCAGTAGGCTAGAGGTGGGAGAACATTAATCTTGTAGCTCACAATTCATCATTAAAATGGAAGGGTTTTTATAAATGCAAAGCATTCTATGAAACCTTATTAAACCAACCAGTTGTGAAAACAAATAAACAAATGAATACACAAGCAAACCAAGAGACAACAAAGTAACAGTACAAGAGCAAAGCAAGACATGGGAAGTCCCCATGACTAATTCTCAAAAAGAGAAAGAACAGGAGCATTTGAAAAATAGGCACCCCAAGCTCATTTCTGCGCCTTCATGGATAAGGAACTTGAGGTCTAGAGAAATGACGTGATCACTCAAGTCCCAGAAACGGGACAACAGCAGTGCATGATGGTAGAGAGCAGTCTTGTGAGACTCAAAATATTTTGTTCTACAAATGACATTACAAGATGATCCAGCATGTCTTGTTCAGGCCATGGAGACAGTGGACTAAATGACAGCTGCCTCCCTGTTATTGTTACAGTTAGTTCTCCACATCCACAGGTTCTACATCCCAAATTCAACCAAGTGTGAATTGAAAATATTCAGGAACAATAAAACAATAAAAATAACAAAATAACAATGAAAACGAATACAAGTTTAAAAAACAATATGGTATAACAACTATTTGCATAGCATTTACATTGTATTAGGTATTATAGATAATCTAGAGATGATTTAAAGTAGATGGGGGGTATGTTGTTATATGCAAATACCATGCCATTTGCAATAAGGGACTTGAACATCCATGAAATTTGGTATTTGTTAGGGGTCATGGAACAATCCCCCATGGGTCGGAGGAATTGGAGGGACGACTGTTTATGTTTCATGTTCCTATTCCACAGCAGAAGGAGTGAGGGGCATCAAGGCTTGGGGAGTCTGATAGACAGATACAACCAGCAGTCGTGGAGGAAAGAGTAATGTTTCCTCAAGCAGAAGTTTTGTGATTTGGGCCTTGAGTGTCACACGTCTCAGCAAGGGGAGGTTAATTCCACCCTTCACTCTTCCCCCTTCGGTCTCATCCTCATCTCTCCCTGCGCCTCCTCTCCTTGTGTGCTCCATCCTGGCCATCTTCTCTATTTACCACCCTGGCTCTAGCGGGGTTGTGGCATTGAGCTCTCCATGTCCATGACGATTAGCTGCCCAGGAAAATGAAGAAAATGAAAACAGAAACTGCTTGAGAATTTTGCTGAACTCAATAAGCTCTTTAACCTTTTCCGGACCTCCCCAGTGCTCACAGAACAGCTCTTCTGACCTTTGAGACAGTGTTTTTGTCATCACTCAAGAGAGACGCCCAGCCTCCTGCTGACACCTTAGGGATGTGTTCCTGGCTTCCTGTCTGCCGCCTCCAGAGGCTGGTACATTTGTCAAAAGACGTGATGGTCAGTGCCTTCATTACACAAATTTGGTTTCACTGTGAGGCACAGTTAGCACCTCCATCTGCCATTTCTGCTGGTTACCTGCTTACTGCCCCTTGGGTTTATTTCCTTCAATAAAAGAGGCATTATTATGGCTGCCTCCAAAAGTCATGTTTTTGGGGCCATCTGTTTTATCTCTATAAATTAGATTCTGCAAAGATGAAGAAAAATCATATTGAAAAACTGCCCCTACCGAAAACTTGCATTCTGTTTAAATCAGGGTCCTCCAGGTCCATAGAATGAAGGAGATCATTTTAAAGTTTTCTCCTCTGGGTGCTCCCCATTTCTCTCAGCATTTTTGGCTACTTGATACTTTGCAGCCAGTTTCTTATTAAAGATAACATATGCTGGCTGGGTGCCGTGGCTCACGCCTATAATCCAAGCGCTTTGGGAGGCCGAGGCAGGTGGATCTGCTGAGGTCAGGAGTTTGAGACCAGCCTGGCCAACATGGTGAAACCCTGTCTCTACTAAAAATACAAAAGTTAGCCAGGTGTGGTGGTGGGCATCTGTAATCCCAGTTACTCGGGAGGCTGAGGCAGGAGAGTCACTTGAACCAGGAAGGTGGAGGTTGAAGTGAGTGGAGATCGTGCCACTGCACTCCAGCCTGGGCGATAAGAGTGAGACTCTGTCTCAAAAATAAATAACATAAAGTAACATAACAACACATAACAACACATAACATAACATAACACAACATAACATAACATAACATAACATAACATAACATAACATAACATAACATAACGTAAGCTGAGCTTTTAACCTACATTCTTCATAGGTTTTTGTTTATGTTTGCTGGAGGATACTATGAAACTGATTTAAAGAGAAAGAAAACATAAGATTTATGACATTTAATAATATTTATAAAACCATATCTATGTAAAATTACATGATGCATAAATAAAACAGTGTTAATTCCTTACATTGAGCACATTCATGCCAACTTTCTTCACACGCTGCTTTACAGAAGAGAGAGAGAAACAGGAGGCAACCAAAACAATCAGGCATCACAAACTGCATGCAGGCTTCTCATCCTTATTCAGAGCACAATATCAACATTTATTTTTACACTGTGGCAGGTTTCAACTGGCTGCTGAGAATGAGAAAATAGCTCTATAACCCAGGATTTTTACTCACCACAGAACTCAGTTCGTAAGTCTGCAGGAAACTCTATATACCTTAGAGGATACATGCCTCTTAAAATTCTTGGGAAAGAGTTTGGGAGAGGTAGGGCTAAGGGAATTTGGGGATAACCAAGAAATCGTCTCTAGGTGGTTTCTGGTTAGAACAGCTTATCTGTGATAGGGCTTTATTTATTAGCAACCAGTATTTCCTTGGGAAATATCCACATGAGTCCTTTCATTCTGGGAGAGACTGCTGCTTTTCCAAGTAAAACAATTCTCCCCTACTCTCTGGGTCAAAGAGAGATGGAGGCTTCTCTAGTCTGGATGCTTCCTACCAAGAGTAACCTGAGGCTTAGGTAAATGAGAGAGAGGAGCTGACAGCTCCCAACACTATCGCAAATGCAAAAGAACACTTTGAGCAGAATTAAATTGTTTTCTAAAATAAATAGCTTTTCTTGCTAAGAACACTACGATTATAATAAAACCTTCATATATCTGTGGACACTCCTCATATTTGCAGGCTTATGTCATGGTGGGGGGAAAGATGAATTTTCAGAACCATCACACAGCCATCATAATCTGAAGTGGGACACTAGGACAAGTTGACTGTAAGAGCCACACAAATTGTCATCCTTGCCATTCTACTCTTTGTAGCTAACTGAAAACAGGCACAGTGCTTGGAATGACTGAACTGAGTAAAGATGGGTAAAATTGCATGTTTCCCATGTTTAGGTTTCAACATATTCCTATGTCTAAAGTGGTATCAGCAAGGGAAGCTTTCTTGCTGAAAGAGATTGTTGTTCTTTAAGGCTTAAATTTTTTGTTACTTCATGGTATTCACACTGAATTTGTTTCAAAAAGGACTCTCATTATGACTTGCAGGGGCTTGTTCAATACAGATCCAGTTCTGAGGTTCAGGAAAAGGTATTTGCAAATTGCTACCCGTAATGCAAAACTAAACCCCCAAGAAGCTGGTTTCTTTCACAATTTGTATTTTATGATATAGGATTATGTTGATTTCATGAAAATTTTAAAAAGAAAATTCCTTCCTGCTGAGTAACACTGCTCAATAAAAACCCAGGAAAGATGAGGCTTCCTAATGAGACACTCAGATGAGGGCTCCTAGCACAGCGGAAAAAGGTTGAAGAGAAAAAATAATAATAATAAAGAAAATAAGTTTCTAAACAGGACTTGATGGGAATCCTTTCAGGATTAAAGAATGTGACTTTTCTTTCTCTTTTCTGTTGGAGCTCATTGAAACACTAGTTAGACTTGTGGTAAATAAAATAACATTGGTCGTTCAGGTCAAAAGACAAGTGCTCCTCCACAAGGTAAGAAGTTTCTCTTTCAATTAAAGCACTCAGAGCGCATAACATTTTGTCAGAGATGTTGTGAAGAGGTTGAATAGATGCCCTTTAAGGTTCCTGAAAACTCTGAAATTCTACGGAACTATAAAATGTATTAGTGTTTTCTTACTGTCAAGAGAGAAAAGGAAGGAAATAATATTTGGGAGCATCTACTAAGTGGCAGTTGCCAATATAAAGCACATGGTTATTCCACAGCTGGTGTTGGTGACTTTAATATAGTTTTAAAAGAGTAACAGCAAATTTCTTAAATTTATATGTTTAAAAACTTTTTTGGCTGGGTGCAATGGCTCATGCCTGTAATCCAAGCACTTTGGGAGGCCGAGGTGGTTGGATCACGGGGTCAGGAGTTCAAGACCACCCTGGTCAACGTGGTGAAACCCCGTCTCTACTAAATATACAAAAGTTAAGCAGGCATGGTGGTATGTGCCTGTAGTCCCAGCTACTTGGGAGGCTGAGGCAGGAGAATTGCTTGAACCCAGGAGGCAGAGGTTGCAGTGAGCCAAGATCGTGCCATTGCACTCCAGACTGGGCAACAGAGCGAGACTCTGTCCCCCCAAAAAAAGAGCAAAAAGCCAAAACACATTTTCACCTGCACTATGTTTTTTGATTCTTCTATCAGCCAATGAGGTGGGAGGGCAGATGTCTCCATTCTCATTTTGTAGGTGGGGATATGCAGCAGAGAGCTGTGTGACTGGCTTCTTGCACACAGCTAGTCACTGAGGGT
This sequence comes from Theropithecus gelada, assembly GCF_003255815.1. Classification (NCBI taxonomy): domain Eukaryota; kingdom Metazoa; phylum Chordata; class Mammalia; order Primates; family Cercopithecidae; genus Theropithecus; species Theropithecus gelada. Next base: position 19,805,000 of record NC_037686.1, on the reverse strand, counting down.
TTATCTAGGGCAAACAGTGACCAATAATCACAATCCACTAGGTTGCCGACATCTGTAACTGCAAAAATAAGAAGCTGGGTGAATCAATTCCCAGCATCTTTCTCATCCGTTAAATGAAGAGAAGTAATGACCATCCAATCTACTTTAAAGGCGTTTTGAACATAAACAAACAATAGCCAAAAGAGAGGCAATGATTTTGATGCAGTTTTAAAAATAACATGATGGGTGTGGGGGTGTAAGGTACAAGGGGTATAACCGTAACAGCAGCAACTCTACAATAGTTTTTCATTGTAGATTTCAGTATGCCAATGCAGTCTCATTCACAATTTTAAAATTTCTATTTGTTGAATTTGTTCATTTGGTCTCTGCTGATTAAATTAAGATACCCTCCGAGTGGAGAAAGATAGAAAGGATCATTTTTAAAAGGGCATAGTTCTACAACAATTTACTAGTAATGTGGTAGATTTTTGGTTTTTTCTCTATACTCAAATTTTAAAAAACACTTTACTTATATTATTTCCAATTTAGTAGTTTTCTGTTTTAAATATAAATTGCATAGTTTTAAAAAATCTAATTTTTAATGGCCATATATAATTTCATCAAAGAAATTAGCCATTTACGGATTAATAGGTCTTTAGATTAAAAAATCATAATTAAAATTTATTCGACCCCTTCTATGTGCTAGACACACTTTAAATTACAAGTGGATATTATTTTCCTTTTTTTTTTTTTTTTAAATGAGAAAACAGCCTTAGGTGGGGCAAAACCAGAATTTGCGTTTTTCTAGTTGTTGGCAACCAGAATATGATACCTCAATATCTGGCATCTTGGCATACTGAGCACTCTAAGCCAAATGAAACAGAGAAAACTGCAGACGCAGCAGGTCTCTGACCTTCTCCTCTCTCTTCTTTCTTAGAGATCCTTATGTCATAGGTGTCTTGCCCTTTACCTGTTGGAAAGCAATGACGAGGGAGGCAGAGAGAGGAATCTGAACAAACAAGCCCCCCAGTTTATTACCATTAAGTTATGCCCTTTTTTGCCCAAACGTATATTTTATGTGATCCTCTATTTTTCATCAGACCTAAGCATAAAAATATACAGTTGTCTCTGGGTCTTTGGGTCTTCATTTCTAAAGGCTCTGTGTTGTGTAGAATTTATAAAATATATTAAATACATTTGTTATGCTTGTCGCTTATTAACCTGTCTTTTGTTAGAGGCATGTCAGCCAAGAATCTTGGGATGGGTGATGAGAAGATATTAAATCGCCACATCCCCACTACGTAGCCCAGGTCTATTGCTGTAACACAACATTTAAAATAAAGCATTTGTCTTGTCTAAAACTAGTTGCACACACTATGGTAGTTTGAGAGTCAAAGAAATTGAGCATACTTTTTTTGTTTCTGTGACTGCATTCTATATATTTTCACACAAAATTAGATCTAAGAACTAAGATTCCAAGAAAATAAGAACTTGCTTTGGTAACCCAAATGAAACAGGTTTAAACTCTAGGAATACATAGGGCAGGATCTGGCCTCAAGCAATTGATTGACATTTGGAGTTCAGTAGAGTTGGGTTCTCCAAGGAGTATGGGATCCTATGAAAAGCTGGGACCTTCATTAACTTTACTTCCTCCTTGAACTCGAGGCTAGAGGTTTCATAGTGATTTTATTTATAATGTATTAGTGCTTCTAGGACTAAAAGAGAAATGAAGGACATAAGTTCTAACATGGAAAATGAACCAACGAATGTATTCCCCAAAGGCTAATAAATGTACCTTTTTAAAAACATAGAAAAATTAGTTAATTTAAATGATCACATCTGTGATTCAAAATACATCTGGCCTTACAGAAAACAGCTGGGTACAGAAGCCAAGCTAGTGAAGGCTGAATGCATTGTAACAGAGAGATAATTGGTCTCAGAAGTAAAGATTTCCAAACGTGCAGCTATTCAACATTATTTCAAGGAGTGTCTCTGGAGGAAAGTTGATCTTGACATGCCATTCTTCTTTCCGTGGTGTCTTCTGACTGTGCATGAAGACGATGACAGTTAGCAGGGGAGCTGGAGAGGAAAGCTCCTGGAGCATTTGCAGGAGAGTCATCTTGTGGCAGACAGACTCAAGTCAATCAGGATGTGGACTCTGTTTCCATCCACTGTCTTCAAAGCAAGTCCTGACTCTGAGGACAGCAGTAATACCATTTGAAGAGGCATCAAATGGTCTGGGGAAAGGTTGAACATTCAGCTAGTTCTTCGTGCCAACAGTTTTTAATTCACAGGCTTGGGATCTCTGGAAAATGGAGTGACAACTATCAATGTTAGATTTTCGATGTTCCCAAGAGTGAGTTTTGTACACTGAAAAGAGTATTCAGAGGTAACCTTGATTTTAACTAATAATATTCACTTTAGTAAAGCCATTCACTTAAAACATGTTTTAAGTGAAACATGTAATCTTAAAACACGTGTATCTTAATATTTTATGTATAACACTGGTAAATTTTTGTAGGGCCCTTGATTAATGTTTGGTAGTATTTACAAACTGAAATCATTAACTTCCTGTAAATATTTTAAGCTGCATGTATAAATTTAATATTACCGACTTCCTTTTTAAATAGTCTGATTTAACAAACTTTCTCAAATCCTTGAATAATTATTGTAAGTTTAAGAAATTTGCCTTCTGAATAAGGTGAATCTTAAGACCCTTTAAATCATTTGTTCACAAAGTGTAGCTCCTGGACCAGCAGCATTAATATCATCTGGAATTTGTTAGAAATGCAAATTATCAGGCTCCATCCCAGATCTACTGAATAAGAAACTGGAGATTGGGCCTTGGCAAGCTGTGTTTTAGCACGCTTCCTAGGTGATTCTGATGTATGCTAAGGACTGGGGACCAATGAATTAGTTGTTTCAATACCATATGCAGCCCAAGCTGAAGTGCAGTCGAGCAATCATGGCTCGCTGCAGCCTCAACCTCCCGGGCTCTGGGATCCTTCCACCTTGACCTCCCGAGTTGCTGGGATTCTGGGCATGAGCCACCATTTCTGGCCCACTTACAAGATTTCAACTTAATTGCACAAGTCTAAATCAATCCCTTAATTACAAATTTTCTATCATAATCATGAGAATTGTGTGTTGGAACATCCCAATATGTCAAATCTCTTATGCATTTTCAATACCTAATCTCATATGTATATCTCTGAATCTAACATAAATATGTAAATACTAAGAGGTATAATGTACTTAATTTTTTTCTTCAAAATTTTGCTCTCTAAGAAAACAATTGTGGTGTTGCCTATTAAAGGAATTAAATTCTAAATTAGCTCCTTAGCTCCAGCAGGCTACTAATCGACCTGAGATTTTGTTCGGTGTAAGGTCTGGAACTGGTGACATGAAGGTTTATTTTATACTCATTGATCCGTAGAACCCAACATTTAACAAGAGGTGTGTGGTCCCCTTGGCCACCTTTCTTTACTTTCTTTAGTGTGAGATGCCTCATTCCTTGATTTTCTTTTCTTTCTTTTTTTTTTTTTTTTTTAGAGCCCAGTGTTCAGGCTGGGGTGGAGTGGTGCAATCATAGCTCACTGCAGCCTCCAACTCCTGGGCTCAAGCAATCCTCCCGCCTCAGCATCTCAAAATGCTGGGATTATAGGAGGCAGCCAATGCGCCTGGCTCATTTCTTGATTTTTAAGAGAAATTAGAGTCCACAGGTTTCACTCAACTAAACCACCTCCCTAGCTTTTGTTAATTAATTTATTACTTTCTTCTATTCTGAATTCATTTCTTGCTCTTCCTATTAGGGTGACAACTGATCTCCATATTTAAATGACTTCTAGTAGAATCCATACAAAGCTGCATGGCTCTACAAAGGCTATTTCCATGACAATGACATGGGACCTGTGAAACCTTATGCACCCTACCTGTGGTCAGTGAATTGTAAGTATTTGGTCTTGTGCTCGTAACTACAATTACTTTTCAGCTGAGTGGAGATGCAGTTGTACTTATAAAATGTGGCACTTTCAAGTGTTACTGGTTTTATAGTAGTTTTTTGTCATTATGTATTATTTTCATCTCTGGGTGTTAAAAATACAGCTGTATGTAAGTATTCACAAAATTGTTTTCTGTTAACAGTCCTCTCTTGGAAATCACACTATAAGCAAATAAAAGGATAGGTACTCTATGTGAAACGCATTTAGCCATTTATCTTACTAATTATGATCCAAAAGCAACATATTTGTAGCCACAATGAAGCATGCAGTGCAGAGAGACTGCAAATATATGCATTTCTGTATGATATGCAGGCCTAAAGATGATACTGCTAACCTAGCATCATCAAGAGGATATATTTAGAATGGATTTTCAAGTGAAGTATTGTAGATATACTTCTGGCTAGCTTGAGCACTTTCATTTTTCTATTTATATGAACAAACTACTTATCAAAATCTCCACAACTCACCACAATGGGACATCTCTTGCCAGGATTATCCCATGGTTTTCCTGCATCTACCCTCACCATCTGCATCCCTACTTGTACCCCTCCATCCATTTACACAGTCTCCGTAGTGAGCCCATGAAACCCTAAATCAGGTTATGCCACTCTTTGGCTCTAGATCCTCCAGTGCCTTTCCATCTCATTCTGAGGAAGAGACATTCTTTACAATGGCCTCTGGGGCCCCTGTGATGTGGCCTTCATTCTCTTTTCCAACCTCATTGCTGCTTCTCTCCTTCAGCCACACTAACCTCTTTTATAAACACACCAAACATATCTTGCTTTAGGGCCTTTGAATTTGTAATTTCCTCTGCCTGGTATGTTCCATCTTTGGTGTTCACATGAATTCTTAACTCATCTTCTTTAAGTCTTTGCTCAAATATTACCTCTTTGATAAGGCCTTCCCCATTTACCTAACTGAAATGGCAATGTTCACCTTTGCACTGCCTTCGCCTCCCACCCTTTCCCACTCCCCGCTCTCCCTTTTTTTCATGGTACTTACCAACTTTAACTTACACTATTGTCTTCCTCTTCCTTGTAGAATGTATACTCTATGAGGTCAGGGATTTTTACTTGTTGTTTTTTTCCCCCTCTACTATATTTCCTATGCCTGAAATCGTGCCTGCACGTGGTTAGCACTTAAATAAATAGTGGTTGGGCCAGGCATAGTGGCTCACGCCTGTAATCCCAACACTCAGGGAGGCTGTGGCAGTCAAATTACTTAAACCCAGGAGTTTGAGACCAGCCTGGGCAACATGGTGAAACACTGTCTCTACAAAAAAAAAAAAAAAAATTGGCTGGGTGCGGTGGCTCACACCTGTAATCCCAGCACTTTAGGAGGCCAAGGCAGGGGGATCACGAGGTCAGGAGCTCAAGACCAGCCTGGCCAACATGGTAAAACCCCATCTCTACTAAAAATACAACAATTAGCTGGGCACGGTGGCAGGTGCCTGTAATCCCAGCTACTCAGGAGGTTGAGGCAGGAGAATCCTTTGAATCCAGGAGGCGGAGGTTGCAGTGAGCCGAGATCATGCCATTGCACTCCAGCCTGGGTGACAGGGCGAGACTTCGTCTCAAAAAAAAAAAAAAAAAAAAAAATTAGTGAGCATGGTGATGCACACCCATAGTCTGAGCTACTCAGGCTGAGACAGGAGGATCGCGTGAGCCTGGGAGTTTGAGGCTGCAGTGAGCCGTAATTGCACACTGCACTGCAGCCTGGGCAACAGAGAAAGACCCTGTCTCAAATAAATAAATAAATGTATAAAAAAATTAATGGTTGAGTAAAATAAATACATAAAACCTGAAATGAAGAAGAAATCTGTTTATTATTTATCTCCACCCCCTTTCATTGACAGTCCCATAATGTAATACTACACATTGTGGACATGGTCCTTGCTAGAGGAGGAATATGCTGTGAACAGTTATCATAGAGAGTGCTGTGAGTGGCTGTCATAACAGAGACTCCCGCTTTCCAGACCTAGAGTGAGTCAACAACAGGGTGTGGTGTCAGAGCTTCATGGGACGGGGTGGATATAGCATCCTCCTGTAACTCCCGTCTGTAACCAGGGCTGAGAAATTTTGAAAAGTTCCTCCTCCTTTAGCCCTGTCTTCTCTCTGCCCTCCCATCCCTAACACCACCCTGGGTCCATCCTCAAGGCTGTAACATCAGAAGTAGGGAGGACAGGGCCTATCTCTCTGTTGTTTCCTCCTAGGAACATGAAAATCTAGCATTACGGGGTCAACTCCTGTATCTTATTTTAAGGGCAAGTTTAATAAATCAGAACATTCTTCTGATTTGGATTTATAAGCTGGTGTAGGTCAAATGTATTTATTACATGCACCAGATACTGTCTGTTGTTTTCTCAGCTCTGCACTGGCCCTTCTCCCTGCCACTGGATGTAGAAGTCAGAAGACTACATCTCCCAGACCTTCTTTGCCAGCCAGTTTCCGGCATAAACTGCTTCCTGGCTTCTAATAAAAGGCCTTAGCAGGATATTGCAAAGATTACGGGGGAAAACCACACTTAAAGGCTTCAGGCAGTAGCCTCTGGCATTCACAGCAATGGCAGCCACCTGAGGTGCTACCAGTGGGTGTGGGTTCTAATGTCGTCGTGGGAATGCAGCTCCCATTTTTCCGCTTAGGAGTGGTATGGTTCCATCAGAATAGCAACTTATGTGAGCCCGCAAGATCCAGTCCAGGAGTGGTGGTGGCTTCCTGACCTTAGGGTAACAATCCTTCTCTCTCTTGCTTTTTAAACACTCTTTCCTTCACCTCAGCAATTCCAACTCCTCTACAGCCAATGTCGTTCCTTAATATCCCCCTGCTTTAAATACATAGCATGATCTCTCTCTTCCTGACTGATTCTGATTCATTCTCTGAATCCTAAACATATGATTTTGCCTCTCTCTTTCAAACGGATAAATCTTAACAATGTGGTTATTATTCTCTAAAATCAGGAAATCACTCTAAAGTCAGGAAATCACAAAGAAAACCTTAAGAAATATCTCATTTAAGAAGCAATGAGTCGTGGAAATAAACAAAGATCAACCAAATGAGAACGAGCAAAGGCTGCTTATTCAGAGCTTGCTGTAACAAGGAAGTTAACCTCTGTAGCTTGTGTTTTGGCAAGAACTCAAAGGTAGTTTAGAAGCAAAAAAGCTTTGGAGTGGAAAAAAGGGAAGGCTTCAGGTGTGCTCTGACTGGAGGCTATTGGCATGGGGAACCTGTAGGTGGGCTAACTAGAAGTGGGACATACCATGTGGTTGATTAGGGTTGCCTATTTGGCTTTCATTGGTTGGTCCTAAGTTGGTAGAAGGGTCAAAGCTCAGAGGAGCTCTCAGTGATTAATCAAGTCTTGGCCATTTTGGCCAATTGGTACACAGATTATTGTTTGACTTCCTACACTGTTATAGAGATAGCAGTCTGACTTTCTATGAGTCTAACATTTGTGGCTGACTGGCTTCCTAGGCTGGTTATTATAGATTAAGGGTTAATTTCCTGGGCAGATTGCTGCTGGTTATGGGTCAGAGTTCTATTTTTCTACATGGTCTGGCCATTGTTCATTTGTATACTCAGTCTCTCAGGGTTAATATTCTTGCGGCTGACCTTGGGGAAGAGTGTTGGGACTAGGTCAAGGCTATAAGCTTGGGTGAAAGGGAAGAACTACATGTCTTGGGTCTTTTAAGCTCTTCAAGTCAGATCATGACCCACATAGCATGGTAAGAGTTGATATCAAAAGACAGATTTGATATTTGAGAATCGCCTGGTCCATCAGCCTTTTTTCTTGAGATCTGAACTCCTAAGTAAAATTCAGAAAAATGTGGGAAGTGAACTTCAAGTGCTAAATAAGTTGACAATTCATTTATTTTTCAGATAACCTCTCCACCCTGAATTATATTTTGAGGCGTTTGCACAGATTTTCCAGTATGCTTTGAGCAATGCTGCACACATTTTCTCTCTTTGTTGATTTTGGCTTGAAAAAAAGCCTTGCAAGAAAGTCCCAAAGGAGAGTGAACAACTGCTTCAGCATGCAACTACATTGTATGGCTCTGTGGGTGTTCCTGTCTGTCTGGAATGGAGCCCCAGCAATGCTCTTTGCATGACATAATTATAAATGAAAATACATCTGTGTTGAGCGTAAGCATTTCAGTCCATGCAATTGATCCTGCATTATGTCTACTTCAGCTAAGAAGTCCTGGTTTGTTAAAAATACAATATATTTTCAGCTAAAAATTTCATTGCTTATACAACGGACTTTCTATTTTGTAAAACTGGCTCTTGGATTTCTCATAAATGCACTTAGTACCATAGACACAAAATGGGAAAAAGAGAACATGACAGATATTGCATAAACCCACTGGCTGTGGCACAAGACCAGAAGGAAATATAAACACAAAGTCTGTTGTTTCTGGATGAATTCTGCAAAGCTAGCAAGTAGCCCTTGTTTTGTTTTCTTTTCTTTCATTTGTTTCTTTTTTTCCCTCTGTTTATATCCTTAAATGATCTGGGTCATCCTCCACTTTGGGGAAAAAAACCCCTCTGAATCCAGGAAACTTCTCCTTTATTGACAAATTTTATTGATCCTTTAGAGTTTCTTTTGCTGGGCTGCCTGCTGTTCTCAGCTAGTGTCTCTTGTGATGATGACATAGCACTGGCTCAAGTGTTTAAGTAGTTCTCACATTTTCCCCTCTTCTAGAAACAAAGAAAGGTTCCTGTCATTCGATATCTGAAGCAGAAGCACGAGCTTCAAAGGAGACCCAGGAGAGTTGCAGGAACACAATTCCCCAGCTGCTTTCCGAATGATGCAGATCATGTAAACGTATTCCAAAATCGTCGGCATCCCCAGCAAAAGGCTCCATGAAATTTGCATTTGGAGGGGGCAGGCCTTAAAGGAGTTAAATTTTTTTGTTTGTTTGTTTAGTCTATGTTTGCTGGGAGTATGTGTTTTACACTGATTCCACAACCGTGCCTTTGAGATGTCAGATAACCACAGGGACATTGAGATGCTCAACCACATTCAGCGCCTCTAAACACAGGACATTAAGAATTATTCAGCCTGTGTAGTGATTAACTTCCGATGGGAAGATTCTGAAGTGTGCCTTTTTAGTTGGTGCTAAGTTCTATTTTTGCTAAATGTAAAGTTAATAATTTTAGGGGCTTCTTTAGTTAAGAACCATTTTACTGTGAGTTCTACTTCTTTATCCAAACTAGTTGTCCACATGAATCACATGATATAATGCATTTTTTCCTACAAGAAAACATTATTCATTACCCAGAAAAGCCCCCTCTAGTTTACATGGGTAGAGAAAGAACTTTTCTTTTGACCGTTTAAGCCAGCCGTAAGCAGGATGCAACAGCAGGGTTTTTAAAAAATTTAATTTGATTAAACCTTGTGATCTTCAGGCAAGCATGAAAGAACAGTATTTTAGATTTTGGCTTTCACTGTGACCTCTATAGTGATCCCTGCCCCTTTGCCTTCTGGCTCTCTCTCCATCACTACCTCAGATAAAAAGGGATACTACAGTGTTGACACCCAGAGGGCTCGACCTTCTTCAGAGGATGTAGCAGAATACTCAGGCTGCCAAATTCCTGATGATCAGAGAGGTCTTGCTGAAGACCAATTTAAACTGGAAAGCACATAAGCTTCATTGGGCTATTTCAAAGTTCATGCAGCTTTAGTGCTAATCCTCTTAACATATTAGGCCAAGTGGACTCACATACCACAATGGCATTGCCATAACGGCCTCTCCAACCTTTATTTACATTTCTCTGCATGGCAGAGTGCAAGTCAATTCATTCTCCTCTCTAGCTGCCTTCCTCATCATCATGACCTGCTTCAAGGTGCTTCCAATTGTTTGTAGCCAAACTGCTTAGGCTAACATATTAAAAGATTTTATATAACACTGCTTGCTCCAAACCATGAAACACTTGCAGTATGCTGGCTTAGTAATTCCTTTTTTGTTTTTTTTTCTCCTTCTCCTTCTCCAAAGGATAACATCTTGGCTGTGGACAAGGTAAGCATTTCCAGTATGAATGCTTAATGAAGATGAAGTCAGCATGCAGTATGCTGTTTATTTTGCTTTCTAATAAACCCATGCTCAGCAATAGTCTTACTACTGCTGTGACTTCTTGCAATAATTTTTCAGCTTCCTCTATACTCAGAGGAAATTTCTTTTGACATTACTCTCCTTATGATAAATTAATTACACAAAGCATGAAGAATTTAAGGTTGGGAGGAGATGATGAGCTAAAAATAACCACTAAGAACTTTTTTTTTAACCTCCAAACACCATATGCGTGTTCATATATGATAGAAAGAATAAGGAAGAGCAAGCTCTGAGGTTATCTGAATAGATTTCAGATTCCACATGGGTCTCAGATATCATTGGTACTGCCAGAAAAAATAAAAATCTGTCATTGGTATTACAGACTAAAAATATTTCTGTGAGTAAAGAGTTAGGAACCAAAATAATTATTTTTTCTTAAATGTTGAAAGTCTAGAAATACTAGAAATACCTTTGAGTAAGAGGCATCCTAGGGAGTGAGTGTAGGCCAGAGGAAGAAGTTTAAGTTTCAGGCCTGGTTCAGTTGCAAGCTGGCTGTGTGACCTTGGTCAAGTCATTTTGCCCCTCAGGGTGAAATGTACTTTCTTATAAAATTTCCAGGTATAACTAGTATGACCCAAATGTGCCTTTTAGTTTAAAATCTGGATACAAACAGCATGACTAGATGAGCACTCAGTGAGGACTTCGTATATTCCAGTCACTATGTTAGGTGCAGTCCATGTATGTTTTAGGATCCTCAACATTACCCAGAAATATAGGTGTTATGACTTCCATTTTAAGTTGTGAAACTGAAGCTGGAGAATTATCTGCCCAAAGTCACACAGTTTGTAAATGTCAGAGCTGGTATTCACATTCAGCTTTATCTAGTTTCAAAGCCCTTGCTCTATTAACTATGCTATAGCTGCATCCTCACAGTGGCAAACAACTCTAGTGGGTTTTGATAAATATGGAGAAGTAGTCACAACCATCTATTTTCCCCTCCTCTTTCCCTCAGGTATCATAAAGAATACTTGCTTTGTATGTCAAGACAGATTGATGCTGGAGAAATAGAGAAATAAAGTCTACATTTGTTCAGATTCAGAAGACAGCTTCTGGTAGAAAGGAAGGAGCCCAGGAATGGAAGGTGAAGTGTTGGAGTATGTGTCACTGTGTTGAAAAAACCTGCTGATTTTTAAACCAGGGGGAAAATAGAAACAAAATAAAAATAAATGGAAAAGCAATGATTTTAAAATAAATTTAATATCTTGTCCAAAGAATGAAAGACTCCATATGTCATTGGAAAATCTTTCAGCCTCAAATAGGCACCCCTCAAAGATCTGATGTCTTGGAAATGTGGTGCTTTTGTTGAAAAAATAAAAGTGACAGTTACAGTGTTTCAAATGTATTTCCCTCTGTTTTCAGTCATGGGTCCTGATGCTGCTGGTACTTATAATAATTTTACTAGGTGGACAGATGGAATAATTGGTACATTTCTATCTATAGATGGAAACACTGGTATAAATAGATTGCAGGCTTGGAAGACCAGCTGACTACCCCAGATGATGCAATGGAAAGACCTTTGGCCTTGGAATTAGATGAGTTGCTGTCACAGATCTACAGTGTGTGATGGTGGGAAGACGGGAAGGTATTTAGCTTCTCTGAGTCTTGGTTTTTATGTCTGTAAAATGAGACTAGGAATACGTACCTCAAAGTTGAAGATTAAGTATGATAACGTATAACGTATACAAAAGAACTTAATGCAGTTGGTGACACCTGGTAGGAACTGAAAAATATAATCTATCTTTATCATCTCTTTGTATTTTACTCAAATCCCTCATTTCACAGTTGAATTCAATTTGTCCTATGAGGTCAGTGCAAGCAGAAGAGCCATTTGTCATCTTTGTCATAATGATTTTACAAATGTCTATGGAAGTACAATGTATACTTGAGCCTCAGACACATTCTCCCAACTCCAAAACGTTTTATAGATTCTGATATAATCTTATTTTCACATTTTTCATTTTCTGTGACTCCTAACATATCACTGGATTTAATATATGTGTGTATATTAAGAATATAATAACTATGGATTCTCAAAGGTTAACATGAAAGAAAAAATCTTAAAGGCAGATAGAGAGAAGGGGTAGGTCACTTACAAAGGAAGCCCATCAGGCTAACAGTGAACATTTCAGCAGAATCCTTACAAGCCAAAAGAGATTGAGGAGATTTTCAGCATTCTTAAAGAATTCCAACCAAGAATTTCATATCCTGCCAAACTCAGCTTCATAAGTGATGGTGAGATAAAATTGTTTTCAGAGAAGCAAACACTAAGGGAATTAGTTATTGCTAGGCCTGCCTTACAAGGCAGTCCATAAGGGAGTGCTCAACATGGAAATGAAAGAAAGATACCTGTCACCCAAAAACACACTTAAGTACATAACCCATTGACACTGTAAAGGAACTATACAATTAAGTCTACATAACAACTAACCTACAACAAGATGACAGGATCAAATCTTCTCATGTGGATATTAACATTGAATGTAAATTGGCCAAAGTCCCACTTAAAAGTCATAAAGTGGGAAGTTGAATAAAGAAGCAAGATCCAACTGTCTGCTGTCTTTAAGAGACCCATTTTACATGTAATGACACTAATAGGCTCAAAGTAAAGGGATAGAGAAAGATCTATCATGCAAATGGAAAACAAAAAAGAGCAAGAGTTGCTGTTTTTATGTTACATAAAACAGACTTTACACCAAAAAATGACAAAGACGGGCATTACTTAACGATAGAGGGTTAAACTCAAAAAGAAGACTTTTCTAAATATATACACCCCTAACACTGGAGCACTCAGATTCACAAAACAAGTTTACAAAGACCTACAAAAAGACTTAGATAACTATACAACAATAGTGGGAGACTTTAATACCTCAGTGAGTGTTAGATCATTGTGGAAGAAAACTGAAAAAGATATTCTGGACTTAACACTTGACCACTTGGAACTAATAGACATCTATAGAGTATTCCAACAAACAACAGAATATACATTCTTCTCACCTGCATATGGCACATGCTCTAAGATCAACCACATGGTTGGCCATAAAGCAACTCTCAACAAATTTAAAATATCAAAATCATACCATCCACACTCTTGAACCACAGTGCAGTAAAAATAGGAATCAATTCAAAGATAAACTCTCAAAAATCATACAATTACATGAAAATTAAACAACTTGTTCCTGAATGACTTCTGGGTAAAGAGTGAAATTAATTTAATAAAATTTTAAAATTTCTTTCTTTTTCTTTTTTTTTTTTTTTTTTTGAGACAGAGTCTCACTCTGTCACCCAGTCTGGAGTGCAGTGGTGTGATGGTGTGATCTCAGCTCGCTGAAACCTCCTCCTCCTGGGATCAAGTGATTCTTGTGCATTAACCTCCCAAGTAGCTGGGGCTACAGGTATGTACCATCACTTCAGGCTAATTTTTAAATTTTTGGTAGAGACAGGGTTTCAGCATATTGGCCAGGATGGTCTTGAATACCTGACTCTAGTGATCTGCCTGCCTCAGCCTCCCAAAGTGCTGGGATTATAGGTGTGAGCCACTGCACCCGGCCAAAGTTTAATTTTATTAGTGAAATTCAAAACTTCTTTGAAATTAATGAAAACAGAGACACAACATACCAAAATCTTTGGGAGAAAGCTAAAGCAGTGTTAAGAGAAAAGTTTACAGTGCTAACTACCTACATCAAGAAGTTAGAAAGATCTCAAATTAACAACCTAACATCACACTGAAAAGAATTAGAAAATCAAGAGCAAACCAACCCCAAAACTAGGAGAAGAAAATAAATACCAAAATCAGAGCAGAACTGAATGAACTTGAGATGCAGAAATTCTACAAAAGGTCAACGAAACAAAAAAATTGGTGTTTTAAGAGAATAAACAAGGTTTATAGACTACTAGCTAGATTAACAAAGAAAAAACAGGGATGATCCAAATAAGCACAATCAGAAATGAGAAAGATTATATTATAACTGAACCCCCCCAAAAATAAAAAATATCCTCAGAGCCTAAAGACCTCTGTGCACTCAAACTAGAAAACCTACAAGAAATGGATAAATTCCTGGAAACACACAATCTGTCAGGATTGAACCAAGAAGAAATTGAAACTCTGAACAGACCAATAGCAAGCTCCGAAATTGAATCAGTAACAAAAACCTACCAACAAAAGTCCTAAACCAGATGGATCCACAGCCAAATTCACCAAAGGTACAAAGAAGAGGTAGTACCAGTTCTACCAAAATTATTCTTAAAAATATCTAGAAGGAGGGATTCCTCCCTAATTCATTCTATGAAGCCAGCATCATTCTGATCCCCAAAACTGGCAGAGATGCAACAAAAAATGTTTAGGTGAAATACTAGCTGATCAAATCCAGCAGCATATCAAAAAGTTAATTCACCGCAATCAAGTAGGCTTTATTTCTACAATGCAAGGTTGTTTCAACATACATACACAAATCAAAAATGTGATTCACCACATAAACAGAATTAAACACTAAAACCATGTGATCATCTCAATAGATGCAGAAAAGGCTTTTTCAACATGGCTTCATGTTAAAAACCCTTAACAAATTAGGCATCAAAGGAACATACCTCAAAATAACAAGAGACACTTATGACAAACTCAAAGGCACATAATACTGAATGGGCAAAATCCGGAAGCATTCTCCAAGGACCTTAAACAATCCAACAAGCAAAAAAACCAAATAACCCCATTTTTAAAATGGGCAAAGAACATGAACGGACGGTTTTCAAAAGAAGACATGTATGTGTGGTCAAGAAATACATGAAAAAATGCTCAACATTACTAATCATCAGAGAAATGCAAATCAAAACCACAATGAGATATCATCTCACACCAACCAGTCAGGATGGCTATGATTAAAAAGGCAAAAAATAATAAATGCGATCAGGTTACAGAGAAAAGGGAATACTTACACATCGCTGGCAGGAATGTAAGTTAATTCAGACATTGTGAAAAACAGTGTGGTAATTTCTCAAAGAACTTAAAACAGAACTACCATTTGAACCAGCAATGCCATTATGGGGTATGTACCCAAACGGACACATGTACTCGTAAGTTCATCACAGCACAATTCACAATAGTAAAGACATGAAATCAATCTAGATGCCCATCAATGGTGAGCCGAATAAAGAAAGTGTGGTACATATTTACTATTTGAATACTACACAGCCATAAAAAGAATACAATTATGTCCTCTGCAGCAACATGGGTGCAGCCTGAGGCCATTATCCTAAGAAGATTAACACAAGAATAGAAAATCAAATACCACATATTTTCACTTCTAAGTTGGAGCTAAACATTGAGTACACACAGACAGAAAGATGAGGAAATAGACACTGGGGACTACTGGGGTGGGGGAGGTTGGGAGGAAGGGGTGAAAGCTGAAAAACTAACTATTGGGTAGTATGCCCACCACCTGGATGATGCGTTCATTTGTACGCTAAACCCTAGTGACGTGCAATTTACTCAAGTAACAAACCTGCACATGTACCCTCTTGAATCTAAATTAAAAGCTGAAAAATATGGATATAATAATTACAAAAATAGAGCAATTAAACACATTTACAGTTAGTTTGCTGGATTCAAATCCCATGTTCAACATCAACAGCTTCTATGATCTGGGGGGACATATTAATACTTAACCTTCTATGACTCTTTTTTTGTCTCACTTGTAAAATTAGATTAACAATAGACTTAACTCATTATTGTGAGATAATACTTTTAAAGATCTTGGAAATAGCACCTGATAAACTGTAAGCACTCAGTAAGTGCTAGCTGTCACCATTGTTGTTATTTCATCATATTTAAAAATAACAACTTATTATCCAGGATTTTCATAAGTATCTGAACATTGTGTCCATTTAACATATGTTCTTTCAATTCACCTCCACAACTTTATTTGCATTTATATGTATTTAAGGACCATATGTACAGTTATTTAGTGTGTGGTTTAAAATATATTGCATACATTTTATTGTATTATACATTCTGTTCTGCTTAGCTTTTTAGTCATCATTATATTTCTGAGATTTATTTTTCATATATAAGTGGAAATTCATTTTTTTCTGAGTCTTTATTCCTTCACAGGCACGTAACTCCTTTTTATGATTTCCCTTTGATGTCATTTAGGTTGATGTAACCTTTTGTTTTCCCCACCAAAGCTATGATGAACATCTTTAAATATATTTCTTCATGTACCTATGTGAAGGTTTCTCAGAGATGTATACTTCAAAATAGAATGACCTAGTTGGAAGATGTAAGTGGTCTCAATTTCATTCAACACTGCCAGCTTGAGCATCTCTGCCAGTGCTCTTTTGCTATTCCAGGTTAAACTTAGAAGAAATTTCTTGTCATACAATTTCCCTGTTTTCCCATATGGGATGCCTGCCTCTTGCCGGATTGTAGGAATTCCTTATGTTTCTTATACATTAATTCCTTGTTCGTTGTACGTGTTGAGAAGCAATGTTGCATTGCCATGATTAGAACAATGTTGAGCCAGACTACCATGGTTCAAGCTGGCTCCCCCATTCACTAGCTTTGTGACCTTAGCAAGTTCTTTGACCCCCTCTGAGGTGTGATTTCCCCATAAGTAAGACAGGGTACTAACAGTGGCCTCCCTCACAGAGAACTGCAGGACTGAGTGAGTTAGTGCATGTAAACCACTTAGCATGGAGACTGGCACAGAGGGAGGCTTTAGTCGTTGTTTTAGAAACTTTTTTTGGGTGTTTGTTTCTGCTCTAATTGTTTTACCCTACCCTTTGTTCTTTGGGTCAGGGACCATGTCTCAGTAATTTTTTGTTTCTAAGTGCTTAATAAACTGCCTGGCCTAGATAGAGGGTGTTTGTTATATGTTTATAGATTGAATGGATAGATGCTTCTGGTGTCATGTTGCCTCCCTCATTACTGAAGTCCCCTTTCATTCCCTGAAGATCGAGTTATGAGCCCCACGGAAAAACGGCTTACTTCCCTCTGCTCTATCTGTGATTAAATCAAGGAAGGGACTCCCTTTGGGGATTTATGATAGCTTGGCTTCTGAGACATGGTTTCTTATACATTTTAAATTTATCCTCAACAGAACTAACTGCTTTCCACATTTTACAACTGTCTGCAAACTTAAAACATTTATTCCAAGTTCCATAATGCAGGTCAATTATTGAAGCTTAGACGTCCCTGTGGTATATGAACGGAAAGATACCACTGATAAAAATTCTCTGAGTAAGGCCCAAGGAACTCTGCCTAGAGTGTAGAATGAATTGTAGATGGATTTAAGATCAGACGCCCCATTCCCCGACTTACAGGTCAGTGTTCTTTTTTTTTTCTGTACCTTAAAATTTTAGAAATATTCAGATTATCTTAAGAACTGAACTTGAGTTTCAAGAGCCTCTGTACATATATTAAAAATATGTTTCCAGTCATGGCAGTTTCCCCTAACTTGGCATGGAGCTCCAATTTGGAGAAGAATCAATAACAAGTACAGCAGAGAACAAAGGGTGAATGACTTAAAAGTATGCATTTATGCAATTTAGAAGGGCGGAGAAAATGGAAGGAAAAATGGAAATGAACAGGCAAAAGAGAAATGACATTGAATGATAATACTGTTTTTACAACACATAAACATCTAGTAGGACCTTGTTCATAATTCATGTACTAAATATTACAAATAAAACTGTGAGATTAAATGGAAAGGAAAGTAATATAAGAGTTGTGTAATGTTTTATCTAAATATTGCCAAAGTAATCAAAAAGATGTATAGTGACGTATTTGCTATAGCTGTTAATGAGTAAATAAAAATTTGTGATCACTTTATTAGTTCTTATCTAGGATTCTCATTAGTAAATTTTTATTTATTTTTTCTAATCCGTGAAGTATAAGACTTTCCATGGAGCTGAGCCATAGGGAACAGGAATATGATATAAAGGTTTCCTACATCTTGATTTAATATAACAGTAAGTTTTACTTTTTGTGACTTTAATTTCAACCAATTTGCCTTACTGAATTTTATCTAGCAATTTTTTAGCAAATGAGTGAAAATTAGATCTTAGCAACTAAAGAATTTCCTGCCTTGTTTCTCCTCTTCTAATTTCTTTCTGGCTCTTCTAGGTAAATCAAATTAATGTAGCCTGGGTATGACATTTGGATTGAACAGCAAAATCGTGATTTTCATTGACTATTTCCAGTTGAGTTTCCTTCCTCCCTTGTTCTAGGCAAAATTGTGCAGTCCCAGAGCTCCTCTCATCCCTTAAATTTACAGGCCTTCTGAGGTTTATTAGTAACAAATAAGGACTAAACCGGGAAGGCATGAATTCTCCCTAGCCTTCTCCTACCTGCATTCACTCATTCATTCATTCTGCAAACAGTAATTAAGTACCAAGTGCAGGACACTTGCTTAGTGCTGGAGATGTAAAGATAAATAAGAAGTAGTCTTTTTATTCTATAAGGAACAGACAGTGGGTGGGAGACAATAAAAGTATTGCTATATTGTGAGTTAAGAGCCTTGGTAGCTGTCGACAAAGATCTGAGAAACCTCTCACTGATCTGGAGAGGGGAGAAGAGATAGAAGAGTCTTTGTAGGGGGAAGAAAGGAACTGAGTTTCCAAGAATGGATAGAGACTTGTGATTAGAGAGGGGGGCTAAAAGCATTCTAGGCCTAGGGAACTACAAAAACAAGGATATAACTTAAGTTTGAGAAAATTAAAACTCACTCAGTATTTACAGGTGGAGGAGAGTGGAGACGAATGAGTCCAGGAGAGTTAGGAGAGGACCAGCATGGAAAGGGAATTGTTTGTCATACCCACTTGCCTGGAGTTAATCCTGGAAACAACAGGGAAGCGTCCAGTCTTTCTGTGCAAGGGAGTAACACAGAAGCAAACTGGATGGAGAAGGGATTTCATAGTGGCATGCCTACAGAGAGGAATTAAGATGGGCACCTGTCAGGGGATTCAATGGGTAGGAGTAAGAAATAGTATGCAATGGAGCAGAGGCCTTGGAAATGGACAACCGACAAGAATGATAGTGAGAAGGTAGGGCTCCCCAATTTTAAGGACAGAAAGGAACTAAGGACAAAGCAAAAATGGGGTTAAGGATGAAGGACAAGTCAGTCATATTTCCTGGTTGGGACTTGAGTATTTAGATGGTGTCATTCTCAGCAAAAGAAAATTTAGGAGAAAGAAGCTATTTGGGAGAAGAAGAGAGATGAATTGCATTAGAGATGTTTTAAGTTTCAGGTGCAGGTGCTATCTGTAGTTATCCAGGTACATTAGTAGGTTGGTGGCATAGACCCAAATACATCTGGACAATCAGATTTTATCGTGTGGTGTGATTACAGCTTATACTAATAATACTAGAAGAAGAAGTAATAATACTATAGCTCATATCTTGATCAATGAGTGGGAAGCAAAATTGATCTCTTCTAAAGGGTCCTCTTCCCCTTCCGATTCCAGGAATCCCTATGTTCTTAATTAGATACTAGTGCCCAGGTTCAAGTATGGGTGGAAGGGAGGGAAATCTCTTTTTCAGTGCACCTGCATCGTCAAGATAAACGGTCACTCAGGTGGTGCCCTTTGCCAAATCCTGGAAACCACAGCAAATAAGCCTGCCATGGGAATTTATTGCTTAGGGTGGGCCTGCCTATTCCGAAAACATTAGCTGGAAGCTCGTGACACACCTGTCTGAGAACTCTGAGAGTGGGAATGAGACATATCGTTTACTGCCACTGCCTTAGGTAAGGAGTCCTTTGTAGTGTTGTGATTATTCAGGAAAGTGCCATGATAGAAATTGGCCTAGTTTTCCTTTGCAATTTATAACTCTTTAATACATCTTCCTCTCACTTCAGGCAAAGAACTCTCTCTGATGAACAGGACATTGTCTATGTTTAAAAGGGCTTTTTCCAGTGGAGATGTTCTGTATTTGCGGTGAAGAAATAGGTCCTAGAGTGAAAATGTGTTGTGCCCATAGGTTGAGATCTGGGTCTGAAGTGCTGAGGCCAAGTTGCCTGCTCCTAAGTCCTCTATTCTGGATGTTACCACCAGCGCTAGATCAACTCCCGGTCCCAGGGCTATCAATTCTTTGGAAGAGGATAACCTCATACTCCAATAGATGCTCTGACAAAAGTAGCTCATGACAAAGGTCAGAGCCAAAGTTCAATCTGCTCCTATAGTCCCCTCTTCAAGGGTGCACTCTGACCCTACTTCCTCTCTGCCCAGAACTCTGTGTTGCTGTAAGTTCTGGGAGCCAGGACATCACCCACAATATCTTCCCCACTGATTCACGGCTGTGGCTAGGCTACTGGGTGCTGACTTACATAGATTTGGGGCTCAAGAGGAGGATGGGGATAGAACATAGAAATCTTGATTAAGGACATCTAGGGTAAGATTGCAGAGTAAGAAGCTATTGCAGAGTGGACTGATGTTTACAGAACAAAGGGATTGGAAGAGTAGGTAAGAGGAGAACAAAGAAGATGGAAAAGATTGGTCAGAGGAGAAAATGTTGTGCCAAGAGCCAATAGGGAGAGAGTTTAAAGAAAGGAGTGGCCTAGATTGAATGTCAAATGCCCAGGAATTTAAGTGAGACAAAGACTAAAAAGTGTTTTCTTTTATACTTACACTCTACAAGCAAAATGGAGCCTTGCAATTGTTTTCACTATATAGATCCCTATTTGCATGGGCCAAAATAAAAGTACATGTGTGAAATAAATATCTATATCTATATCTATATCTATATCTATATCTATATCTATATCTATAGATATATGTCTGCTCCTGGTTCCCGACACAGAGCTCTTGAAACCCTTGTAGACAGGGACCCTAGGAGAATCTTTTTTTTTTTTTGGAGACAGAGTCTCATTCTGTCGCCCAGGCAGATCGCAGTGGCACAATCTCAGCTCACTGCAGCCTCCGCCTCCTGGGTTCACGCGATTCTCCTGCCTCAGCCTCCCAAGTAGCTGGGATTACAGGCACACACCACCATGCCCAGCTAATTTTTTGTGTATTTTTAGTAGAGATGGGATTTCCCTATGTTGGCCAGGCTGGTCTCGAACTCCTGACCTCGTGATCCGCCCGCCTCGGCCTCCCAAAGTGCTGGGATTACAGGAGTGAGCCACCGCGCCTGGCACTAGGAGAATCTTTTGTTCTAATATTTTATATTTGACCCTTGTTCCAGACACAGAACTCTTAAGACCTATATAATTTCCTGAGTAATGGGATCCTCCAACACAGTGTTCCTAAATTCCTTGGGATTTCCTGGGTGATGGGAGCCTTTTACTCTAATGAGGTGACTCTTGGTGGGCTCCTGGATAGCGTCAGGGTGGGGACTGTTTGCCAGGTGAACCAACCATGTGATTAGAGGGATAGAACTTTCACCCCTACCCACCAACCTCTGAGGAGGGGAGAGGGGCTAAAGGTTGAGTTGATTATCATTGGCCAATAATGTAATCAATCTTGCTTATGTAATAAAGCCACCATACAAACCCAAAAGGACAGGATTCAGAGAGATTTCAGGTTGTTCAGCATGTGGGAGTGCCTGGAGGATGTCTGTACTCAGAGAGGGCATGGAAGCTCTGCACCCTTTCTCACATGCCTTGCCCTGTGCATCTCTTGCATCTGGCTAGTCATCTGTGACACATTCATTAATATAATCAACCCAAAAGCATAAATAAGTATTTTCCTGAGTTCTGTGAGCTCTCCAAGAAAATTAATGAAATCCAAGGAAGGAGGCTTGGGAATCCCAACTTATACCTCTCTCCTCATAAGCATAGGTGACAATCTACAGCTTGCAATTGGTGGCTGAAGTGGAGGGCAGTCTTATGGGACTGAGCCCTTAACCCACACGGTCTGACTTTACCTCCAGGGAAATAGCGTCAGAATTGAATTGGGTTATAAGACATGCAGTTGGTGTCTGCTGGAGAATTACTTTTTATGTGAAAGAAAATAAAACCCACATATCTGGCTTCAGAAGTGTTCTGTGTTGAATGTTGTGAGTGAGAGTAAAAATAATTCTATTTATTTCCCCCTATCTCTTATAGTATGTCAGAGGAAAGCATGAAGGAGTCTATCATAAACATTCTGTAGGAGAACCCGGGCCGGGCAGGACAGGGGCTCTGAGACACAGAGTAAAATAGGACCAGAGTAGAGTATAAAGCAATGTGGCCGGAATGTGAGAATTATAGAAGATGAAAATTATTGTTAGGACTTTGGGGGAGGTGAGAAGGAGTGATTGGGGAGCGGGAATGCTTTTTCTTCTTTCCTCCTGCCTGCCTCTGCCCCAGTTAATGCTGACCTCACTAATACTGGTCAGGGGATGAGGTGGGAAGTGCCTGGGGATGACGTTAAGGTGTAGTCAGAGAAAAAACTTGACTAAAAAGGAAAAAACAAAGGAGTGGGGGTAATCCCAAAAACTGTGGAGGAGACTGACAGTGACTGCTTGGAAAGGATTAAATATAAACAGCAAGTCATAACATAAATAATTCCATCAATACTTCAACACTTTAACAGTTTTGATGTTTTTAAAAAATTAAATTGACTAAATTTTCTTAGACGCATCAATGACACACATTTAACCAACCACAATTATTCTAAAAAGAAAAATGAAAAAATGAGCCAATCTCTATATATTTTTTTGTTTTCAATTATTTAAGGATTTATATTTATGTTGCCAAAACAGGCAGTTAATTTAGTTAATGTAGTCAACCGGCCGGTCATTTCAGGAGGAAAATAGGGCTTTCACACAAGTGGTGTTTCAGAATGCATGTCCCAAGTCCCAGCTGTTTGGCTGGAGTTTTTACTTTTTTATTTGTCATATTGGCATGAATAAATATGGCTCTTTAGGCCAGGGATGGAAATGGAAAAAAAAAAAAAAAAAGCCTGTTAAAATGTAAACAGTAGTTGAGGATTATAGCAAAAAAAGATAATCCTACAATATCTTCTGCTGATACAGTGACTATTTCTAAAGAGTTTAATACTTCATTGTATGATTTCCCATAAAATCATAGAGATAGACGAGATGCAGGTATGGGCAATATTTACACTCTAGATAAGTAGAAACTAGAGTCTCAATTTGTTACATATTTAGAGCAATTCCAGGCAACACATCTCAGGCAGGGCCATAAATATGGCTTGTGTTTTTCAAAATCCCACTCTGTCCTTCATCCATTATATTGCATGATCTCCACATCTTAAGGAAGCAAATTTCCTCTAGTGGCAAGCCCCTGTGGGTGCTAAGTGCTTATTTGTTGAAGCTGGTGGTAATGATCAACATAGCTGTCATCATCTGGAATGAACAAATGGTCAGTAGCGAAAGGGAACCCAAAGGCAGATGAGTGTTTGTGGAATTTTATTGTGAGTAATAATGGTGTGAATAGAAAAGTGAAGTGAGCATCTAAAGAAGAAGGGAAATGTTGAAGGCAGGCCCGTCTTCGTTTCAGTTTAGTTAAGCTTAGATTTTTATGACACTGAAATAAATGGGAGACTTTTAAAATAAGCTTTTCACAAAAAGGAAACATAAAGACAAGGAAGTGATGACAATTTTGACATAAAGCAACTGATAAAAACCCAAGTGGGAATACCCATTAAAACTGAGCATCTAGTAACAACTGGCAGATGTCAGAGCTCCTTACCCTGAAGGTATAAGGGAATGAATTAATGAATTTGCCAGCAATGCTTTTTCTAACAGTCACGTAAGACAACTTGAGGCAACACCAGAGGAATAAAGTGCTCATGATAAGCAATTCACTTTGCATCTAACTGATGGCAGTGTAAACCCCCATAAACCCAAGATTTGTATAATGTTGGCCTTAAGATGTCAATGATACATTTTGCTTCTCCCATCTACAAAATGATACAGAGCAGGGAAACTTTGGTTATGGACTTTCTGTCTATTACACATCATCTTACTTTTCTATCACACTTGGCGTTCTTTCTTTTCTAGCCCGTTTTAGAAATAAAACCACTCAGAGTTGGAATTGACTTTCTACTTGAAGGGTAGCAGGATCTGGTCCTAATATAGCACACTGTTAGCCAGACCTTTCTATTAAATTTTGTTTCCCTATAAAAGGTTTAATTGGTTGTACGACTTTGGGCAAGCGACAAAGGTTCAGTGTCTAAATTTCCTAGTTTAGGAGTTAAGTTCTTTCCAGGCTTAAAATTACATGAATTTTTATCTGTTTCATCTAGGCAGTAACTCGTATACAAATTACTTTAGCATGAAATGTTACAAATTCTATAAGAAATCAGGTTAGATTACCATAGGGACATTCTTGAGAACAGGGGATCTGTAAGGATACTTGCTGTGGGGTCTCAGCAAAGCAAGCAGAGGCAGGAGAAATAAAGTGAGGTGGATACACTTCCAGGGCTGCTTAATTCAGTGCTCTCTGCGTTGGAGTAGGTGGAGTAGAGTCAACTGCCTCCTCCTCAGTTGGAGTGAGCCCAAGAGGCAGATTCTTATCCTGGGTCAATATTCTGAAAATGTGTTCTACAGAACACTATTGCAGAGATTTTTAATATGAATTACATTAAAGAGGGCTCTGTAGTAATATAAATTTGGGGACATGCTGGGTTGTAGAAAATCAAACAGAATTCGTCCCAGGAAGGGCTTTCGGGGTCCTTGATGGACTAATACACATTGTGAAACTCCGTAAGGGGGATTTTACAGTGTTTATTAGTTCCCAAGCTTATCTGAACATGAAACAGTTATTTTATTTATTTTTTTAAATAGAAATTCTCAATGGTTCAATTTTCTGATAAACATAGTTTTGGAAACATTCTTGGTAGAAATCCATGGCAAATTCAAATTCACTCCAGTGAGTCAGGGTGGGGGTTCAAGGGATTCCTTTGATGTAAAATCCTGGCATGCATATTAATTAAACCTGTTTTTAACAAGCCCCAATTTACAGATAACTGTGGGGGCAAAACCAGCTTCCAGAACTCTTATGTTGAGCTTCAACCTGTTTTTATTTTTTTAGGTTTTGTTTATTTGCTTGATCTTACCTATTAATTAAGGTTTAGTTGAATTTTGACTGAAAAAAATATTTTTAAAATGTGTACCTATTTATATTCTTTCCTCTGAGGTGTCAATAATACATACTTTTTTTATTCACACAGGATTTCAGAAAATATTTCATCATTAGCCTTTTATGAAATTGATGAACTTTCCAACTCACCTTTACTTAATGGCAGCAAAATTCACCGTTGATTTTTCTGGTTAATTTAATCACATTGAAGATCCACCACACCCCATGTAATTCATAATGTATCAAGTTTCAAATTTCCAGTCATTCCAAACGAGGATCAAAATTTGAAAACAGACCAAAATGTATAATTGCGTATACATTTTTAAAAATTGTTAGGATTTTTAAAATTCTTGAATGAGACAAAACTCCTTTTGAAGATTAACAAATAACATAAAAATAGAAAGATCTCCATGTTTTCCTTGTTCTTCCACTCTGACATAAAAGGGATTTTATACTGCTATGCATTTGGGAAGAAAAGTTTAAATAAAAGAAAGCAGAATCCCAACTGGAGGATTAATCTATTACTCCATAGACTGTCTCCCTCAGCCACAAGGCAGTAAAGAGTCATTTATGTGTCCAAGAGGAGTTTAATGTTGTTTTTTTTTTCCACTTGCAAATATCCAATGGGAAAAAAAAAATCTGTAGATAGAAAAATGGCAAAGTGATTTGTCTCAAGTTACCGTATATATCGTGCATTCGATAAATACCTCTGATTATTTTTCAAATGTATTCAGTCTGATGAGTCCCCAGTAAAGTCTTGCTCAGCGTATTTCCAGTCATTTTGAAAGCCTCATGTAGGCCCTATGAAATCCCGGCTTACCAAGATTCATTTAATTGGATTTTATGAGAATATTGTTAGGTGAGACCTATTTGGCACCCAGGCATTTCTCTACTCTGCCAAGATATAACATTCTTAACAAACACAGAAACAAAAAAACAAACAAAATAAAGTTCAAGAGCAGATTAGATTTATTGGCATTGCAGCCCATTACACAGTACTAATACTTTATTGATCCTACCAGATGTAGAATCACCCATGCAAAATGATTTTCCCTAATAAAATCAAATAACTGTTGGGGAGTGGGGAGTGAGGCATAGTTGGCTTAACATTTGAGACCACAGTATGAGAACAATGAATTACAATCAGAAAGTGAAGACAATTTCTTTAATATCTTTGAAAATATTTAAACTATTAATTTTGTCTCCTTACACTTTTTGACCTTTGGAACCCTTGAATTCTCAGAAATGCTCAGGACCCAAAGAGATTTTGTAATTTTATGTGTTATATGTATCCACATATATAGTGTTCGAAATTAAAACTGAGTCATTTTTAAGTGCAGAAATGCACAAGTACACGTGAGATGCATTAGCTGCCAGAGTGTTGATGTCATCATACAGCTTCTGGAAAAGTCACTGTAAGTAACAGCCAGAGCAACCAGGCAAGAGAAAGAAATAAAAGGCATCCAAATAGGAGGAGAGGAAGTCAAACTATCCCTGTTTGCTGATGATGATAGGGCTCCAATGAGTAGAGGAACATCCGGGTTCTTGGTCCTCACGCCGGTTTAGGAAAAATGACACGGACACACATAGAGTGGTTTTAAAGAGCAGAGAATTTAATAGGAAAGAAGGGGCAAGAAGGAAGGGAGAAGGAAAAAGCTCCCCTGTACAGAGACAGAGGGAGGGAGGCTCCAAAGCCCAGAGAGGGAACCCCAAGTGCAGTGGACACCAGCTAGATATATATGCAGAGGCTGGAGGAGATGATGGCTAGTCTGATTTGCATAGGGCTCAGGGGATTGGTTTGACCAGGCATGTCATCCACATAGCTCTGGAAAATTTGGCCCTCCCACCCTAGCCTTTAAATATGCAAATGCAGGGCACCATTATGTTCTATACACGTGGGAATACGTGGGGACGGCCATGTTGCCAGGCACATGTGGGGAAAGGGGAAGAAGGCCATGGGAATCGCCATGTTTGGGTGGACCCAGTTTCTAATGGCCTGCATTTGCATATCAAAGGTTGCCGGCCTGGCTCTAGGAGCCCGGGCTTTCCTGCTAGACAAAAAACATTTCTGGAGCTGCTTTAAAAGAAACAGCTTTCTAAGGATCTCTTTTCCTCTCTACCTGACTAAAATAATTTCTTAATAACCCTACCACAATATGATTCAGTATGTAGAAAACCCCATAGTCTCTGCCCAAAAGCTCCTTGATCTGATGAACAACTTCAGCAAAGTTTCAGAATACAAAATCAATGTGTACAAATCAGTAGCATTCCTATACACCAACAACATAAAAATTGAGAGCCAAATCAAGAATGTAATCCTATTCACAATAGTAATTAAATATGTAGTAATACAGCTAACCAGGGTTGGGGTGGGGGAAGATCTCTGTAATAAGAATTACAAACTACTGAAAGAATCCAGAGATGACACAAACAAATGGAAAACCATTCCATGTTTATAGGTGGGAAAAATCAATGTTTTTAAAGTGGCCAGACTGTCCAAAGCAGCTTATAGATTCAATGCTATTCCTATCAAACTACAATGGCATTCTTCACAGAATTAGAAAAACTATTTTAAAATTTATATGAGACCAAAAATGAGCCCAAATAGCCCAGACAATTCTAAGCAAAAGGAACAAAGCTAGAGTAATCACATTGCTTGACTTCAAACTCTACTACAAGGATATGGTAACCAAAACACCATGGTACTGGTACAAAAACAGACATATAGACCAATGTAACAGAACAGAGAGCCCAGAAATAATAATGCTGCACACCTCCAACCATCTGATCTTCAATAAAGTTGAGAAAAACAAGCAATGGTGAAAGGACTTCCTATTAGATAAATGGTGCTGAGATAACTGGCGAGTCATATGCAGAAGATTGAAACTGAATCCCTTCCTTATACTATACACAAAAATCAACTCAAGATGGATTAAAGACTTAAATGCAAAACCTGAAACTATAAAAACCTAGATAACCTAGGAAATGCCATTTTGGACATGGGACCTGGCAAAGATTTTATGATGAAGATGCCAAAAGCAATTACAACAAAAGCAAAAATTGACCTTTCAAAGCTAAGTAAACTAAACAGCTTCTGCACACCGAAAGAACTATCAACAGAATAAAAAGACAACCTGCAGAATTAGAAGAAATATTTGCACACTATGCATCTGACAGAGGTCTAATATCCAGAATCTAAGCCGAAAGATTGGAAACTCCTGTGTCCAACCTTCTGGCATCCCTGGGCCACACTGGAAGAAGAAGAGTCGTCTTGGGTCACACATAAAATACACTAATACTAACAATAGCTGATGAACTAAAAAAAGAAAACAAATCACAGAAAAAGCTCATAATGTTTTAAGAAAGTTTACAAATTTGTGTTGGGTCGTATTTAAAGACGTCCCGGACCACATGTGCCCTGCAGGCCACGGGTTGGACAAGCTTGATTTATAAGGAACTTAAACAAATAACAACAACAACAACAACAAAAACAGACATTAAAACATGGTCAAAGGACATGAACAGACAGTTTTCAGAAGAAGACATACATGCAGCCAACAAGCTACATGAAAAAAAGCTCAATATCGCTAATATCATTAGAGAAATACAAATCAAAAGTCAAAGGCAATGAGATACCATCTCACACCTGTCCGAATGGCTAGGCAAAAAAATAACAGATACTGGTCAGGTTATGGAAAAGAGGGAATACTCATACACTGCTGGAGGGAAATGTAAATTAGTTCAGCCATTGTGGAAAGTAGTTTGAACATTTCTCAAAGAACTTAAAAGAGAATTACCATTTGACTCAGCAATCCCATTATAGGGTATATACCCACAGGAATATAAATTATTCTACTATAAAGACTATTGTATGTTCTTTGTGTGTATGTTCATTGCAGCACTATTCACAATAGTAAATGCCCATCAATGGTAGACTGGATAAAGAAAATGTGGTACATATACACCATGGAATACTACACAGTCTTAAAAAAGAATGAGATCATGTGCTTTGCAGCAACATAGGTGGAGCTTGAGGCCATTATCCTAAGCAAATTAATGTAACAACAGAAAACCAAATGCCCCCTGTTCTCACTTACAAGTGGGAGCTAAACATTGAGTACGCATGGACACAAAGAAGCAAACCACAGCCATGGGGACCTACTTCAGGGTGCAGGGTGAGAGGGAGGATCAAAAATCTGCCTATCGAGCACTATGCTTTTTACCTGCATGATGAAGTCATCTGTATACTAACCCCCCTGGCATACAATTTACATATATAACAATCCTATACATGATCTTCTGAAACTAAAATAAAAGTTAAAAAAAAAAAAAAAAACTCACTGTACACTGGTGAGAGAAAGAGAATAAAACAAGGAAACAAAATGTTTTAGTATTATTAAAATACTTTTGCTTTATGGACCCCCGCAAGAGGGACTCAGGGACCCCGAAGGGACTGTGGGTCATACTTTAGAAGTGTTATATTAATTAATTAATTTAATAAATGTTAACTAGTAACAACTTTGTACAGGGAACAGAGAGAGACACTGGAGATACATGGTTAACAGAACAAAGTCCTTGACCCTTTGATGGTTTTATTGCTCAAACAGAATGCAATTCATAAGTTTCAAAATAAGCTTCTTGAAGGAGAGATCATGTTTTTCTTATGATTTGGCCTCAACATTCTGTGGATGTACATAGTAAATACTCAATAAATGCTTACACAATAAAAGGAATGTTCCGAGACTTACCTGAAATACTAAAATTTCTGTCCTTTATCACTGAACCTATGATTATGTACTATATCTGAAAATGTGCCACATTACATCATTTTCAACATGGGTAAATCATGAGTTCCTAACTCTTTTTCTGCTATTCCCCAACTAATGTATCATAAGAAGAAAACTAGATTAGGAAAGCCCAAATCAAATGACATGGTCAAAGAGACACAGAGATTAATTGATTGTTATTCAACTGTGTAGTATTATTCTCTGTGAATTTTTGAGTTCTAAAGATTCATGGTACAAAGAAATAGATATCCTCTTAGAGTCAACTAAACTTAGGTTTAAATGCAACCACACCTGAGTACAAGGTGTGGTGCCTTTGGAAAATGTTTTACATCTCTGAGCCTGTTTCTTCCTCCTTTAAGAAGAAAACAGAATGAGGTTATTTTGAAAGCCAAATTATATAATGGGTATACAATTTAGAGCCTGGAAAAGATGATATAAATATTATAATTGTTAGTTTTAATCCTCACAATAATTGTTATTGACACTGACAGGGAGAGAATACAATAGAAAATAATTCCAAGGACATACAGAAGAAAATGAGTTGGGTCCTCAATTCTTTGATGAATTTAACAGGAAGGGTTGAGATTGCAGAAGTACAATCAGGAGAAATTCTGGGACAGGCACGGTGGCTCATGCCTGTAATCCCAGCATTTTAGGAGACTGAGGTGGGTGGATCATATGAGGTCAGGAGTTCGAGACCAGCGTGGTCAACATGGTGAAATCCCATCTCTACTAAAAATCCAAAAAAATTAGTCAGACATGGTGGCGCATCCCTGTAATCCCAGCTACTTAGGAGGCTGAGGCATGAGAATTGCTTGAACCTGGGAGGCGGAGGTTACAGTGAGCCGAGATCGTGCCAGTGCACTTCAGCCTGGGTGATAGAGCAAGACTGTATCTCAAAAAAAAAAAAAAAAAAAAAAAAAAAAAAATTCTGATGACAATGACAAGAGGAGGCAGCAGATGCCATAGACAGACATAAAATATGTGACTTTGAGAAAGGTTCTTTTTTATATTTATTTTTTTTGTATGCAGGTAGAGATAAAATGATTTTTTAAAAACCCTGTAGAGGCCTAAGAGTTCCCAAGACCATTTCATGCCCATTTATGGGTTAAATGTTCAGTTAAATGGATCATTGTCTATCATAGATGAGAAGCCTCCTTTAAGCTTCATGGTTTCTTGGTAATTCTGATAGCTATTTCAGAAAAAAATTTAGGTGATTATACACAGACATATACATAACTGTTTCTGGAACTACAAAAATGTGAAGCACAGAATGACAAGAATCCTACTGGTTTTAAGTGAAAGGAAAAAATCCTAAGTATTATATTTTCATTAGAAAGAAAATTATATCCTTTTCCTTCTAGGGTATTATGTTAGCAAATGTCCAAGACACATTAGTTTTTAAACTAGTTTTTGTCTTTTAAACTAATTTTTAAGCTTTATTGGGATATACTTCACATAAAGACATATTAATTTGATGAAACATAAAATAATAAGGTTATAATACACGACTTCAATTTTAGAAAGAGCCATTTCTGGCTGGCCATGGTGACTCAAGCCTGTAATCCCATCACTTTGGGAGGCCAAGGTGGGTAAATCACTTGAGGTCAGGAGTTCGAGATCAGCCTGCCCAACATGGAGAAACCCCGTCTCTACTAAAAATACAAAATTAGCTGGGCGTGGTGGCACATGCCTGAAATCCCAGATACTCAGAAGGCTGAGGCAGAAGAACTGCTTGAACCCTGGAGGTGGAGGTTGCGGTGAGCCGAGATCGTGCCATTGCACTTCAGCCTGGTCAGCAAGAGTGAAACTCTGTCTCAAAAAACCAAAACCAAAAATAAAAACAGCCATTTCCATAGATCCTTAAGTGATAATTAATTTTAGAAATACTTTCTGTTAACTTTCTCTTTCATTTTCAAGAAAGCTCAATCTCTGAAAAAGTCCTCTAATTATTACTGCAAACAATCAGCTTAAAATTAACCATGGCATGGAGGAAGATAAAGTGCTACAATAAGGAGAAAAGAACTGCTGAGAAAGAAATAATTTAAGATCCCTGTAAAATATAAGCCAAACTACCTAGATCACCTATTACATTTATAGCTACTGTAGAACATGACTTATTCAGTATAACTTTCATCGTGGCTGAAGATTTCAGGGATGTATGTGATTACAATTGTTCATGCTCAAGAGCTGAACACTTGGATACGAATCAAGATTCGGAGCTGCTCGTGAATTGATTTTGCCTCCTTAAGCTCAGTTCTTCTATTGATACTGAATAAAAATCTTTCACCAATTCAACAGATTACTCTGCAGGCACTACACTTTGAATTAATGTGTAGTATTGAAACAGAAAACCCCAATTTGTCATGCTGAGAGGAATTTAGTACTTAATGAAAAAGTAGAATAATATTGCACCAACGTGTCTAAAAGCAAGATAAATAATGAAGTATTAGGTAAATGAACCATGTCTATGTACATCTACAAAAATTTGTGTCTGATTTTTAGTTAAACATTTTCTTATTTGTTTTGATGATGACACCACATTGACTCATTATTGTTGTGTCGGTGACAGGGGAAGGCATTAGGCTTGCATATTTAAGCAAGGCAGAAAAATGATTTATTGGACTTCTGTCATTAATCTGTACTAGGTTACTGAATCCATTTATGATTTTAGACACAGTTATTGTATTTCTGACAAGTAAAAAATTACTCATGACTTGGCTAGAATGCTGTGATAAACATGAACATTTAACCCATAAATTTGAAAATTTAGGTGAATTGGAAACAATCATTGAAAATCACAATCTAACAAAGCAAAAACATAAAGAAATAAAAAAAAATTTGAGCAGTTCTATTATCTATTAAAGACACTGATTTCATTATTAAAAACTTCCCCATAATGAAAATCTCCTGGCACAAAGGACATAAGCAGTTAATCTTTTCAAATATTTAAAGAATAAATAACAACAAACTTACATAAATCCTCCGTAGGATGAACTCCTCAACTCATATTGTGAGTTTGGCACAGCACTGATACCAACAAAAATTACATGGCAATTTTTCTTATAAACATAGACACAAAAATCCCAAGGAAAAGATTAGTAAATCAATCAAATCTGGTATGTATAAAAATGATAACAACAAAGATGGGTTAGCCCTAGTAACAAAAGTTTGGCTTAATATTTGACAATCAATTAGTGTAATGCTCTGTTAACTGAATAAAGAAGTAAAATTGGATGATAAATTTGATTC
The DNA here is from genome assembly GCF_003255815.1 of Theropithecus gelada. NCBI lineage: Eukaryota > Metazoa > Chordata > Mammalia > Primates > Cercopithecidae > Theropithecus > Theropithecus gelada. The sequence goes on along the minus strand of NC_037686.1, from coordinate 19,771,858 downwards.
AGAAAAGGCATTTAATAAAATGTTATATTCATTTATGATTAAAACCCTTGGAAAGTAACCAGTAAATAAATAGAACTTTTCTAATCTGATAAAGTATACCCATGAAAATTCTAAAGAATACCCATGAAAATTCTCAATGGCATTTGATATTTCATTGTCAAATGTAATAATGAAATACTGAAAGCTTTCCTCTTGAACTCAAAAACAGAACAAGATTGCCAATATAACCATTTCAATTCAACATTGTTTGGAAGATTTGTCATTGCATAAAACAGAATAAAATAAAAAATAAACAAACAAACAAATAAATAAATAAATAAGTAGTATGAGAATTGGAAAGGAAGACTTAAAACTCATAATTGTTATGTATAAAATCCAAAATATTCTACCAATAAATTATTAGGATTAATAAGTCAATTTAGCAAGGTCATTAGATGCAAGGTCAATAGTATTTCTGTACAAAACAAGAAACAACTAAAGATAAATAGAAAAACATACTGTTTAAAATAGCATAAAATATTAAATAACTAGGAATAAATCAATAGAATATATTTTTATAAATGCCGATAGACAGAAACCTATGAAACATTACCCAGGGAAATCAGGAACAAAATAAATATTTTGTAAGACTCAATGTATTAAATATATTAATTTTCTTTGAATTTATTATTAAATCAAATGTAACCCCAGTTAGATTACAAAGAGCATGCATTTTTTTTGAAATGGACAATCTAATTTTTAAAAAATATAAAAACTAAAAAAGTCCAAATGAGTAAGAACCGTCTTTAAGAAGAATAAATTTGGTAGACTTACGCTACTAAATCTGAAGACCTACTATAAAGTTATTACAATTAAAACATGCTGAAATTCATTTAAAGATAAGCAAGTAGATTAGTAAAACAGAACACAGTCCAAAAACCGACTCACATATATGGTGAACTGGTTTATTGGAAAGGAGTCACTGCAGTGTAGTTGAGAAAAAATGGTCTATTAAATAAATGGTTCTGGACCATAACAAGATATGTTTTGTAGAAAATATTGAGTCCTATCTTATACCGTGTGGAAAAGTCAGTTCCATGAAAGTTGAAAAAGTTTCAGTCTCATTCATTAAAGACATGAAAATTAAAACCATGAAGGCAATATTAAGTACAGGAGAGAAACTGGACCTCTCATATATTACTGGAGTGGGGGGAGTCTAAATTTACACCACCACTTTGGAAAACTGTTTGGTAGTATTGGCTACAAATACCTTATTATCTTTATTACTTTGTTCTGTAGTGAACTTTTAAAATAATCATTAAGTAGGTTGGCATTTGTTAGGTTCTTTTCTGGATGATTTATGATTTTATTGTTCCCTAAAAGGGGTCCTTTTTTTTTGTTTCATCCTTTGAACTGAATTTTCTAATCACTGTGCTATAAAAGCTTGCTTTTCTATGTTGATCTTGTTTCTTGACATGTGTATTTAAGTAGGAATTCTTAGCATTTAAATTAGCATAGCTTTTATCTTTCTTTTATATAGTTTCCCACATTACTTTTTCTTGTGTTATTGCTTTGGCAAGCATCTTTATTTCACTAAAATTACTGAATATTAGTAATGGTTGCCAAAATATCTTGTATCTGACATTTTTAAGAAGATACATTAAAATGTATCTCATTTAATCATTTTAACATTGAAAATGATAAAAATGATGCTTTTGTAGGTTTCTGGTAGCTACTATTTATCAGGTTGAAAAAGTTTTCTTCCATTCTTAAATTTTAAGAGCTTATGTTAAGCTTTTTATATATTCCTTTGTTTATTTTAAAATATATTCCTTTGTTCTATCTAAAAATAGTGTGTGTGTGCATGTGTGTTTGCATCAGTGTTCATATACTATGTATTTTTTGTCCTTCTCATTAGCTTATTTTAGGACACAGACAATACCAGGTTTGAAAATCAACTGAGAAGCCCACCCTCTTTTTCTGTTCTCTAAATCAGAACATGGCTTTTCCTTAGTCGTTTTGAAAAACACACAAAATCATTTGGATTCATTCTTTCTTAGAAGTATACTTTGTCAGCCTTTGACTATCTATTCAAAATGTTTTCTTAGGTTTACAAAATTTTTTAGTCAGTTTTGGTATTGTACCAAATCTGAGTAGGGAGAGTCTAAGTTTATATCACAAGATATTTTGGCAACCATTACTAATATGTTTTATATATATGTGTGTGTGTGTGTGTGTGTATAATTATACTTTAAGTTCTAGGTTACATGTATAAAACATGTAGGTTTGTTACACATGTATACATGTGCCATGTTGGTGTGCTGCACCCATTAACTCATCATTTACGTTAGGTATACCTCCTAATGCTATCCCTTCCCCCACCCCTTACCCCACAACAGGCCCTGGTGTGTGATGTTCCCCACCCTGTGTCCAAGTGTTCTCATTGTTTGATTTCCACCTATGAGTGAGAACATACAGTGTTTGGTTTTCTGTGCTTGCAATAGTTTGCTCAGAATGATGGTTTCCAGCTGCATCCATGTCCCTACAAAGGACATGAACTCATCCTTTTTTAGGGCTGCATAGTATTCCATGGTGTATATGTGCCACATTTGTTTAATCCAATCTATCATTGATGGACATATGGGTTGGTTCCAAGTCTTTGCTATTGTGAATAGTGCCGCAATAAACATACGTGTGCATGTGTCTTTATGGCAGCGTGATTTACAGTCCTTTGGGTATATACCCAGTAATGGGATGGCTGGGTCAAATGGGATTTCTAGTTCTAGATCCTTAAGGAATCGCCACACTGTCTTCCACAATGGTTGAACTAGTTTACAGTCCCACAAACGGTGTAAAAGTGTTCCTATTTCTCCACATCCTTTCCAACACCTGTTGTTTCCTGACTGTTTAATGATTGCCATTCTAACTGGTGTGAGATGGTATCTCATTGTGGTTTTGATTTGCATTTCTCTGATGGCCAGTGATAATGAGCCTTTTTTCATGTGTCTGCTGGCTGCATAAATGTCTTCTTTTGAGAATTGTCTGTTCATATCCTTTGCCCACTTTTTGATAGAGTTGTTTGATTTTTTTTCTTGTAAATTTGTTTAAGTTCTTTGTAGATTCTGGATATTAGCCCTTTGTCAGATGGGTAGATTGTAAAAATTTTCTCCCATTCTGTAGGTTGCCTGTTCACTCTGATGGTAGTTTCTTTTGCTGTGCAGAAGCTCTTTAGTTTAATGAAACCCCATTTCTCAATTTTGGCTTTTGTTGCCAGTGCTTTTGGTGTTTTAGTCATGAAGCCCTTGCCCATGTCTATGTCCTGAATGGTATTGCCTAGGTTTTCTTCTAGGGTTTTTATGGTTTTAGGTCTAAAATTTAAGTCTCTAATCCATCTTGAATTAATTTTTGTATAAGGTGTAAGGAAGGGATCCAGTTTCAGCTTTCTACATATGGCTAGCCAGTTTTCCCAGCACCATTTATTAAATAGGGAATCCTTTACCCATTTCTTGTTTTTGTCAGGTTTGTCAAAGATCAGATGGTTGTAGATGTGTGGTACTATATCTGAGGGCTCTGTTCTGTTCCATTGGCCTATATCTCTGTTTTGGTACCAGTACCATGCTGTTTTGGTTACTGTAGCCTTGTGGTATAGTTTGAAGTCAGGTAGCGTGATGCCACCAGCTTTGTTCTTTTGGCTTAGGATTGTCTTGGCAATGCAGGCTCTTTTTTGGTTCCATATGAACTTTAAAGCAGTTTTTTCCAATTATGTGAAGAAAGTCATTGGTGACTTAATGGGAATGGCACTGAATCTATAAATTACCTTGGGCAGTGTGGCCATTTTCAAGATATTGAATATTCCTATCCATGAGCATAGAATGTTCTTCCATTTGTTTATGTTCTCTTTTATTTCATGAGCAGTGGTTTGTAGTTCTCCTTGAAGAGGTCCTTCACATCCCTTGTAAGTTGGATTCCTAGGTATTTTATTCTCTGAAGCAATTGTGAATGGGAGTCCACTCATGATTCGGCTCTGTGTTTGTCTGTTATTGCTGTATAGGAATGATTGTGATTTTTGCCATTGATTTTGTATCCTGAGACTTTGCTGAAGTTGCTTATCAGCTTAAGGAGATTTTGGGCTGAGACAATGGGGTTTTCTCTATATACAATCATGTTACCTGCAAACAGGGACAATTTGACGTCCTCTTTTCCTAATTGAATACTCTTTATTTCTTTCTCCTGCCTGACTGCCCTTGTCAGAACTTCCAACACTACGTTGAATAGGAGTGGTGAGAGAGGGCATCCCTGTCTGTGCCAGTTTTCAAAGGGAATGCTTATTTTTGGCCATTCAGTGAGATATTTGCTGTGGGTTTGTCATAAATAGCTCTTGTTATTTTGAGACATGTCCCATCAATACCTAGTTTATTGAGAGTTTTTAGTATGAAGGGCTGTTGAATTTTGTCAAAGAACTTTTCTGCATCTTTTGAGATAATCATGTGGTTTTGTCTTTGGTTCTGTTTATACGATGGATTATGTTTATTGATTTGTGTATGTTGAACCAGCCTTGCATCCCAGGAGTGAAGCCCAGTTGATTGTGGCGGATAAGCTTTTTGACATTCTGATGGATTCAGTTTGCCAGTATTTTATTGAGGATTTTTGCATCAATGTTCATCAGGGATATTGGTCTAAAATTCTCTTTTATTGTTGTGTCTCTGCCAGGCTTTGGTATCACGATGATGCTGGCTTCATAAAATGAGTTAGGGAGGATTCCCTCTTTTTCTGTTGATTGGAATAGTTTCTGAAGGAATGGTACCAGCTCCTCTTTGTACCTCTGGTGGAATTAGGCTGTGAGTTCATCTGGTCCTGGACATTTTTTGATTGGTAGGTTATTAATTATTGCCTAAATTTCAGAGCCTGTTATTGGTCTATTCAGGGATTCAGCTTCTTCGTGGTTTAGTCTTAAGAGGATGTATGTGTCCAGGAATTCATTCATTTCTTCTAGATTTTCTAGTTTATTTGCATAGAGGTGTTTGTAGTATTCTCTGATGGTAGTTTGTATTTTTGTAGGATCGGTGGCGATATCCCCTTTATCATTTTTTATTGCATCTATTTGATTCTTCTCTCTTTTCTTCTTTATTAGTCTTGCTAGAGGTCTCTCAATTTTGTTGATCTTTTTGATAAACCAGCTTTTGGATTCATTGATTTTTTGAAGGTTTTTTTTTTTTGTCTCGATCTCATTCAGTTCTGCTCTGATCTTAGTTATTTCTTGTCTTCTGCTAGCTTTTGAATGTGTTTGCTCTTGCTTCTCTAGTTCTTTTAATTGTGATGTTAGGGTGTCAATTTTAGATCTTTCCAGCTTTCTCTTGTGGGTATTTAGTGCTGTAAATTTCCCTCTACACACTGCTTTAAATGTCTCCCAGAGATTCTGGTATGTTGTATCTTTGTTCTCATTGGTTTCAAAGAACATCTTTATTTCTGCCTTCATTTCGTTATGTACCCGGTAGTCATTCAGGAGCAGGTTGTTCAGTTTCCATGTAGTTGAGTGATTTTGAGTGAGTTTGTTAATCCTGAGTTCTAATTTGATTGCACTGTGGTCTGAGAGACAGCTTGTTATAATTTATTTTCTTTTACATTTCCTGAGGAGTGCTTTACCTCCAACTATGTGGTCAATTTTGGAATAAGTGCAATGTGGTGCTGAGAAGAATGTATATTCTGTTGATTTTGGGTGGAGAGTTCTGTAGATGTCTATTAGGTCTGCTTGGTGCAGAGTTGAGTTCAATTCCTGGATAACCTTGTTAACTTTCTGTCTCGTTGTTCTGTCTAATGTTGACAGTGGGGTCTTAAAGTCACCCATTATTATTGGGTGAGAGTCAGAGTCTTTGTAGGTCTCTAAGGACTTGCTTTATGAATCTGGGTGCTCCTGTATTGGGTGCATATATATTTAGGATAGTTAGCTCTTCTTGTTGAATTGATCCCTTTACCATTATGTAATGGCCTTCTTTGTCTCTTTTGATCTTTGTTGCTTTAAAGTCTGTTTTATCAGAGACTAGGATTGCAACTCCTGTTTGTTTGTTTGTTTGTTTTCCATTTGCTTGGTAGATCTTCCTCCATCCCTTTATTTTGAGCCTATGCGTGTCTCTGCACATGAGTTGGGTGTCCTGAATACAGCACACTGATGGGTCTTGACTCTTTATCCAATTTGCCATTCTGTGTCTTTTAATTGGAGCATTTAGCCCATTTACTTTTAAGGTTAATATTGTTATGTGTGAATTTGATCCTGTCATTATGATGTTAGCTGGTTATTTTGCTCATTAGTTGATGCAGTTTCTTCCTAGCATTGATGGTCTTTACACTTTGACATGTTTTTGCAGTGGCTGGTACTGGTTGTTCCTTTCTACGTTTAGTGCCTCCCTCAGGAGCTCTTGCAAGGCAGGCCTGGTGGTGACAAAATCTCTCAGCATTTGCTTGTCTGTAAAGGATTTTATTTCTCCTTCACTTATGAAGCTTATCTTGACTGGATATGAAATTCTGGGTTGAAAATTATTTTCTTTAAGAATGTTGAATATTGACCCCCAGTCTCTTCTGGCTTGTAGAGTTTCTGCTGAGAGATCGCTGTTAGTCTGATGGGCTTCCCTTTGTGAATAACTCCACCTTTCTCTCTGGTTATCTTTAACATTTTTTTCCTCCATTTCAGCTTTGGTGAATTTGACAATTATGCGTCTTGGAGTTGCTCTTCTCGAGGAGTATCTTTGTGGCGTTCTCTGTATTTCCTGAATTTGAATGTTGGCCTGCCTTGCTAGGTTGGGGCAGTTCTCCTGGATAATATCCTGAAGAGTGTTTTCCAACTTGGTTTCATTCTCCCCATCACTTTCAGGTACACCAATCAGACATAGATTTGGTCTTTTCACATAATCCCGTATTTCTTGGAGGCTTCGTTCATTTCTTTTTACTCTAAACTTCTCTTCTAGCTTCATTTCATTCATTTGATCTTCATCACTGATACCCGTCCTTCCACTTGATCGAATTGGCTACTGAAGCTTGTGCATGCATCACATAGTTCTCATACCATGGTTTTCAGCTCCATCAGGTCATTTAAGGTCTTCTCTACACTGTTTATTCTAGTTAGCCATTATCTAATCTTTTTTCAAGGTTTTTAGCTTCTTTACAATGGGCTTGAACATCCTGCTTTAGCTTGGACATGTTTGTTAGTACCGATTGTCTAAAGTCTTCTTCTCTCAACTCGTCAAAGTCATTCTCCATCCAGCTTTGTTCCGTTGCTGCCGAGGAGCTGCTTTCCTTTGGAGGAGAAGAGGTGCTCTGATTGTTAGAATGTTCAGCTTTTCTGCTCTGGTTTCTCCCCATCTTTGTGGTTTTATCTCCCTTTGGTCTTTGATGTTGATAATGTACAGAAGGGGTTTTGGTGTGGATGTCCTTTCTGTTTGTCAGTTTTCCCTGTAACAGTCAGGACCCTCAGCTGCAGGTCTCTTGGAGTTTGGTGGAGGACCATTCCAGACCCTGTTTGCCTGGGTATCACCATTGGAGACTGCAGAACAGCAAATATTGCAGAACGGCAAATGTTGCTGCCTAATCCTTCCTCTGAAAGCTTCTTCTCAGAGGGGCACCCGGCTGTATGAAGTGTCAGTCGGCCCCTACTGGGAGGTGTCTCCCAGTTAGGCTACTCGGGGATCAGGGAGCCACTTGAGGAGGCAGTCTATATGTTCTCAGATCTCAAACTCCGTCATGGGAGAATCACTACTCTCTTCAAAACTGTCAGATAGGGACGTTTAAGTCTGCAGAAGTTTCTGCTGCCTTTTGTTCAGCTATGTCCTGCCCCCAGAGGTGAATTCTACAGAGGCAGGTAGGCCTCCTTGAGCTGTGGTGGGCTTCACCCAGTTCGAGCTTCCTGGCCACTTTGTTTACATACTCAAGCCTCAGAAATGGCAGACACCCCTCCCCCAGCCTCGCTGCCACCTTGCAGTTTGATCTCAGACTGCTGTGCCAGCAGTGAGCGAGGCTCCGTAGGTATGAGACCCTCTGAGCCAGGAGTGGGATATCATTTCCTGGTGTGCTGTTTGCTAAGACCGTTGGAAAAGTGCAGTATTAGGGTGGGAGTGTCCCAATTTTCCAGGTACCATTTGTCACGGCTTCCCTTGGCTAGGAAAGGGAATTCCCCGATCCCTTGCACTTCCCAGGTGAGGCAATGCCCCATCCTACTTCATGGGCTCCCCCCCACTGTCCAACAAGCCCCAGTGAGATGAACCTGGTACCCCAGTTGGAAATGCAGAAATCACTCGTCTTCTGCATCACTCATACTGGGAGCTGTTCCTATCTGGCCATCCTGGAACCTCCCCTATATATTTTTAATATTGTAAATCCCCTCTTTATGTGTAGTTACAGGATATTATTTGTAATGCTATTGATATATTTTATATTTTTGATATATTTCTCTTATTGATGAGACTTAATGAAGTTTTTCTTTTTAACAATTTTGTAGTCTTTTCAAAGACCCAGAATTTGGTTTTAATGACCTGGTCTATGATGTTTTTTCTATTACACTACACTTTCCCAAGTTTAACTACCTTTAGTTTTTAATTCTGCCAGATTCCATGTACTTTCTAAAATGATTCATTGTCCTTGTCTATGAGGTTCCAACTGGAATAGTTTCAATGCACTGGTAACTAGATAAGATCTTTTATTATTCTGCTTAAGTGATCTTAAAATATATTCTGTTTAAAATGATGCAAAATCCCAAATGTAACTATGGCTGGAGATCCTTTTGTTCAGCCTCCAAAAGCATTATGTCTCTTGCTAGACCCAGCCCCATAAAATCAAGTAGAAACTTTTACTAATGGAGGATCTCTATTATTTGTTTCTTCTATCTCCTTTTCAGTATTGAAACAGAAGGGCAACTCACCCTAATCCAATATTCTATTGTACACTGGGGTTGTCCAGCCTTGGTCAAAATTACAATTGTTTTACTCCCATTTATTGTTTGACATTCTGAATATCCTTTGACAATTGTACCTCAAAAGGCTCAAGACTGCAAATAATTTTTCCACATCTATAACTATAATGCAAGCATTTCATGTGCTATTTGATGCCTTCTTGACCCTTTCACCAAATTTGAATGGCTTTGAATAAATGAACTCCAAAATGTAGAGTATTTTCCTTGGGAAACAATCGTTCCAACATATTTGCTCCTTCAGCTGTCACAGGAAGTTAGGAGTGTGAATACTTTTCGGAAACAATGTTTCAAAAGATTCACTTAGACATAAAGCATGCTATGCATTTCTCCCCCTGGTGGCTTAAAGTACCATAAGCCACTGACCAACAAAAAATGAAAAAAAACAAAAGTCCTTCTTGACTGGCTGATATTTTACTTTCGTCATAAAATAAAGGAGATGTAAATAGCCAATAGCACTGCTCAAATTGAGAGGCAGGCGTCTACTTCTGCAAGAAACAAAGTTGCCAGTTTCTTGATAGTTTCAAGTCTCAGAGCAAATGTTGGTCTAAAGCCTGCAATTATTCTATTGCTCATTTCCTGATGTACAGCTTTCAGTGACAGAGGATTGACTTGCAACAAAGAGATATTGTTTGGAAAGTGAAAGGCATGGTAAACTGATAATTACGTTTATAGAGAACTTATATACAATACCTTAAATGTAAACATTTACTTATATACTTAGATGTTTTGCCTTATTTTTTATCTCTATGTTTGCATTAAACTCAATCCAACCTCATATCAATTGTGTAGAGCTAAATTAGGCAGATTGGGTTGCTTGTTTCCACCTGCTCTAAACAGACACATTAGTTACATGTTTCAAAAATAAACTACCATTTTCTCTTCTGATCTCTTCAAATCTCTGTGATTGCTAAAGTTGAGCTGTTTTCACATAGGAAGGAAAAAGGCAACACCCTCTCTGCTCTGCAAACTGCCATTCAGTTTAGGAAAATAACAGCCTGTTGGCTGGAGATCCAGCTGCTTGTCATGTTAGACCATGTGGCGTCTGCTGCTGAGTCCAGCTGTACAGCCAAGATCAGTGCCCTAAGGACTGAGCACAAAAATGCTGTGATCCCTGGCAGTGACAGGGTCTCTGCTAACAAGCCTCTAGACATTCAAGATGAAATGTCATCACCCCAGCACAGCTATCACAGAGAATGAAACAAAGCATCTAAAGACCTTTAACAGCATCAGAGTCTGAGAAATAAGCGAAGCATCCCAGGTTTAGTTCCCCGATCTATGGAGCTGATGTCAATTCTGTGAGTAATTGTGACCCCTTCTCTGTTACCTTTATCCCCAATACTCAGAGATGAAATGTTAACTTGTAGTAATAGGTTTTCTCATGATTAAGCTTAAAGCATTTTTGGATCTTACTGCTAGTTATCATTCATTATTCAGTAAGTAATTATTAAATGTCTGTGTATGAGTTCCTCTGCTCAAAGTTTAGGTAGGCAAAGAAATTCAGAGTCAAGTTTCCTACCTTTATAGAATGGCAGGAATGAATCATTCCATTTTTACTTCAGGCCCCCAACCCTACTGTTTTGGCTGAATTCTTTAATCTCAGTCTTTCTTGGGGTTCCTTTATCTTTCTGTGGTGGCCTCAGGCTGTGTGGAGATGAGCTTGGTAAAGGGCCCCATCTTGTCTTTTTGTTAACTACTCACACAGGTTTATCTGAAATATAATTGTACTCCTTAACATAGCCCTTCCTATTCATTGGCTCCTTGCTGTTGGGAGTGCCAGAACTATTTCTTCAAGTCTGCCTGAGGCACCAACTTCCAAAATTTATTTCCTCTATCGGATCTTGTCATCTCCCTGGAGAAGTTTCTGGGCATCCCACCACATTACCCTTCCTAGAGAAATCTGTCTAGATTGATGCGGGTGTTCCCACTCTCCTTCACTTCTGGGCAAGTCATTTTCTTTGTACCCCAAATTTTCTGTCTCATTGCCTCTAGCCAAGACATTTTGGCAAAGGCATTTGGTCTGTACCCTGAATCCTCCCCTTCTAGAGATGTAGCCTCATGAAAGACTGAAAAACAAAGAAATTTAATAGGCCTTTTTTTTTTTTTTTTTTTTTTTTTTGGCTTTTAGCTATAGCATGACTTTTCTGAGGTCTGCTTGTGTAGGAGGGGGTGGGAATGAATGGGAGAAGGAAAAATAAAGAAAAAACAGTGAAAACTCTCAAGTTGTTGGAAAGATGTGGAACAACCCCAACTCTTAAACACTGCAATGTAAATAAGTACAATCATTTAGAATAACCATCTGACCCAGTTTGCTAAAGCTGAACATAAGCATATCCTATGACCAGCAATTCCACCCCAAGATTCCACTCAATCTAATTACACACACAATAGAAATGTATCCATATGTTTGCCAAAAGAAATTTGCTAGAATGTTTATAGGAGCACTCTACAGTAACCCCAAACGAAATCACCAAGTGTCCATCTGTAGCAACACGGATAGATACATTATGGTACAGTAATGTAATAAATACTATATAGCATTTCATATCAACAATCTGTGACTAGATGCAAAAATGTGGATAAATTTTGTACAAAAAAAAGGTTCAGTGAAAGAAGGCAGACACGAAAGAGTACTTAATGTATGTTTTCAATGACAAAAACTTTAAAAACAGGCGACAGTGGTCTTTGCTGTTGGTGATCAGAACAATAGCTATCTCTGGGCATTTAGTTACTAGAGGAGGGTGTGAGGTGGGCTTCTAGAGGACTAGTGATGTTCTGATTTTTGATTAGAGTATTGGTTACACAAATGAGCTGTACATTTATCGTATATTCAATTTTCTAGTACACCTATTGTACTGGGTTGAATGGTATCTTTCTTTCTAAAGCACAAAGTCACCTGGGACCTCTGAATATTCCCTTATCTGGAAATAGGGTCTTTGAAGATAGAATCAAGTTGGAATGAAGTCATACTCAATTAGGGTGAACCCTATTCTAATGACTTGTGTCTTTATAAGAAGAGGAAAATTTGGACACAGAAATACCCCTAGAGGGGAGAAAACCATCTGAGAATGAAAGCAGACATTGAAATGATGCATCTGAGAAAGGGAATGCCAAAGATGGCCAGCAGCCGCTGTAAGCTAGAGGGGAGTCATAGAACATATTCTTCTTCATCCTCCAGAAGGACGCAAGCTAGCTGAAACTTTGATTTCAGACATAGAAATTCCAGAAATCTAAGACAATAGACTACTATTATGTTAGGATACCTCGTTTAAAGCAATTTGTTACTGCAGCCCTAGGAAACTAACACATCTTATCTACAATTCTTGGCTTAGGTTGTAAAAGAGAAGCTTTTAGATTGAGTGTAGTTCAAATAATTTGGGGAAGATTTAGAATCCAGTAAGTAGTCAACAAATAACACTTGATCATGATTTAATCCTTTAAAGTGGGAGTCCCCAACCCCCAGGGCTGCAGACCAGTACCAGTCTGTGGCCTGCTAGGAATTGGGTGGCACAGCACTAGGTTAGTGAGGGTGAGTGAGCATTACCACCTGAGCTTCACTCCTGGCAGATCAGCAGCAGCATTAGCTCCTTAGAGGAGGATGAGCCCTGTTGTGAACTGTGCATGTGAGGGATCTAGGTTGCATGCTCCTTATGAGAATCTAACTAATGTTTGATGATCTGAGATGGAACAGTTTCATCCCAAAACCACGCCCCCAACACACCCCCTGGTCCATGGAAAAATCATCTTTCACAAAACTGGTCCCTGGTGCCAAAAAGTTGGAGATCACTACTTTAAAGTTCTATTAAACTAGTTTTGATCTTTAAACAAATGATAAGAGCCAGGATCGTTCTGTGACTACTTCTACAAGCAATGCTACCTAGAGAAGTTTCTATAAGCCGAGCATTGTCAAGGCATTAGTAAGTTGGGATGTTTCCCTGTAGCTCAATTCCTTTGTTGGAATAGATAGCACTCAAGCCCCAGCTCCTTAGAAAAGGGCAAGTCACATGTACTATTAGTTGTTTCCTATCTTTGTCAGGGCTGACACAGTCACTAGAAAATTACATTATCCTGTCTATGAATATGGGTGGACATTTTTAGTGTCCAGTATTTTTTAGGCACTATATATAATATGTGACCATAAGCATTGAGTGTGTTTTAAAAACATGCCAGGACTGATATATGCAAGAGTGCCATCCATCAAAATGGTTACTTTTGCACCACACACCTCACCATTTCTTCCATCACTCAAAATGTACTGGAACTCCTCTTGTGGAATTTTCTTCAAATCTAGTTAATGAACCACACAAGAAAATCAGCCTCATAAATTTATAGTCACACATAATTTTGACCATTAAGGATGTCATCTTGCTCGATGGATCATACCCATGTCATTCATCAGAACTGACTTTGAATAACTTTTGACCATTTTCTCCAATAAAACCCACCATCCATGGAGGAATATTTGCCTCAAATGAGCACATTCAAAAGAATAATAGCTTTCAAAAATCCTTTCAAAAGGATGCTTAGCACAATGCCTTGCAGATGGTTGTCACCCAATAAATATTTGTGAAATAGCTTTGAATGCGTTGTGTAGGTTCTGAAGATGGTACTAAAAATTTCCTGAAATTGAGAAAAAAAAATATTACAAGTAAGTAGATTTCTAATATGTATTGTAGGCAGGAAATGTGTTTAAACTGTAACTATGTATTTAAATTATAATCCATGTTGAAAATAAGTAGTATGACTTTATTGGCACATCAGTACAAGACATCTTAACCTTCAGAAGGTATGATTTCATTCATTGACAAATTATATACAAAGAACATGCAGCAACCATACTTATGATTAGGTTTTACTTTTGTTTACTTTTTGTTTTCTTGGATGATGGATAGCATAGCGGAACATGGTTTCACATACATTTATTTTTTTTCATTTTGGTGTTTGGCACCATCTATTCCTTTTTTGTCAAACCACAACTGTGAATCTAGAGGTTACATTTGTAAAAGCAGCAGGAAAGCAGTAAAACAGACTGAAACAAAGACTAAAGTCACTAGCATTGGGATAGCTAATGCGGAGTACTGTGGATTATTTTCTTACACCAGGATCACTGTTGGATAAAATTCAGAGGAAGAAATGAATTATACCTGAAGGATTAGATGACAAGTGTGACTGAATTGTCAACAGAAAAGAAAGTGACAGAAGATGTTAAACAAAGCAGTTTAGTGATTTAATGTATGATAATATTTTGCTTTAATAGTCTCATCACTTAGTCTGGCTTCTTAACCAGTCACTGGAACAGATGTAAAACGGCAGGTCAAAGCAAAGCCATTAATTTTTTAAAAAGTGAACATGTAATATTAGGCTTTCAAAGTGGATCAAATGGTAGGGATGTGAAATGTGCAGTCACTTTGGAAAACAATTTGGCAGTTTCTCAAAAGGTTAAGCATAGTTATCATATGACCCAGCAATTTCCCTCCTATGTATACGCCTCAGAGAGACAAAAACATGATCACACAAAATTGTATACATAAATGTTTATAGGAGCATTATTTGTATTCACTAAAAAAAAAGAACCAACCTATATGTTGACAAATGGGTAAAAAAAAAAAGATGAGAAATATTGATAAACACAAAGTGATATATCCAGGCAATGTCATATTGTTTGGCAATAAAAAAATAAAGTCGTGATAGATGCTACAATGAACCTTAAAAATGTTGGGGTCCGTGCCGGGGGTGGTGGAGAATGAAAGAACACACAAAAGACAAAGACACACAGAGAACATGGCGGCCGCGCTCAGAGCCTCCGCCTCACTTTATTTATACCCCATAAACCCCACGTCAGCAGAAAGAATGCAATGCAAAACAAACTTTCTTTTCCCAGATGTAACCTTCTACTCAGTTCTTTGTTTCTACGCTCTTCTTTATCTGCCCGCCTTTTTGGCGCCTACGGGAGTTCATTAAAAGTTCAATTGGAGATACTGTCCTTGAGCCCTATCTATTCTCAGCATACTGTTTTCAAAGGTCCCTGCATTTCCCCCTTTTTGTTTTGTTTTGCCTCAATCCTAAAAAGGTAGCCTATATTTGTTCCTGTGTTTTCTTTTGTTTTTGGAGGCGACAGAGGGAACATCGGATCACCAAAAGAAGTAGACCCAATCCGAGTGCCCAAAACAATATACTTCCAGAGATTGTAGAAATCCATGTTTTCATTTGGGTCCATGGGTTAAAGGCAGCAAGGTGCTGACCCAGCTCTTGCAGGGTTACGGTTCCAGACAACACATGTAATTGTTGTCGAAACGCTTCAGAAATGTTCTGAATGAGCTCTTGGATGTCCAAACTAATATTTTTATGGCCTACTAATAATTTTCAGATTACGGTCCAATTTTGAGAGATGTTAAAAGGCACAGGCGTTACACAAAATTGAGTGGAGTTCCAATCACATTGTAATGTTATCCCAGTATTGAGTACAGTGAGCTGATCTCCAAGCTATGTCAATGCTTGCTCCATGTTGTCCAATCTTTCAGCAAGTTGAGAATCAATGTTTCGTTGTTGAAGCCAAAACCGGTGAGATTGCTCGTGCCATTGCTGCACAAATTCAGCATTTTGTATGCTTTGATAAAGAGCGAGTCCTGCTACGGTTGCAGTGGAGATGATGGCGACAAGGCTCATCACCAAGGCAATTATAAGTCCAAGGGCACGGCGGGTTCACTGGAGAGAAGTCCAGATATAAGTTTCAAGAGGTGATGCCCCCCACAGTCGTGTAAGGTTAACAGGTAGCCAAATTTCCTTACGAGCCCTGAGGATATAAATATCCCCAGTAAAGTTGTGCCACCAGGAATGATTGAGGCAAGACAAAAATGTACACATATCTGTACAATTAACAATCCCCATATCATTATCCCATGTCAAATTCCCTGCTAATAATAGGTAGGGCTTATGGACACAAGCAATAATATATCAGGAGGTATTTTGATGTAACTGAATATGAAAGGAGTTAGTTGGGTTAGAAAGATTAAGGGACATATTCCCCACAAAAGTGCTAATGGCATCGCCTGCAGCTAACAACTTCCAAAGATGACTCTGTACTTCAGGCCTCCTTCACGCCATACCAAGGTTTCATTACTGTTAGCAGCAATACTTTTATTTACCCAGTGTCATTTCAAAGGTATGTGACTAAATTTTATTTGAAAATCACCATGCACACTCCAATCAGTTATTTACATTCCATTGTATTCTAATAAAATCCAGGGTTTAGTTCCCCGACATTGTTGTCACTCCAGCACCTCAATATTAGGAGAAACCTCTAGAATAGGACAAAAAAGTAAAGAACTAGGAATAGTTTCATTACTATATATAGTATGATTATATTAAAAGCTTCTAGTTACAATAATAACAGTATTAGCAGCCACATGACTATGATTATAACGAACAGCCCAGGCTTCATGCGGTTTTCGGAGACAATGAGAACTATTTCCCATTGTATAGGCCACTAATTTAAACAAATGATAGACATATTCACCCCCATATCAATTAACTCTTTAAAAACTATTCCATTAATGTGCAATGAACATAAGGGCTTTTGATTAGAAAATAAAGTTTCCCAAAAAAAAGTTTTTTCTGTGCTACCAAACCCTCCCTATTGAGAATACGTTCCCCTGCCTCTAGGCGTATAAATTGTGAAACTTGTACCATAATAAGAATTTTATTAGTAACATCAAGATCAATGATTTCTGAAATCATCATTAACTTCCATATAGCGCTGTTGTTTTGACCTAACAAAAGTCCTGCATGTCCTTTTGGCAAAGGGCCACACACTCTAATAGCTAATTTATATACTCCTCTATTAGGAGACAAAGTATAAGGCTGAGTAATAGCTAAGTCAGCAGCGGCGCTCTGCTTAGTTGCCGCATAAAGCTGAGAAACTGGGGTAAGGTGTGGGATCCTTAAGGAGGACTTGAATTTATTCCCTAATGTTGTAGGCCATTGCTCACTGAATATTGTAGTTGACTTACATTGTAATTGTTGGGGCCTCAAACCTGTGGGCCCCGACTCCCATTTCCCAGGAGAGGAGACAGTAAATTTCCACTTCTATCAGTTTTGGAACGACATTTATTTGTCCAATGTCGACCTTTATCACAACATTTGTACACCTCTGAAGGCAGCTTTCTGCCTCGAGGGATAAAAGTGTTCAATTTTTATGACATTCTTTTTTGAAATGTCTAGGTTTACCACACTGAAAGCAAATACCTTGTTTGTTATTTCCGTTTAAGGCTTTAGACAAAGCTCCAGCAAATAATTGAGCATTATAAATAGCCCCTCCAACATTAACACAAGTTTTAATATATTTATCTAAATTGGCCCCATTGGCCTTTAACGATTTTAACAATTTTTAACAGTCAGCATAAGCATTTTTAAAAGACAGTGTTTGTAACAAAATTTTTGAAGCAAGGCCGGCACCCACAATTTTGAAGACAACATCCTGAAGACGGGCTACGAAATCTGGACATGATTCATTTGTGCCCTGTAAAATCTTCACAGAGGAAAGGGAAGATTTTCCTGTTATCTCTACCTTATTTCAGGCCCTTAAAAACAAAGTCTTGATTTGAGTAAAGGCAACATCATCTAGACCAGCCTGAGCACAAAGAGTAGCATATTGGCCCGTGCCTGTGAATTGTTCCTCAGTGGGTCCTGGGGGGTCACACATAACATTTTTTCTAGCCTGTACATGTGCCTTGTCCATTTACCAGCTGTGCAATTGTAACCACTGAGAACGATCAAGAAAAGCCTTCCCCAAAGTCTTCCAGTCTATAGGAATCATCAAATTTTCTGATGAAAAAACGTCAAGAAGACCAAGGATAAAAGGAGATTGAGGTCCATAGTTAGAAATGGCAGCTTTCACTTCTTTTAAAAATTTAATTTGTAAGGGATTAAATTGGACATTATTGCCACCATTTAAAAACTGAGCATTAGGAGCAAAAGAAGCACAAATAATTGGAAACAGATCCAGCTCCTTAAATTTTTTTTTTAATTAAAAGTATATATAATATATAATAATACTCATATCCCCAAATATAAAGAATCCCAACATATTAATAAGAAAAGGCAAATAACCCAACCAAAAGTAGCAGAACAAAGAAATGACAATAAACCTATATGTCTAACATCATTACTCACTAGGAAATATGTATATTAATACCAAATTGAGAATCATTACATACACAATACAGTGGTTAAAATTTAAAAACACAGAAAATATCAAGAGGTAGTTAATGTGTTAAGCAACTCGAATACTCAACTTCTGTTTGGAGTGTAAATTGGTGGAACCTATGCACCCCTATAACATAACAATTCCCTAGATGGGGTTATTAATACTATATTAATATTAATAGTTAATATTAATGTGTTTATTTATTGACTATTGAAATACTCATAATATTTTAACAAACAATAAGATATACATATACACTGGTTTTGACATATTAAACAGGTGTTTAGTATAAATTTAAAGTATGTCTGATGTGAACAGGGCTTCAACTTTGCCAAACAAAGGTAAAGATAAGGAAGCCGGGGGGTTGGAGGCTCTGGAAAATCCTTTTTTAACAGGGCAGAAGGAAAAGAAACAGGGAAAGCTCGCAAAGGTGAATTAGAAGAATATATCTGTAATATTTGTTGAAGCATTTCCATAATACACTGCATGTCAGAATTTCCCTTAGAAGAAGGAAGAGCTGGCTTTTTCTCTTCTCCCCCTTTTTGCTACCCCCCCATCCTGTGTTATCCTGGCACAAATGGGCTCCATTTCAGATTTATTTATTTATTTATTTTTCCAAATCCTCAGATACCTTTCCTCCTGTGGCTACATTACCACACTCTGAATCAGTCTCAAGTAACTCTAATGTCTGAGTGATAGAGTCACACAAGGTCCACAATTTTAGAGGCATAATATCCCCTAACTGGAGAGCTCTAAGCAGAGCTTTTACTACCTGTAACCATTCTCTGCGATTCAGCTGCACTTTAGTCTGATACTGAAACCAGTAACAATGTTGTTCAACATGGGCAAACAATCACTTCAAAGTCTTTTTCTTTTGCTTCTACTCCTATAGACAGCAACAGTCCTTGAAACAGGCATAAATATTCTGAGGCCAGAGAGATAGAATTCCCATAACGAAAGCTTAAGAAGGTTCCCCTTAACAATATCTGGGCCTTACCGCCCCTAGGGGGTTCCCCTTCTTGCTCTCCCCTACTCACCCGTGCTGACCCTGCTCGCTGCGCCACTTGTTGGGGTCCGTGCCGGGGGTGGTGGAGAATGAAAGAACACACAAAAGACAAAGACACACAGAGAACATGGCGGCCGCGCTAAGAGCCTCCGCCTCACTTTATTTATACCCCATAAACCCCACGTCAGCAGAAAGAATGCAATGCAAAACAAACTTTCTTTTCCCAGATGTAACCTTCTACTCAGTTCCTTGTTTCTATGCTCTTCTTTATCTGCCCGCCTTTTTGGCGCCTACGGGAGTTCATTAAAAGTTCAATTGGAGATACTGTCCTTGAGCCCTATCTATTCTCAGCATATTGTTTTCAAAGGCCCCTGCATAAAAACATTACACTAAGTGGAAAATACCAATCACAAAAGATCATATATGATGTGATTCCATTTATATGAAATGTGCAGGGTAGGCAAGACTGTAGGGACAGAATATATATTAGTGGCTGCCAGAGATTATGGGGAAATGGGGGATGAAAGAGTTACTACTAATGGGGACAGAGTTTTTTAGGGGAAGGTGACAAAATGTTCTAAAGTTGATTGTGGTGATGGCTACATACATATATGTGTGAATATATTGTATACAGTTTAAAGTGGATTGTATAATACGTAAATTATATCTCAATAAAACTGTTTTAAAAATGGCTTAAATCTATTTCAAAGACCCAAAGGCCTTTGTTAAAAGGACTTTCTCCCTAGGTAATATTAAGTCCTCCAGAGAAGAGGGAATGAGTTTGCACTTTCAGCAGCTGAGAAAACTTCAGCTTCTGCAGCTTCTCCAGCAATAAAATAGATTAAGTCAAATTTGTAGCAGAGATATTTCAGCTGCTTTGTAGGTTTTTGTTTTTTTTCTTTCTTTCTTTTCAGGGCATATCATGCTTACTACGAGTCAATAGAGAGTTGCTTATATGTGATGTCTTGCAACCAAATTAGCTCTTTGGAGACCACACTAGTCTCTGACTTTTCTGAGTTTCCCCAATATCTCAAAAGGTTGAGGCTATTACACTAAACATTTCAAGGACATTGAGTTTTGTTTATATCCACAAATTCTGATTGAGTTAGAGTGTCTTTAGGAAATCAGCTCTGACTGATGCCACTTCTATCATCAGTTATTTTTCTGTTATTTTTTAAAGTTCTCAATTATTGGGCATTTATTTGTGCAGGGGATGTATCTAACTTTATGAGTATTCTCATTCGACCCTTACAACAATGTAACATTGCATAACACCAAGGGGAACACCACACAAAATGGATGTAATGTTCAACTGAGTGGGCCTAAGTTTTGTTTGTTATCCTTTGTTGCTCAGAGGGAGGTTCAGAACATTTCCCAAGAAGATATAACCAGTAAATGGTGGAGCCGGAATGTGAGCTTTGTTCCAACTGGCTTGGAAACTGTGTTAGATGAGACTCCTGGTGAGTTAGTAGAGACATCTCATTAGCAGAGTATAGGGACTGAGATCTAAGGCTCTGTTTTCAGATGACAGGAGTTCAAATATGGGTTGTATCATATAATATTGTGGGCTATGGTTAATTGCTCTGTTCTTTTTGTCTCATTTTTCTTGGCCATTATATCAGAATGACAATAATTTTATGACATTTTAAGACTTTAAATAAGATAATCCTTATTAAAAAAGTCATTACAATTTCTGATATACTACAAAGCTATCAACAAGTGTCAACTCTCTACGAATTTATGACTTCATTATAGGATAATTACATTGCTAACTCTATGCACACCTCAGGAGGAACAGTGGAATGACAGGACTATCCAATTATTCTAGCTGCCGTAGTGATAAAATTAGGGCTCCCCATCATGGGTGGATCAGTGAAGAATTAATTATTGATATGTTACATACCTAAATTGGCTTCACAAACATCAGTCTACGATGTAAAGTATATATGTTCTTGTAAGTTCTTGCAAACCCTGAACAGTGAATAATGTGTATTTAACAACAGGTGAGCTGTTTTTTACAGAGCTGAAGTATTAGAGCTTATTTTGCCTTGATTCAGTTATGAACAGACATGGAATAGTGTTTAGGTATCTCAATTCCCCTGCACAAAACACCCGTACTTGTGAATCTACATTTGAGAAACATGTATTTGAGAAACAACCCATCATATGGACTTTTAAAAAATCAATGAGAATACTCTATACACTAATATGGAAGTGCTTCAAAATATTAAGCCAAAAAAGGAAAGAAAAGCAATATGTGGAACAGTGCACTTCATGTGATAAAATGGTCCTAAAGAGGAAGGAATGCAGATGTATAGTTGTATCTTCTCACAGAGTGCAAAGTGCTACTGCCGATTAAAATATATGGATGAACAGTAGCTACCTCTGAGAAAGGTGGGAGGAAGCATATGGATATAGACAGCCAGAAGGGATAAGAGTCATCGCTCAGGGCCGTGCTATTCTTATCGATTTATACTTGTGAAGGGACTATTTATTTAAAAAGTTTAACATATGATTTTAAAAATAAATCTCTTGAATGATTTCTGGCTAAGGAACATTGAAGAAGCCTACATCACTTTCTAATACATGATCACTGTTGAAGAACAGAGTAAAATGTCACAGAAAATTCTTAGTTATCACTTAGGAAAGAAAACACAAATGAAAAGCCAGTTGTTTTCAATCACTATATTTATAATTATGGACCTGAAATTAAAAAAAAAATAATACCATAGAACAGAAGGAGAAAGCTCAGGTGGTAGTGGCTGACTAAGGGAGGAAAAGATAACTGAGTAGCCAGATACTTTCCCAGGGGAAGAGCATGACCTTGGGGCCCAGCGTGGAGAGTTACGTCTAAGGAGAGTCCAACTCAACTATATTTTTTGTGCTTACCATTTTAAGCCAGATGATCATTTGCTCATAATGTCGAAAAAGCCAAGAGCTCCAAAAATTTTGTTTTAGTGCATTATCTATGTTATGTAATATGGAACATAGAGTATAGTAAAATTAATGCATAATAAATGTTCTTATATTAGAAAGCTTTTATTTAGTAAAAATATATCAAGTAAATCAAAGTTATGTTGTATTGATAGCATCAAGATTCATCTGAAAATAGAAAAATATTACATTCACGGCAGGAAGACTGTACCATCATCACATGCCCTCCAGTACAGCAAATCACTTTCAATTGTTTTATGATTTTTAAAAAACAACCATGACCAAGGTTGATTGTTTATTAAAGTGATTTAGAACAATTCTCTTGTTTGGATTCACGTAAATGGCAAATAATCTGTAAGCTGTAAGCTCCTTGAGGTCAAGGTGGTTTTACCGATCTTCTACCCCATTATTAGGCAATAATAGACACTTAGCTCTGCCTGTTTGTTTCTCAAACTGATTTAGGACTAAAGGATCCAGCTCTGCCTGTGTGAACAGTGAAAGGACAGCAAGTAGTGAGTTGATACAATTTACAGTCCCATGAAGAATATTTTCTCCTTTTTCTTGCAGAAGGAGGATCCAAGAATGTTAGGTCATCTAGTCTGAGACACTGTGTGTCGTATGATGAATTCTCAAAAAAGAAAAGAGCAGAGATCGACTCTGGGTTCCTCCTTTGGCCACTGGTTGACTTTTATGTCCAGAGAAGAAAAGAACTAAGTGATATGCTGGATGCTTTGAGCCTGCAGGCATGTTTGCCTAGAGGCTGCTTTTTAGACTGGAGGAAATGTTGCACAGAAGCTATAAAACTTAAATATAAGGCTGAAATCTGCTACTTCCAACTGTGTGACCTTGGACAATTCACTTTACTTAAACCTTAGTTTCCCTTATTGGCAAAATGGGATAAGGTACAAGGCAGACTACTAACACCCCTTGTAGACTCTAAGCAATCCAACTGAATATCCTATTGGACTATTGGCCACTCTCTTTCTCCCATGCTTTGGTGGTTTGTCCATGGATTTTTGTCCACATATACCACATGGGTTCAGCTGTATGAATTTATCCTGTTAGGAACTTGTCTAATCATGTTCGTTATTCTTGGATCCCATGCCAACCATGTCTCCCCAGAACCCCACCTCTCCCTTCACACCTGCTTATGTAGCCTAGGCTTTAAATTTTCCCCCATTTTCCAATCTTCCCAACAACCCTCTGGTCTCTGGTTTGATATTTTATACCAAATTGACATCCCAACTTTGTACTGCAACAGGGCATTTCTAGCTCTGAAATTGTATGATCCTTAGTGAAATAGCTGCTTGCAAAAAATATATCTATTTTTTAAGTCTCTTTATTCAGAAATACACATTTATTCCTAAAATGATACTGAGCACAATCAAATTTTTAGTGATTCAGAGGCATTTGAAATCTCTCAGTGATTTATAGTCATTATTGTGTATATCAATCTTCATTGTATGCCATTGTGAAGGCGTTCTGATGATTGGAGTTTACTGCAAATGGGCCTACATTGCTGCTGAGATAGGAAGAGCACTGGGTAGTCCCAGGAGGGTGGAAAAACCCAAACAACAGTTACAACAAGAACTAGGCAAAGAAACCACAGGGAACAGAAAACCCAAAATAAGAGAGAGAATATGGCCAAAACCCCAGTCAAGGTGACAAGTCCGAGACTTTTTCAAGCAAATCCAAATAAAGGAGAAAGAGGGTGGTAAATGGAGGAACGAGGGTCCTTGAAATCCCCTCCTTTCCCAGGATACCTAATGATTATTCCACCCCTTAATTAAAGATACACCCATAAAATAGGGATGCTGGGTGGTCATAGGAAAAATGGGAAAATATGAAACAGTAGTTTCATATAACACCAAGAAAGGAGCTGTTAAAAATTATCTACAAGGACAAGGAGGAGGCTGGGCCGATAAGATCCTAAAAAACAGGATGAGAGCTAACCTGGCTGGGACTGCTGGGTCTCACAGGG
The DNA here is from genome assembly GCF_003255815.1 of Theropithecus gelada. NCBI lineage: Eukaryota > Metazoa > Chordata > Mammalia > Primates > Cercopithecidae > Theropithecus > Theropithecus gelada. The sequence goes on along the minus strand of NC_037686.1, from coordinate 19,747,800 downwards.
AGCTGGAATTGACCTAGGCCCTAGCCCTGACCTGATTTTACACTCATTACCATACATACATCCACCGCCCCATGATAGAGCTGGGCATACCCATCCTTATTATAAAAATGGGTGGCACCTCAATTCTAAGAAATCTCCACCTTTTTCTTAGAAAACTTTATGATTACTCTACCTCCTAATTAGAAGAGCCCATAAAATCAGAAACTCAAACTCCCTTGGGTGATACTCACTTTCCGGAGCACACCCACACTTCTCTCTCAAGTAGATGGCTTCACTTTGCAAGAAAAGCTTCTGGTCTTTCGCCTCATTCTTATTTGTCCCTGAATTCTTTCTTGTGATGGCGTCAAGAACCTGGACACCAGCTTGGGCTAGAGTCTCACTGGCTTCCAAAGACCCTCTTGAGCCCTCTGGCTATACTGCGATCAATGCATCTCACTGTTGTTAGCCAGCATTTACTAAGCCTTTGTGTTCTTAACATTCTTGGCTACCTGTCCTTGTCTTGAGTTTTTCTATTGACTTGTATTGATCCTCTGCCCATTTCTATGGAGCTTTCACTCTTACTCTTCAATTACTTATCTATGCAGAGACAGTTGTTGCTATTTTCATCTCTACACTCAGATGTTTTCTCCATTACATAATCTTATTCCATATAGTACTATTTTAATCTCCCGATGATCCAAGAAACAAGTCGAATACATTGAGAACATGATACATAGACGTACACATGAATTTCTTAATCATCTAAAGGGTAAATTAACTATTGCCACTCTAGCCTTTTGTACTTATATTAATGCATTGAACAAAAAATACAGTTAAATATGATGTCAGTCTATTTTAAACAATCTATGAATATAACAGTGGCAATTATCTGACAAGATTTCTTATGGCATTTTTAGAAAAATTATGAGACTGTGGTGGTTCTACGGGTAAGCAGAGAGGCATTTTATTGTGTTATTTACAGACCACAATAAATCTTATCTTTCCCTAAACATCTCTGCTACAAGTCTACCATAGTGCCGGATGTCGCTACCACTACAGGTACCTGCTTTGTCAAAGCACTGTTCAGAACATCTATATTTTACACAGACTCATTCCTTAGGGAATAGGGCACATTTATCTGTAACCGAACTTAACATGTTTTGGAATTTGATTCACAGGTTATTTAACTACCTCCTGAGTGAGAGTAGAGTTTAGAAATTAGGGAAAGGTAAAGCAAATGGGTATGTTTTGAAGTGGAAGGAGAGAAGGAGAGAGAGAAGACAAGAAAATATTTAAATTATGAAATACAGGGTAATAAATGGTGGTCATGGGAAGTTTATTCAGGCTGTAGGAAGGTTACTTGAATTTTGTATAAAGAGTAAGATCAGAAGATGGGACTGGGAAATGAGTGCCTTATGACCATGTAGTTCTGGGGTATGAAGCACTGGAGGAGCAAGAGGGATCAACGGGACAGGGCTAGGGGAAGAACCTCAAGGCACAAGGAAAGACTTGGAATGCAGGATTAACACAAATAATCAGAGGAAAAAGAGGCTTAGTAAAATGCAGAAACAGAGACCACAAAGTGAGCAGGGCCTTGTAGGATTTCATGCCATTCCTGGGCAGCAAGCTTCAGTGGCTGATTTCTTGAGACTTGCCGGCATCAGGCAGGGCACTGCTTGAGCAGTTACAATTAAGCTCCAATTGGCAGATGATGACAGAGATTGTCAAGGCCACACATACTATGGTAGTTACCCTTCTAGTGTCTTGATGCCTATCAGACTGTGCCCTGAAAGCATCATTTCTGCACCCAAATTATCTAAATATTTTTCATTGTTTGTCTATCACTTTGGCATATAAGCTATTGCTTTATGAATTCATTTTTTTCTTTTTCAAATGAGGTGCCTCCTTAAGATCCTTACAGGAACTGCCAGGAAAACTGGAGAATCTCCCAGTTGGTGATTCTTAGCAAACACAGGCCAAAGTGGTATTGTAATACCCAAACTCCCAGCTGTCCTTCCTGCTGATGGAAACTTGTGAGGCAGAGTGTAAATAGCTCAGCAAGTGATTTTAGGGTGGATGTGAAATTTCTGCGGCAGTGCCAAAGGAGGATTTCTCGGGACCTTTTCTCCATGTCAGTCTCCACAAACATCGAGTGCTGCCCAGTGGCGGCTGGAATGACACTTACTGAGTCTTCCCCTGTTTTTGCTTATGCTTAGACAAGGTTTTGGTGTCAGCATGTAGATTGTATGGGGATAAAGAGGCGGTTATCTGACCCATCACCTTATCCTGGGTCCACACAAGAGCAGCAGGAATTTCAGTTTGCCAAGTGGAGACCCTGGAACCTGTGGTGATGTAAAGCCCTTAGCTAAGGGAGAAATTACAGCGAGCTTATCCTGTTTCCCAGCTAGCTGAACTGAATGAACTCTACATTTAGTGTGCTTTTGGTGACAGACTATGCAGTGTCAAAGAAGAAAATCCAATCTCTAGTCAGATGGAAAGAAGACAAAGCCATATGAGAAGGATACCTGATTAGGAAAGACACTTGAAAAAATTTCAGAATAGATAACTTGATATAGAATACAACATTAGTGGTAATTTACATGTGGTAGTATCACCACAGAGTACATTTCAAGTTAGTGTTGCATTGCATTGGGTATTTTAAAGAATATTCCCAGTTATCAAGAACATGGTAACTAAACATGCATTTGGAAGACTATGGTGGGAGAGCCTGCTGGATCTTAACCAAATACATTTCTTTTTCTTCCCAAGCACACAGCTGGAATGCGTTTCTCTGCCTTCCTCGTGGTGGTCAAGTGCCTGATTTCCCACAGGTGAGATGGGAACATGAATAAGGGGTGCTACTGCCCAGCCCAGCACGTGGTTTCCTCCTTCAAGTGATGCTCTACTCTTTTGCCCCCTTCTAATTGGCTAGAAAGGGGATTGTTCTCTAAGTAACCTTATAAGCTTCGGGTAAAGCACGGCAGAGCCACCATTTTGAAGAAAACTGGATTCCTGTGGATCATGACCTGGAAAAGAGGTGCCTGCTAGGTACGAACACTCAGTTTGGACTTCAAACAAACAAGAAGTAAGTGTCTGCTGGGGTTGGACTTTTATGTATTTTGAAGTTTTCTGCAGCAGCTTAACTGACACAACTTTAACTAATACTGAACTATACTAATAATCCTTGAAAACTTCCACGTGGAAAGTCACTCATGTTTTTCTGGCAGTTTGGGCTTTATTGGAACCAGCTGTGGGCTGTCTAGACTATCACACATCTATACCATGAGGGAGCAAATGAATAATTTGACCAAAAAAGAAGACACTGAATAGCATGTCAATGAAATATTTTTCTTCCCTATCTGTACAAACTGACTGGAGACCTTAATGACAGTCCATCTTAGACTGTAATTCTCTAGATCACAGTGGCCTGAACATTTGGGGGCTATCTACATAATAGCAGTTAGTTTTATCATTACCTTGCATTTCTCAGGGGAATGTACCTTATTTGTTAACATGGAGCTTCATAAGAACAAAGGAAAAAAAATGCTTTTGGTGTAGTTTTGCCTATACTTGTTCTTAACATACTATAGGCCAGGTGTGGTGGTGGCTCACTGCTGTAACCTCAGCACTTTGGGAGGCTGAGGCTGGCAGATCACCTGAGGTCAGGAGTTCAAGACCGGGCTGGCCAATATGGTGAAACCCTGTCGCTGCTAAAATACAAAAGTTAGCTGGGCATGGTGGTGGGCACCTGTAATCCCAGCTACTTGGGAGGCTGAGGCAGGAGAATCACTTGAACCCTGGAAGCAGAGGTTGCAGTGAACCGAGACTGCACCATTGCACTCCAGCCTGGGCAACAAGAGTGAAACTCCTTCTCGAAAAAATAAAATAAATAAAATAAACATACTATAGAGGGAAGCTCCTTCTGGTTACAGTTTCCTTTATACACAAGTATCCGATCATTTCTTATAACTGTTTTATTGATACATAAAAACATATATTCTCTAATGTATGTTATAGTTCTATATTTATTTGTTTAATTGAGCCTATTAATTAAATTATTCTATTGCTTTATGTTAATGACTTGTTTTCTTTTTTCTACTGAATTTTAAAATTTATAAACCGTATTTTTTAAGATCCAGAGGTACCTTACATGCTTTCATTGAATCTCTTTAGGCTCTTTCATTATTTGTGGGGTTATGTTCTAGCGCATCGCCTATAGATATGTATTTTTTACTTGGACTTTGGTTCCAGATGCCTCAGTTCTCAGCTAATGGCCACACGGTAGGCTGCAGGAAGTGTGGGCTGCAAGCTGTCACCACTTTATAGGTACTGAAGGAAGCCTCACTGCCTCCAGGTCTCCTTTGCTGCGAAGGCCACCTGCTCCCACGGTGAGGGGTTAGGGAAATGTACTCTTGTATAGCTCCCTGGGTTGAGGAAGACAAGCACCTCCTCCCTGAATTTCCTCTAGGTTGGTGTTGCCTTCTCATCAGGGACCTTGGATCTCCTCTAGCTATGCTCCTTCCAGCAAGCTGGTCATTTTGATCCACCTCCATCCCTGAGCTTCCTCTTGGGCTTGACCAAGAATGTTCTGCTGCAGTCTTTTCACCCAGACTCTGGAGGAGCCTTAGGTCCCACTCATGGGCTCCGGGTCCCCCTTCAAAAGACATAGAAGTCATACTGACAGTGGGAGGGGAGGGCAAGAGGGTCACATTTAATCCTATCTTCTTCAGCTGTGCTTTCTGTCTTGGCAACACACTCTTTCCGCAGACAATTGGCTGCGCAGGCTCTAAACCATTCAACAACCTTAGCTTCTACTACAGAGGAATTATGCCCAGTGGTTTACAGAAGGGTGATTCTGGAGGAAGCACAAAGCCTTTCACTCTTGCTTTCTCCAGCCTCCTACCCTTTCGTCATTCAGAGTACCAACTGCAGACAGCTTTTTAAATTATACAGATACATTTTTCATTTTAAAGAAACTAACTGGAAAAAGAAAATTTGTGGTGATGATTATGGTTTTCTAGGGCCTTCTGAATACATAGAGTTTATCAATAGTAAGCTTAGATTTCTCTTTCCTCTGCTCTAACAAAGAAAACAGTAATTCTCTAAGCGGGTAAACTGTTCTCTCTCTCTCTTTCTTTCTCTCTGTCTATATCTATATCTATATCTATATCTTTATCTATATATGCTTGAACACTGCAGAACCTCTCTGCTTATGTCATGCAGGGATGAGAAATTCTGCTCCTGATCATAATATTACTTGAGAATGTCATTCGACAATACAAGAAGTTCATAAAACATTAAGATAATGATTCCTAATATTACTTGTCAGTAAAATATGGAAATCATTTCTTGTTACCCATTTGTACTAATTTTATCTTACACTTATTTAGTCAGCGGCAAAGCCTTCCAGGGGTGATTGTTTCCCTCTGATTAATTCCCAGTTCTAACAGTTAGGTAACCAGATGATACATAGTAATATTTTCTTAACAGTGCATTTTTACGGAAATAAAGATTTATATTGCAGCTGACGCACTTAAGACGTCTCAAAATGTGAGGGAAAATGGTTACACATTTTACTATTGGCCTGTGGATTCTTACTGAGATACTCAGAGACCCTCAGCACCTGGGTTACTTGTGAATAGAAGGAAGCCTATTTCATTGTCCTTATAACTCATTTACCTCCTTTGGCCTCTTTTTTTCTATCTTGCCTCTATTCCCCTTTACCACTCACTCTGGGTTCAGAATTGACCTATGACTCCAGATACCCCCACAGGAGCTTCTGAAGAGCTGCCCAGCTCTTAGGTTTGCAGATGCCCCATAACTCTTCTTCCTGAGTACCCAGCTCAATTTAGGGTACTAGAGCACTTCTTCTTAATTTACTCACATTTCTTCTTACCAGATATTGTAAAATAATTTGAGCTGATACATGGTAGCTTACACAGGGTCTTGCCCCTCTCAACAGTGTTTGCATTTTGAATAGGTTCAGCAAAGCAAATCCTAGAATTACTGCAAGCACTAATGGCTGGAATGGATGTATTTGTGTGTGAAGATGGAGTCAGTAGATGGAAGGAGAGAAAACGAATTTGTAGTGTCTTCTCCAAATCTTTCAATCTCTGTATTTACCTGCTTCTTTATAAGTTTGGACTTGTCCCTGGATGTGTGTGTGTGTGTGTGTGTGTGTGTGTGTGTGTGTGAGAGAGAGAGAGAGAGAGAGAGAGAGAGAGAGAGAGAGAGACAGTGTCCCATTCTGTTGCCGAGGCTGGAGTGTAGTGGCACGATCTCATCTCACTGCAACCTCCACCTCCTGTGTTCAAGTGATTCTTCTGCCTCAGCCTCCCAAGTAGCTGCAATTACAGGTGCCCACCACAATGCCCAGCTAATTTTTTTGTATATTTTAGTAGAGATGGGGTTTCACCATGTTGGCCAGCCTGGTTTTGAACTCCTGACCTCAAGTGATCTACCCGCCTCAGCCTCCCAAAGTGCTGGGATTACAGGTGTGAGCCACTGTGCCTGACTCCTCATTTTAATGCTGTGGGTTTATTGCTTTGGAAATAATTACAGTAATATTTGCACCATAATGATTTTCAGCTTTGCACAGTTCTTATGCATCGTTATCTGATTTTATTTGCTGTGTCAGCAGTAGCAGTAGCAAATTATGGGACTCTACCCCTGTCCTGACAGTCAAAAGCTTTTTGAGATGAGAGTCCATGAGTAAGAACTTCAACCCTATTCAGTCACTCACAAAGATAAAGAAACTTTATTTTTATCTTGGTACAGAAAAAAAAAAAAAAGCTGGTGCACTGCAGGGACCTTCACCCAGTCTACGGAAACCACCACTTTTCACTCTAGCCTGACCTCTGCATAGCCACACAGCCATGCAAAGAAGGCATTTTCCTTTTTCCCAGGAGAAAAGATGCAATTTTAAAAATAGAAGAGATGATAGAAGACAATGGAAAAGAATCATGTGTCACTCCTTTCCCTTCTTCTGTCTTTTTCTGTAACACTCAGTATAAATGCTGAAAAAAAAACACAAACTTTTACAAAAAAGAATTCACTATTCTCAGGCATAAATCTCTAGTCAGGCAGACATTCTATCTCATTCTAAGCAAGAGTGGCACCTTTGGGAGATAAGAATTGTACAGGATTATGCAAAAAATTGCAGGCCAAAAGGGGAGCATTTAAATATATTAGGTAATCCTAAACAGATGTCGTTAGGATCAAGATCAGGCTCTGCTTCTTAAGCAGAGAAAGGACCTGGAACTGGTCCTCCTTTGATGGATCCCAAGTGGCAATCCACGCTGCTCTGACACTGATCACATACATAAAATGTAAGAGATGCCATTCCTAAAAGGCAGTCAGAGTTATGTGGTTACAGACAATCGCTCTGTAAGTAGATAATGAAATATCAAGCATGATTTTTCCCTAAGTCTTATTAGGGGAAAAAACTAGTATTTACTTACCTTAATGCTTGAATGGAGTAAATATACTTAATACATAATTATAACACTAAATTGTCAATTAAACATGACAAATATTTCTCGGTTGGAATTGTGCTGGAACACAAGGTAATCCCAACTGCCACTGAGCAACCATATTAAACTTGACATCCAACGACGGTTTTACATCTAAGGCCTCTGACATGTTACAGTGAAATTCCAAGGGGCTTTATCAGTTAATTGGAAGACAAATACTGACAATTCCTTCATGCAAAATACTTACAATTTAACCTATAATAACACTAAAGCCAAAAAAACAGTTTGCTGAAATTGAATCCGTAGACTAATGTGATTATGTCTCATTCTTGTTGAATAATATCGAAAAAATGTCCCATGGAGGAAAGTGGAATAACTGGGGTTTCTCCAAGAGGCTTCCAGGTGAAGCCCACTGACCCCCCCAGATGGTTTAACTGTGGTAGGAAAATGATATTTTGATGTAAATGACTAGTCTGCATATTAGCTTTACCCTTAGTGTTCAGGGATTGGTTTGCATTGAAACATTGATGGGATTGGAGGAAATGAAAGGTAAACACAAAGACTGATGAACATTGCTTGGCTATTCTTGATATTCATGAAATGATCTTCTCTATTAGGAAAGGATGCTGAGAGAATTAATTACCTGGGCATATCTTTGAGTCTCTTGGAGCTATATAAACAAAAGGAAGTAGTAATAATTGGAGAGAGCAGAAAGAAATGAATTCCAGGGCCGAAGTCAACAAACCAAATAAATATGTCAGCTGGAGCCCAAATCCAGACATGCAATAATAAGAACAGCAGCAATTTTCCTCTGCAGCCCTGGTTCACACAGTGTAAACCCAATAAGCAGGAAGAGGCAGAGCTTCAAGACCCAGAGCCAAAGTGCAAACAGCAGCAGCTTTGAAAGTTGGGAAGTTTGCAAGTTGAAATATCTGGCCAGCAGCTCTTCAAAACTACCACCAATCTGAGGAATGTGTCGCAGCTGGGCTGAGCTATTCGGAATAGCTCTTGGTAATTTGGAATCCCTAAGGAGACTGAAGTTTCCTGCAGTCATTATTATTCCTGATACGAATATAGGAGTCATATTATACAGATATTTACATCATATTTGTAAAATCAAATAAACGAAAAACAGGCCCTGAGAAAATAAGTAAGTTTTCCTAGGTGAGGCACTGAGAAAGTAGAATAGAGCTAATACCTAAATGTGAAAATGGTGTTTCTTGGTCCTGGCAAAGTGAGAAAACATGGTGAAGCTTACTAATGTGTACTTAAGGCTAACCACTAGCAACATTAAAAATAAAACCACCTGCCGGGCACAATGGCTCGTGCCTTTAATCCCAGCACTTTGTGAGGTCGAGGCGGGTAGATCACTTGAGGTCAGGAGTTTGAGACTAGCCTGGCCAACATGGTGAAACCCTGTCTCTACTAAAAATACAAAAATTAGCTGGGTGTCGTGGTGGCGGGCGCCTGTAATGCCAGCTATTCAGGAGGCTGAGGGCACGCGAATCGCTTGAACCGGGGAGGCAGAGGTTGCAGTGAGCCGAGATGGTGCCACTGCACTCCAGCGTGGGTGACAGAGTAAGACTCAGTCTCAAAAAAAAAAATAAATAAAAAATAAAGCCACCCAAGAAAAACAACAAAGGCCCATCAAAAGGTAACTGAAGGTATTGGCCATTCTTTACTTTAAAAATAATTATTACATTATAAACATTAATATATCAATGTGCCATTCTTGTAAATATTGGGTAACAAAAGTGAATACATTCTAAAGTGACTGAACTTTAAAGCTAATTTCTGACTACAACTGTTATCTTTTTCCACATGACCTGATAGGAGAACTATTCATCCCTACCGTACCCTGCCCCTAACTTCAGACAAGAGTGGTGTCTTCCTCCTCTGAATTCTCAGAAACTTACACTATTTTAATGGAGTTTTTTTTCAATGCTGCCTTATATTATGCACTTAGTTTTGCCTCTTCTATTTCCTGTGGAATGGTAGATTTCTTAAAGGTAATGTCAGGCTCATATTCCTTTTTGAATCCCCAAAGCATGAGTCAAATGCCTTGCCCATAGTTAGCACTCAGTGATTGTTGAGAAAATGAATGAATGAAAATATTTCACCACAACTGATACAGTGAAATATCAATGAAATGACCCCTAAGTTACAGTGAAATCACGATAAAATTACAAAGAAAATGTGGCACCAACTGACATGCCCTTTCATTTTCTCATAATGGAACATAGAATACATTGTAAATAAATACACACCCATCTTACTATGAGTCTTATTTATTTATTTTTTCTGTATTTTAAAGGCAAGATCTAATTACACATATAGACTATCCCAGGTTCCATGTATCTTATGAAGACTCATCATAGTGAAGCCTGCACTTGCCAGAAAAAGTATAGCATATCCAGCTGTATTTGAATTTCAGATAAACAATATATAATGTTTTATAGAAATAGCTCTTTAGTATATGAATGTCCTAAATATTTCATGGACCATACTTATTTTAAAAATTATTTACACTAAATATTAGATATTATTTGTCTGAAATTCAAATTTACTTATGCTAAACAATTGTATTTGATCTGAAATTCACATTCAACTCTGCATCCTGCATTTTTATTTGTTAGAGCTAGCAATGATCTGGTTTGGCTGTGTCCCCACCCAAATCTCATCTTGAATTGTAGCTCCCATAATTCCCACATGTTGTGGGAGGGACCCGGTGGGAGCTAATTGACTCATAGGGGCGGTTTCCCCCATACTGTTCTCGTGGTAGTGAATAAGTCTCACGAGATCTGATGGTTTCATAAGACATTTCCCCTTTCACCTGGCTGTCATTCTCTCTTCACTGTCGCCACGTAAGACGTGCCTTTTGCCTTCCACCATGATTGTGAGGCCTCCCCAGCCAGGTGGAACTGTGAGTCCAGTAAGCCCCTTTTTCTTCATAAATTACCCAGTCTCGGGTATGTCTTTATCAGCAGCGTGAAAAAGGACTAATACAAGCAATCTTAGTAGTAATCGAAAAATCAAACAAGAACCAAATAGAACACCCATGCCACAGATAGAGCAATGTGAAACTGCTCGCTTGCTTATATCTGACCAGAGATACAAGTTTGTTGTATCCTATTCCTGAAGACAATACCATAAGATTTACACTTTTTCCAGCGCTGCACCGATGTGGTGCACTGATAGCTCTGCAATAAGCATTATCTGCCTTGCTGCACTTTTCTTTCTAAAGATCCTTATAAGGAGTTATTTTCAATAGGACTGGTGAGGAGGAACCAGATGTTTCAGTTGAATAAAATGTTAATTTCCGACCGAAGTCCTAGATTTCACAATCTGACAGCAATAAGGCAGACCTTTTCTTAGTAGGAGTTTCAGAAGGGACAGGGTGGAGAGACAATCTCTGTAGGATGGAGAGGAGGAAAACACAAATCTGGAGACAGCATTGGAGGGAAGATCAGGAAGGTTCTATAGAGCCTGGGTGCCAGTCATGGTTCTACTTAGTTGTTACATGACTTTAGCAAGTCACTGATGCTCTTGTAGCTTCAGTTTTGTCACTTGTAAAGTAATAAAACTATCTGTTTCTATCCTTCAGGATAGTTAAGAGGTTATTAAATGAGTTTGCTCTTTATTTGCATAGGGTAAGTACACAGTCAATGGTGTGCATGGTGATTTCTATTTGTGTTGATGCAACAGCTTGAGCAAATACTTCTGGGATGTTCAACTTCCCTTTCTGGAGGTTAAGATAACTTATGTTTACTTTCATTTTCCTTAATTTCAGTGGTTCAGTGCCTTCTACTCTACTATTTTTTGGCCATCACGGCACCCAGTTCTTTGTTTGCAGCCTGACTCTAATCACGAAAGCACCAAACAATAGTGAAAGGGTCTCAATCAGTAGAGAGGATTTTTAGGGGTAGCGGAGGAAGTAAGGGCAAAACCAAAGCAGAGAGTACAAATTCAAACTAAAACATGGATGCTTGAGATTTTAGAGAAAAGATCATTTGATTTCTATAAGTTATATGCTTTAAAAACTAACCATTTGTGCAACAAAGCTGAATGTTCCCTTCCTCCTCTCACTTGTCACAAATACGACCTACCTAAAAAAGCTTGAAAGACTAATGCCAAGTAGTCTGTCTTCTAGAACAATGGATAGCAAATTTCTGCTTTTGAGTAAACTAAGGGTACTACAGACCACTATACATAGAAACTTTAAGCTTGCTTTCACATTTTGGCCAATAGATCCTTAAGGAAACATTGCAAGTAGAGAAGTTTCATTTATTCTTTCTTTTATTCTTACATTCTTTCATTTTTTTCCTTTTTTTTTTTTTTTTGTTCATAATAGGTTCACCTTCTACCCTCTAATCACTACCTTTTCAGATAATCAAAGGGCTCGCTTGGGCTTCTCTGATGTAGGATTCATTTGAGCAAGACACTAAGGATTCTTTGTTTTGCTAGATTCCTATGTCCATTAGGGTTCAATGGAGCCTTTGCCAGCAGACAATAGACTTGATCTGTGGCCTTTCTGCTTGGCTAACTGCTCCTAGAATGCTAACACTGAAAGGCACTAGAGGAGATTCATATTACCAAAAGCGAATTAGCAACAAAAGATCCAACGAAAGGGTTGCACAAATCAGGGTGATTTTCTGCCATGAATCTATTGATCGTTCTCCTTTCTGTAATCTTTCTATAGACAAAGCAAATGGTTTTGCCTAACCACCGCACTGCCTACTGATCTTATTGTGAACCAAAAGATGCTCTGGATGTTGTCTCTCTAAGAGTGATTATCTTAAAGCCTGCTTTCTCCTTACTGACTCTAATGAGTTCTCTAACAGCATTGCTTTCATTACACTCCTTTTGTTCTGCCACAGAGAAATGAATTTAAACAACAGCTGTTCAAGAGCTGTGGCATTTATCGATGGGATAAACACAAGTCTGAGATTTGGTTGTGTTCCTCTGAAGCGTGCCAGCTCTCTTTTTTGCTTATCGGTTAGCCTGTTTTGACTCCACCTGCTGGAGGGTGATCTTACAGTTCTGATCTTCGAGGGGGTTTCCCTTTTCTTTGGGTCTTTATTTCTGAAGGCTCCTGTACCACATAAAAGTTTCTTCCTTTAGGAATGAAAGGGGCTGTAGAAACTTGCCCAGCATATTCTTGAATCTCCTTGTTATACATTTCCAAAAGTGTCTTCAGATGCTTATAGGGTCCGTTTATGGATGAGTAACAACATACATGAAATTAGAATTATTCTACTTTACTAGAGAATATGGACAGTTCCATGCAAATAATGAACCAAATTCATTAAAATCCAGTGAATTTTGTGGTTCCACATCACAAGAACCATAATATTTCATAGATCAAACATAACAAAAATTGGCATTTAACAAGATTTGTAAGTAAGTTTTTATCTGTTTTAAAGGAATTACTCACTCTGGAAACATGAGATTGTGTTTTTTCACCACATTGAGATAAAAGCACCTGCTGGAACTGCACTGTAAAAGTAATTCTCAGCACTCATTGCAGATTAGGATTATCTGATATTTTAGAAAATTACAAGTCACCAGGATTTGAGCCCCATCTCTTGAAATTCTGCTTTAGTTCGTCTTACGTAGGGCCTGGATGCTGATACATGTTTAAAGGTAATCTTATCATGTAGTCAGGGGCAAAAACCACTAGAGCTTTGGCTACACATTAGAATCACTAATAGAACCTTTTAAATGCACCAGCATCTTGGTTCCACCCAAACCAAATGAAACTAATGGGGTTCAGGACATGCTACCCCCAAATATGGAACTGTTATGCCCAGACCGTTTTTTCCCCAAAGAAGACCACCAGAGTCCAGAGTCAAAGCCAAGCGGCAAGGATCTTTACTACAACTTCGAACTTGGTCCCTCCATTCCACAGCATACAAGAGGGCCCTAAACAATGCGAGTGCTTGCCTTTTATAGCCCGATGTAAACAGGATACGTAAAGTTACAGGGGAACAAGGTAATTCTCTCGGTTACAGCATTACAACTGGTTAATATTATACATTTAGCATTTTTTATTGGTTCCCGCTGCGTCCTTATCGGAGATTTCCCAGGTGGTGTTTTTCTGAAGTTTGAAAGAAATATGGAGGAATGTGTTTGTGCTGGGCTCAGGAAGTTGGGAGATATATGGGGGATGTGTCTCGTTCCTTTCAGAACCTTGGTATTTGAGAAAGCAGTAGAAGCAGGAAGGTCTTTTTGTCCTCTCTCCCTTCTATCCTGAAGAGGCTGTAGAAGAATTATCTGACGTTCCTCTGAAGAAGGTCACAAGACTGTCATGGGAGGGGGGCCCACTCTATACCTGAAGGAAAGCATTGTCCTTATCTTTGAAGACATAGGGAGGGACACAGAGAAGAATCTGAACAATCAGGCCTTGCTAAATTCTCCTGGTTTGTTACCATTACATCAAACCTCCTTTATCCAAACATCTTTCTCCACAACTATCTACTTCTTTGTGAAACTTAGAATAAAAAGACACTGGTTTCCCTTTCCTTTGAGTCTTTATTTCTGAAGGCTCCTGTGACACATAAAATTTGTGTTAAATGAATTTTGTATTTTCTTGTTAGTCTGTCTTTCGTTACAGGGGCCTCAGCCATGAGCCTAGCAATGGGTGAAAGAAAAAAAAAAGATATTTCTTTTCCCCTACAAAACCAAATCACTGAGGCATGTACCTGGTCAATTGATTTTTTTGAAAGTTCTCAGGTGTTTTGATGTACAGTGAGAATGGAAGTCCACTCTTGTAGGAATATAATGCAAAGATAGATTTTGATTCAATGTTACAAGGAATGTTCTTACAACTGAGAACTGATCCAAAATATAATGGTTTGACTGACGATTTTATGAGCTTCTTACCAGTGTACTTGACATTGATGAAACTGGACAAAAACTGACTAGCAGTGTTTGCATTGCATAAGGATATAGTTCAAAATATTTTTCAAATTTAGGACCTCAGGGCCACTCCTAGTGTATGCAAGCCTTCAGGCAAATGTTTTTTGGTAGAGCTTTGTCTGTATAAACTGTTTTATTTTTGAAATGTATTATAAAATGCATGACTATGTAAATTCACTGGGTATAGAGATTCACTGATGATGATATAAAACAATGAGTAGAAAAGAAGTATTTATATATCTGTTTATTATCCATCTAGTGCAGGAAAAGTGTTCAGGGACCATTTCTTTATACACTTTATTGTCAAGTACACCCCCTCTTGGCTAATATCACATCTCCTACCATGAGCAAAGGGTGGTAATGCTGCTATTTCTCAAAATGCCATGGTTCTTTAGAACTTGTTTGCATTGAAGCAGCACAGATCTTGTTTTCGTAGTTGTTTCATAGGTCCCTGATACCATTTATTTAATGTCGGTCACATCATTACTCATGACGCAGCATCATCCCTTATGCCACCTGGGAATATTGGCTTCCTGTGTATGACTCTGATAAATAAAATTCCTACTGTGTTTCATTCAAGATGACCACAAAGGCAAGTCTTACCTCATGTATGCAGAAAAAAATGAACAATAGTTTTTCTGATCCTGTAAAATTTACCATGCAGAATTTTATAGTGTATTCATAGAACACACGTTTTAGCATCTTCTAACTACCCTTGTCCTCTGTAATCACTGAATTTGTGAATATGAACTGCCATCCATACACCACCAGTAAGGTCCACAAGCCAGGGGCCATGGGCAGAGTGAGAAGAGTAATCCCATGGACTTAGAAATGCTGCTTCCTCCTCTAGCACAGCTTTGAAAGTCTGTACAGAAATAACCACTGTGTGTCAGAAACAAGAGAAAATTATGGATTAAAAAGTCCTTAGAAACCCTGGGAGAAGACAACTGCAGCCACCCCCAAGACTGCCTGACATGTGACATGGAGCCTGTATAGCAGGTGGGGCACTCAGGTGCCAGCTGCTGCAGCACACTGGGTAAAGGATGCCTATGGCCACATCACCACACCCAGGTTCTGTAGACTGGAGGCAACAAGGAGATCAGAATACGGATAGGCCAGGATCACACACGGGTCTACACACATGGCTCACGTTTGGCTGGGAATTCATAGCCCAGGGTCTTGACTTGGCCTGAATCTGACATGATTGTGGTTTCCCCCAAGTCAGCGTGGAAGCACTGTTTTTGTGGTTCATTCTCATGCAATCTTGTGAAAGAAATCACAGGCCAGAGACCCAGTGTGATATGCTTGTCAACTTGCCTTCCTGGAATCCGGTCCTGTCTCAAGGATAAACCCACAGATGTCGGTTTTTAAGCTCCTCAGGGCATCTGGTCAACCCAATGTGTAGGGGAGAGGTTTGGAGAGTGCCCAGAGAAGGTCCAAAATCCAGGACTGAGGCCCATGTGGGTCCTGTTGCAGACTTTGGGCACCCCATTCACATGGCACTGCTGGCTCTGGCTGGCCTCAAGCACCTGAGGGGTCATTAAGTGTGGGGCCCTGCCCAGTTGCCTATATCTAAGGGTAGTACTGTTGGCCCACTACAGAATTCTGTGTCTCAATGATACATGGATTATTTATGTGTGATAGTGAAGTTAATCAGAGAATGCTAAGAGGATGCATGAATTTTTCTTTGTTTCCAATTCTCCAGAAAGAGAGGGTTAAAAAAAATCTGATTTTTATATACAACAACTACACATTTCCCCACCTTTGAAACTGAATTTTATAAAGCAAATGCAACCTTAGCTTTTTGAATAGCAACTCCTTATTTATGTCATGTAGAAAATAAAAACCACATTTTATGTTTTGTTTTGATTACAGTGACAAAATACAGATTACATGATAGAAGTATATTCTCCTTGGTGGTTTGTAGTGGTGGCTTACTAGAATTAAAAATATAAAGGATCAAGAGAAATAATTCAATGTGTAGCTATTTTAATAAACTTGATAATTGTAAAATTATGGTTGTGTATAAAAAACCTTCTTCCTTGTTAACAGAAGAACACTTTGGGTGATATCTTAATTTTATTCTTTCCTTAGACTTATTGATTGCCTAGATATCATGCTCTTATATTTAAAAATTTTAAAGTATTAATGCAAACTCCCAGAAGTAATAATTTCACAGTTAATCTGAATCCTCCTACACTTCATCTAATCATTATTTGATCAACTCTAACTCTTACAGAGTTATTGTCTCATAGGAGTAAAAATATTAATGATTTTTCTTTCAAAGTGAACTCACTTATTAATGAATCACACCTGCTGGTAAGAAGCATTCTCTCATTCACATCTGTGGTGTTTCTCCTTTGTTTTATTTTTTCTCTAAAGTCATTTATAAATAATATGTAGTACTGTTTCACAACAGAAGGATGCTTAGAACAAAGATGATGGGGAGTGACTTAAAACTCAATGAACAATTATTAAAACAAAATAGATAACAGATATTGGGAAAACATTTGCCAACCTACATTTAAATTCAGGCTCAAAAATGTAACAGGAACAAATAAAAGTCATGAATCAAAGGAAGGTGCACACGAATTGGAAAAGGACTGAATAGGGGCTAGTAGGCATTTCACATGCATTATCAAAATTACTTGCTCTAGTTTCAGCCTAAGTACATTTCACTTTAAAGAACAAAGAACTTAAATCAATAAATATTTATTTTGCCTACTACATTTAGACAAGGCAGTAAGCTGAGTTAGGGGATATCGAAATGAGCTAGTCATACCTAATTTATTTAACTGAATTGACTAAATAGTTTACTTAATCACTAAAATGTCTGTCTAGACTTCAGATGATTAGCTTTTAAAACAACTTAAGAAAACGTTCAATATTTGGACCAACATGGTTATGATTAGACAAAAGTGTTTGCCATTTTTATCAATATTTTCTTAAACGCTTAAGACACTTAGAAAAACATGCTTAACATGTAACAACAGAAATTGGCTGTCATTCTAGAAAATATGATGTATGTGGTTTTTTTAAAGTACAAAAGAAATGTTTTATAGAAACTAAAATTCACTTTGGGTTCATGTTGTGCCTAAAAGAGGATTGAAAAAAAAAACTAAAACATAAATATATGGATGACATTCATTTCAAAAATTTCACTGTATTATATTTGTCTCTCTCAAAATGTAATAACTGAATGAAATTTTCTGTTGAAGAACAAACATAGCCTTGTATTATTAAGTGTCACACTAAGGGCATTAGAGAAATATACAAGCACCTTAGGGAAGCCACAGAAAATGTGATTCGGTGGAGGGCACTAAATGATTAATCAACTCAGCTGTGTTGTCTTTAAATGATTGTCATCCACTTTTGTGAGTGCTCAAAGGGAATGTGATCCAAGTCTGGGACATTTTATCACGTAACAGGAGCTGAATAATAACACTTTTGTAGGATTTGTTTTACTTAAGTTCTTATCACATTATTTAAATAGAGGCAAAACATGTAAGCCTTGAAAGAATTAAGTGACATTTTGAAAGAATTAACAATAGTGGCACCTACAACTCACCAGGCTCTGATTTGGAAGACATGTGAACATCATGCCACTGAATCCTGACAACTAAGCAAAAGAGGATCATCCGCATTTTACAAAGGAGGAAGCTGAAACTCAAAAAATCTGTGGATTTGCCCCAAACCCTACAGCTAATACATGACAGAGCCAATAAGTGAATTCTCATCTACCTGGTTGTCATAAGCAAGAAAAAGGTTTGGATGAAGTTGAGCAATAGTTATAATTTACAAGCCTTATCTGAGATATTTGGATTCACTGGTTAGTTAGTTGGTTGATGGAATCATTCATTCAGCAAACTACATTGAGTGCCTATTTTACTTCAGAAAAAGGCTAGGACCCTCGAGTGACCCCAGAAACTTTCTCCTCCCAAGAAGGTTCAAGTCTAGGGATAATATTTTATTTCAGCGTTAACTTTTTCAGAATTCATACTTTACCAAGGCACTTGGTGGTGAGTACTTCCCTGCAGAAATTATGCTCGTAGCAAAGGAGTTCCTCCAAGCTGTTGGACTCTCATTCCCAGGAAGTAATCAGAAACTGATGCTTTGTGTACTTCTAGAAATGTTCTATGCATATTGAAATATGTAGCTAACATATTTTTACAATTTCAAAGTAATGTACAAAATATCCTGCATTTTCTTAAACTCTAATAGGCAACGATACAGAGTTTTTGTGGGATTTTATGTGTGTTCGTTTACCTTTTTTGCATTATCAATCCATTTAACTACTACTGCTTTCTGTGACTGTCCTGTGCTACAGGCCATGCAGGGACTCTGCCAGGGGTTTTGAGAAATAGGCTGGGAAGGTATCATTTAGAAGATACCTCCTGTACTTAGACTGCTCTCATTAGTTGACTACAAAACTCCATCCTTGGAATGGTTCTATTCCTTTTCCAACTCAGTGCTCTAGGCAGCCTCGCTCAATCAATCAATAGAATTTGACACAAGAGAAGAAACTATTTGTCATTTGCAACTCAGATTCTCTTCTCAAGAACTACACATTTTTAAAGCATATATACAGAATTTACATACAAGTTAGAATTTCATCAGTCCCTTTGAAAAAGAAACATAAAGTATTAGTGAGCAGGAGGGTTCAGAAGAAGATAAAATTCAGTTTCAGACATTTAAAAATCTGGGTACTGCTGGTGTCAGAGGTAACATTTTCTATCACAATAATCTAGTTGCAAGCAATATTATTGTCTGGAAAAGAGGAGGAAATAAAAAAGGTACCTCTTGCAATATTATGGCCATACCTTTTCGAACAGGAAATATCGAGTGCCTAATATATGCAGATACTGAGATTATTCTGGCTTGAAAGGGCTGGTGACTGTCCTCAGCCTCTCTGGCCCCTTTGCTAGATGCATCTGGATGTCCAGCAGGTGACCTGCAGGTAGTGCCTCCTCTAGTGAGCTGTGCTGCCTTAATATAATCTAGTGTCTCCAATTTAGGAGTATTTGCTTTACAAAGCATATTTCCAGGAGAGAAGAGGACTGTATTGAACAACACTCAGTACACCCAGTTTTGTTTTTGTTTGCTTGTTTTCGGAAGGTAGCAAACTTTGCAGTATAGCTGTTTAAAGCTAGGGATACAATCTTATTTTTCATCTTGGAGCAGAAGATTCATTCAGGAAGCAAATGTAGAATGTGGAAGCGACTTTCCATGTTAGGCTTTAAAAGTACTTAATAGGTTTTTAAAAAGTAGAATAATATTGAGGTCTGGAATGACTTCATGATTATCTAGACGAGGTGCTCAAGGGGCCAGCAATCCTTGGACATGAAAAGCATAACTCTGGATCTATCTGGCATTCACATCATGGAAGGAGATGATCTATAACCTTTTTTTTTTTTTTTTCAAATTCTGAAAGAACCCAGGCTTAAAAGAAACTCATATACCACTCGTTGATCTAGTCCAACTTCCTAGAATCATTGGAAGTTTCCCAGGACCTCATGGCTCACTCACAGCAGAATGTTATGTGGTTCTTTGATGTTCATGTTAATGCCCTTTCTACCACATTGCCTTCCGTGGCTTCTACTAATCTGGGAAAATATAAGTCTTTTTCTTCTACAAACTATTTGTTGTAAAACACCACTTTAAAACTGTTTTGTTTTGTTTTTTTTCCCAAAGACATAAAAGCCTTTCCAGGGAGCTATAAAGGGGCGGGCCTATGGGATTCTTCACCTCCACCTTCCAATAGAGCAGCTGTGCTTTTATCTGTTTTATGTATGGTGCTCTGAATAAGATTTTGTTTGTCTATTTAAGATTCAATTCTCCCATAATGGAAACTGTTTCTTGAGGGTTTCTAACACGATAAAAATGGATTTTGGGCCACAGTGCAGAAAGTCCCTTGCAGTCTAAGTGATGTAAGCTTCTTAGAGTTATGCAATGAACAATTACACAATGGTATGTGACAGATCTGAATAAATGATAATACCTCAGAGAATCATTTTCCCAAAGGGTTCAAAATTGAAAAACATCTTCCTTGGGTGATTTATCTCAAAACAGACCCTTTAATGTCTTATCTACCCATTTTGTTCTGTGATTTTATACTGTGAGATGTTTAGTTCACTTGTATTAGAAAGTGTATCCCCGATGCTTCTCACAATCTCAAAACAGAATTTCTGAAAACATTTATTCATTAAAAATATTTATTTTTATTTTTATGCTCATAAAAATATTATTTAAGAAAAAAGTACTTGGCAACATTTTTCTTTAGATATAAAAATTGAGAAAATAATTAGTTTCATGGGAGAATTTTTTTTAAGTAAAATGAAACAAAGTGTCCTAATGATTTTTTTCTTGAATGACCTTTTATGATGCCCAAATATATATAATAATAAATAATAATGATTTGAGAATAGATGATGCTATTCTCTCAATCTGCCTCCCCATCCCCACACTTTGTCTTGTTCTGCTGATGTTCATTTTTTCTCATATGTCAGGACTAAAGCCAAACAGAGGACACAGGAAGAACTCCTGAGAGACCAAGAAGGCTCTAACATACAATTTATATGAATTTATATTTAGCCCCATTGAGCCTTTATTTATTTTTATGTATTTATTTATTTATATATTATTTGTCTTTCATAAAGTAATAGCAAAGTTTAGTAGAACACAGAATAACTTATTTCTTCCTCAGTGGCCCAGCCCATATCAAGTTGGGGTGAAAGTTCTGAGTTAATTTGAAATAATAGCTTCTGGCCAAGGGAGAAGCTTTCTAAATCCCTCTGTGTGTTGAAGTGGAAGAAAGAAAAACAGATCCCACAGGACATCTGTGGTTATCTCAGACCTCTCAGAGAAAGTGTTTTGAATACCACCATCATTCCATACTTCTGAAACATACTGCATGTAGGATAATACTGTGACTATTTTAATGGAGAAAATTCACCTGAATAGACTAAGCTATATAGCATAGTTGTGACTCAGCAGATATTTACACCACCTATAGTACTCTTGAGGAAATATGGAAACTTGGCAAGATGGGTAAGCAGTTGGTATTGTCAAGTAATTACGAAAGCCCGTAGGTAAGTACCTTTTCAGAGCTGGCAAGCATCAAATGGTCATTAATCTCTTCTCTGTTGTTTTTCTTTGATAACCTATCTCAAATCTCAAAGGGGAAACAAGAAGACAGGCTGGTAAGAATGGTCTCAGTTAGCCAAAGAGTAAGAACAAAAGAGAAAGTAGAATTTGTGTAGTTTTCAATACATTGAGTAACTCTGTAGTTATCTCAAATTCCAAAGCACTCTAAAGGACTGAGGTTAAAATAGAACAGCAATTGTCTTGAGGGTGATGACAGCAACCGGAATGGTCAGGGCTGACTATACTTGGCTCAGAGAAGTGGTGCCAGGTTTATTCATACACCTGAGAGAGATGTGTTTCTTAAGTGATATTTCTCCAGGGAACCCAGCAAAGTTACAACAAGAAAGAATATCTACCTACTATAGGCATTCTTAAGTTAGGAAAACTTTGCACCATAGTTTCAACTTCACTTCTGACTTCTCAAATTGAAATACAGATGGATATGAATCTGGTTTAAAAACTGTTTCATTCATTCATTCATTCATTCAATATTTACTTTATTTTGACCAAGTGCTATACTGAAGACCCTGAGGCGGGTGTTGTGGAAAATGTGAAAGGTAAACTACCCATCCTCAGTGAGTTTACAAAATTAGCAACTTGGAGATGAAAGAGAGCATTTGGAAAAGTGAAGAGACCTTAGAATAGGTAACTGTTATATCCAGAATATGATGGTTAAAATGGGGAGACATAGCCACGAGTTTATTGTAATATGTGGTATCTCATCACAGCTACTAGGGATTTTATGAGACTGTTTGAAGATGGAGGGTGGGGTATTGAGTAAGGTGTATTTCATCCAGTCGCAAAGTTTGGAGGTACTCTTTTGTTTCCTGAACAAAAAAGACATGATTCTCAATAAAGCTTCAGCTTTTCATCATCTCATGTTTTAAGAAAGGTGAATAAAGTTGAAATGATTTTATATTTATCTTTTCTGACATATCACCTATAAAAACACCAATATCATCTCTAATTGAGAGAGCATTCTGTGTAAATGAACAAGGCACAATCACAGTAGTAAAATGAAGCCTGTAACAGTCTTATACTACATAACTTATAAGCCCATTTACTTTTTCTTTCACAATTTATAACAAATCATCTCTTAAATTATAAAGACATTATACAACCCTTTCTTCTATAGAAGTGAGTTTGGGGGATGCTAATTTTATAGCAAGACAAACTTGAAGGATATTAACAAAATAAAGAATACATATTTGGGCTAGAGAAATTAAATTAAAGTTCAGAACAAAAGAATGAATGGTTGTTTGTAAATATGATCAAACTCAGGGCACCTGACAAGAAGAGCTTTCATGGAATTTAAAGAGAAGATCATCCACATGGTCTAGCTGGCAGCCATGGAGGAACTTGGGCTCAAACTTAGAGTCAAACTAGAAAGAATCTAGGAACTCAAAGTATTGATTCTGTGGCAAACAGACTGCCAGTTCTGGGGCTGAAACAGATCTTAAGATTGACAAGAAGATTTTTATATTAAATTATTCTGTGATTAAACTGAGTGTTTACTCACTGATTTCTGTGATTAAACTGAGTATTTCTATTTGCCTATCTATATTTACTTTGCATTTTAAAATATTTGAAACCCCTGAAACCAGAACAAATTTTCAAAAAAGAAATAATAATGAATATAATGAAAGAAAAATATTGCTGAATAAAAGAGACCTAAATACACACATTAAAAAGTGCTTGCATTTTAGCTTATAAGAATAATGAAAAAAGAGACCCATGCCTCGATGCAGAGCAATACTGTTTTATGGAATTGGAAAAGAAGGAAAAGGAAGAATCAGAAAAAGGAAGAATCCTGTAGTAAAAACATCTGGAAAAATTTCTACAAAGGCACAAAATCAGGTTGTGTTTACAATTCTCTGCAGTTTGAGATATCAGCAAAAATAGAACTATGCAGCTATAGGACTGGTAGGAGAAAAGTTGTACCACAAGAAGTCTATTTCTAGCAAGTTTAGAAATGAAGGCAAAGGCAAGACATTCTTTCAAGCAATTTTCCTGGAAAACTACTTTAAGATATAGTGTAGCCAAAGAACAAAGGAATTCAAAGTAAAAATTTAGAGTCATAAAATAAATGATTGGGACATTGAAATCAGTTAAAAATAAAATTAGGTTGACTACTGAAAACATTCCTTGAAAAATGCTAAACTGTATAGGTTATATGGGGAAATTGTAAGGAAATTGAATTATGTCCTACATGTCTATATATATATTGGCAGTGAAAAAAATTATTTTATACTTGACTTTTAGAACAAAGCATGCATACTTTTGAAGAACTTAAAGATTCTATCTCATAGAAGTTTTAAAAAATAAACATATGCATATTTCAAAATCCTTAGATAATTCAAGTCTCTAAAAACAAAGTAAAACCACAGTTCACATGACAAAATACAAAATATAAAGAAGCCCAAAAGAAGAAGAGTATGCAAAACAATTTCAGAATTAAGATTAGATATCAAATATTAATAAGATATTAATTAATAGTTTAAAATTGTATAATAAAAGCCAAATAATTAATAGAATGTATTAGCTAGGGTCTCCAAAGAAACAGAACCAATATAGGTTATATGTATATATAGTGAGAGAGAGAGAGAAGAGATTATGAGGGATTGGCCTGTGTGATTATGAAGACTGAGAAGCCCTGTGATCTGTTATCTATAAACTGGATGCCCAGGAAATCTGGTGGTGCAGTTTTAGTCTGAGCTCAAAGGCCCAAGAACTAGGGGAGCCTGATGATATGGGTCCCAGTTGAAGTCAGAAGGCCTCAGAACAAGGAGCCACAGTGTCCAAGGGCAGGAGTAGGTGAATGTTCCTGCAGAAGCAGAGAGCAAAGTGACCTCTCCTCTGCCCTGTTGAATAGGTTTAGGGGGTTAGATAATTCCTGTAAGAACAATCACATTTTTAATGGGAATTATTGCTACCATTCGAGAGCTGGAGGAGTAGCAGTGTTGCTGAATTTGGGACCGCAGCCGATTAGACGATGAGTACCTGTTCTGGTGACGGGATCTTCTTTAGTCAATCTCTCAATTCAAGTGCTAATTTCTTCCAGAAACACCCTCATTTACACACCCAGAAACAATGTTTTTTCTACCAGTTACCTGGGCATTCCTTAGCCCAGTCAAATTGTCACATAAAACTATCACCAGATAGGGTAAGAAAATAAACTCTAACTACAAAGTTTGTAATTCATCATAAGAGACAGATATAAAATGACATAACATAAAAGCATTAAAAATGTAAAAACAGGAAAAGGTTTATTAGCAAATATAAAGAGAATTGTAAATGCACTGGATAGTTCTTGGTTTCAGTCTGAATAAAAACTAACTACTTTTAAGGAAGTAACCAAGGATCTGTTCCTCTCTAGGGCAAGCTCACTCTTGGGTACAAATAGTCTGAAGCATGAGAAGCCTGTTTTCTTTGTAAGAATTCTTGGGATAATATTTATTTATTTTGACTATACTTGTAAATCAGGATACTTCCAGATGTATTCTATTGAGTAGAAAGAAGCCTAGAACTGCTGAGAGTTACTAAAAGCTGTCAGTTCATTTGAATCTGTGGATTTTTATATTTAAGGCATATGCATTTTCAAATCCTTATAAATGCATAAGTATTTTCATACCCACATACAAGTACATACCCACAATGCACTGGGCACCTCGATGTAAAAAAAAAAAAAGTTAGCTATAGTGAAATTTTCAGCCTCATCTCTTGCCTCGCATTCATTCCTGTAAAAGCTACCCTCCCTAATTTAGACAGCTTGAAGAAACTTTGATAGCTTTCCAAGCAATTTCTCTATAGAGACACAAATGACATGTTTTTTTTCTTCTTCCTGCCTATTTCTGTTTTTTAACAGGGACAAATGACTAAAAGCAAAGCAGTATCAACACAGAGAACTGAAAACCCAAAGACAACAAGAAGCAGCATTAATTATCTTTATTAAAAGGGTTTATGGGTTAGATAATCCATACAGAAATAAGTACCTTTTTAATTGCAATTACTGGTATCATTCTGGAGCTACAGGAGTAGCAGCATTGCTGAATAAGTGAATTATAATTCTAAATAAACCAACTGGGTCAGATGGACAGGTGCAGCTGACCATTAATTTCATCCTCGGGGAGGGGGAAAGACAAGGAATTAGAGAAGAAAAAAGCAGAATAAACAATAAAGGACTGTAGGACTTTTAGTCCCTAGGACAAAAAACTCCCTGCCTACTTAATTTTCCAGACCAATAGAGGATGTGCAAAGACTTGTGAAAGTAAATTCTTGTGTCTTTTAAGAAATCTCTTCTTATGAGGATGAAATACTGTTTTATAAATGAGGCTATGTGACTGGTTTTGAGTAGCATATTTTGAATTTATGCTGGTGTATTGCCTGCATTTCGATTTTTTTTTTTTAATGTGATTGAATTAGATCACCCACCAGTAGTTTTGAGTTATTCTCACTGGCTGAGAAAGAGGTTCAGTGTACTTAATCTATCAACCCCATTCTCCACCCACTCCCACCCAGTAACACATTTAATAGCCTTGAATTCAACCTTCCACATTTTCCTCCACACAGAGGGTTTTCATTGTTAATGGTCATGTTTTTAAAATGATATATTATACACACTTTTCTGTATTTTGCTTTTTCTCGCGTGAAAATACCCCTTAGACATTTCTGAAAGACAAATTGCTATAGCTCAAATTCATTCTTTTTAATAGTTGCATATTATTCCCCGTGGATACACCAGAATTATTCAAACAGTCCCCTTTGAATAGCTTTACTTTCACTTGGGGTTTTCTTTCTAGGAGATTCATTACCAAAAATGAGACTGCTGGCTCTAAAAGGTATACCAATTATTAATTTTATGAAATGTTGCTACATTGGTTTCCAGAAAAGCGCCAACACCTCCCATTCCTACTGTACTGTTTTCTCATGTTTCCACCTAATGTATGTGCTCTTAGTCTTTTAAGCTTTGCCATTCTGATGGTTATAAAAGCATATCTAATTACTTTAGTTGGCATTTGCTTATTAGTGACTGTGAGCTTGTTTTCATATGTTTTTGGCCATTGAGATTTCTTTTTTTTCTGTGCATAGCTTTAAATATTCCATTAGTTTTTTTTTTTTTTTTTTGGTCAGTGCAATATGTACCTTTGTATATTTTAAATATTAGACCTGTAACTATCTGCTTTGCCATTTTTTCAAAATAAATTATTTATTTTATTGACTTTGCTTTTGATGTTTTTGCTCTGTATCTCTGATATAGCTGAATAATAATATCTTTAGGTTTGTCCACAAATTTTATCCTATTTTTATGTTCAAAATTATCTAGAAATTGTTGTTATATGAATTCTAATTTCATTTTCTTCCAGATGGATGACCAATTTTGCCAGTACCATTTACAATTATTCTTATACCTAATTAAAACACTACTTGTTTCATATATTAAACTTAGTCAACAAATATATAACATATGGATAATGGGATATGTGCCTGGATTTTTTAGATCAATTTTTATTATTTATTTCTAATTTCACTAGATTATGATCACAGAAAGAGACCTGTAAAATATCAACTTTTGAACAACCGTTAGGGTTTTCTTCGTGACCAAATACACAGATCATCTTGTAAATGTTCCATAAGCAATCAAAAACTATAAATTCTCTCTTAGGGAGATGTAAGGTGCTCACTAGGTTGCTATTAATCAGCTTTACTAATTGTGTAAGTCAGTTCTTCTAGGTCATTATTTTTAATTTATTGAGAGATGTGTATTGAAACTTCTCATTAGAGTACAGTATAGTCTTTGCATTCTAATAGCTGTTGCTTTTCAAATTTAGTTGGAATGGTGTATAAAACACAGCTATTTAGGTGTTGATATTTCCTTTATGGGTATCTTTATTGTTACATAACGTGTCCCTTTCTATGTAATGTCTTTAAGCTGAAATTCCACCTTATGTGATATTAATATTATTTGTTCTGCCTTATCTTTTTGTTTGAATTGGTTATGTCTTAGTCCATTCTTTATATTCAAACTTCTTTATTATTTCATTTTACATAAATTTCAAATAGGCAGCATATATTTGCATTTTGATTTTAACTTACTTAGAATCTGTTTTTGCATGGGAGAATTCAGTCAATTCACATTTAGTGCGGTAACTGATATTGCTGAGTTAATACCTTCTGTCTTACTGTGTTATTTATTTTACATTTTCCTGTCTTTTACAATTTTCTGTATTCTACTCCTTTGATTATATTTCTTTTTATTTCATATCCTTCCATTGTAAATTACAAAGTTCTATATTACTTTTCTGTTCCATTAATGGTTGCTTTTTACGTTCTTTTAATCTGTCACAAATTTCTCTGCTAATATTTGAAAACTTTCACTCATCCGGATGTTCTATTTGCCTCCATTTCTACCTTCATATCTTTGTTTTTTAATGAAATTGTTGAATACTTTTAATTCTAAAAGTATTAAGTATATTCAATGAATGATTTAATTCATTAATATTTAATTTCTCTGTGTCTTTATTTTTCACTTACTACCATGATAATTTTTCTTCTAGTAGATTCCTTATGTTCTAGGAGGTCATCATCATCTGTTGTACTACTTCATTGCTGGGAGGGTGATTTGGCACTATTTCCTGAGTTTGAGCATCCATTTTACCCATGACTCAGCCATTCCACTTTAGAGGAAATCTCCATTGAGAGAGAAAATCTTGCACATTTACAAAGGGAACTCGTACAAAAATGTCCACAGTATTATTTCCAGTTGTAAAAATGGAAACAACTGAAATGCCCGTTTTTGAGGGAGTGGATTAATAAATTGTCATTCATACAATGGAATATTAGCAGTGAAAATGAGTGAATTATAGCAAGAAAGCAATACCAAGGTAAATCATAGCAACAAAATATTATAGGAAAATGTGAGTCCCAAAAGACTGTCGCATTATACCTTTTTGTAACATTAAAAATCTAAAACAAATAAACAAATGATAATTGTAGAGTATATACAAATGCAACAATTTATTTTTAAAGAAAAGCTAGAAAATGTTGAACACAGAATATTCAGTGATATGTATCATGGATGGCTGAGCCAAGAGGGCTGTGCTGGCAGAAGGCACATGTGAGTAGATGGAAGTTATGCTCAATATAGTAGCTTTTGTTTTGGGGTGGTGAATTAAGAGGTGTTTATTACACTATTCAAAAAACACTAATTGAATAACTAACTAATAAAAGCAAGCTATGCATGGACCACTGATGTTCATATTATGACACAAGAATTATGATTCATCCCATACTATGCACCTGAGGTCAAACTGGGGAAAATTATTTAAATACATGGTTTATAATTGAAGCATAAATGGAAAAGTTGCTAATTGTATCCTGTTGTGATTATTAGATAATGCCGCTATTTTTATGTGAAATATAAACTCTTAGCATGGAAGACTAGAAAAACACCTTTTGTTCAGAGATGAAGCACTTTTTCCAGATGTAGAACTACTCTTTTGAAATAGCTTGTATTAAAATCTAATACAGAAATCATTTTGGGTATAATCTGTTTGCATAAGTTCAGAAAGAGTTCATTTCAATTTGATTTTTTTCTTTCTCTCTCTGAAAGAAGTTGTTCTTGAGGCTTATATTGTTGAAAATTATAAAACCGAAATCTTCCAAGCCAGAGTTTGCCTACTTTCTTTTTCTTTCTTCTTTTCTACAATTATGGCAGAAATTATGCTTTTTGTTCATTCAGTCTCATCTTTTGCACTTCAGTTAACTGTCCAAGTTTATAGCAAATCATGCTTGATAGCATTGACCACTCACCTTGTATTTCAGCTTTCACTGACTACCGGTCTCTGAATTCCCTTGCAGTATTTAGAGATTATAAACCTTTTTAGCAACTGGGTATTTTTATGCGCGTTTTTTATTCAGCACTCAACTCACAGTGATTTCCTTAGGTGTTTACAGCATAATAAAAATAAAGAGGTGTTCCAATCAGGGAGATATTGTGTTTGAATAGAAATGTTATTTTCATTTATGTTGAGGAGTTGCACTTATATCACCAGGAGGACTTCTCCTTTGTTGATAGTCATTTTGCTAAATTGCAAGCATTTCTGTGTTATAGTTTTAAGTTTTCCATATTCTTCATGTTTTTTGAAAACTTTATTCCCCAGAAAAGGGTACCTTTTGGCAGTTACTTTATGTGTTAATTATGTTGATCTCATTGGAAATAATGTAAGATTGTTTACATGACAAAAAGAAGACATTCGTATATGTAGTGTTCAAGATCTTGCTTTGGCTACTCAGCTGGTATATAGCAGTAAGGCCTTACTGGTTATTAGAATATTGAAATTCTTCTATACTCATTGTTAAATGCCTGCTCATTTGAGCCTCTCAAGTACCCCTCAATTGTTCCAGACTTTCCCCAAGACCCCAGAAACTATTTCCAACCTGCCATCAAATGGTTACTATCTGGCAAACTGGGATTTGGTCTAGCTCTACTGTAATGTGTACATTATTGTTATGGTTCTTATGGTAGTAATTATGTCATACTAATTGTTAAAAAAATTTTGACTTTCACCCCTGGATATGCCACTTTTTTTAATGAGTAATGGTTCAAACCTTCATAAGAAAACTGAGGACTTCTCATATCTTTTAAGAAACAATGTGTAATTAGCAAGGTTAATTTAGGTGGCTAATCATTATTATACCAACGAAGTAATCCCCAAGGCTGACAAATGCATTTTAATAACTTTATTATAAATAATACCTACCCTGCCTTCTACATTATTCAGCGATTAATGCCCACCTAGTGTAGTGTGTGTTGCCCAAGAAGACACTGATACAAGGGTTCAAATGCAAGCCATTTATTTGGGAGGTACAAGGAACAACGGCAAGGAAAAAGTGATACAGGAAAGGAAGGCATCCCGTAAAATACATGTGTGTATCTGAAAGAGAAGCTTAGTTCCACAGGGAAACTCTGCGTGGGAATTGCTGAGACACATGCTTCATGTCTATCCCACTAGTGGTGGAGAGGGTTGAGGTATTTATGCACTCACCCTGCCAGTCATTAGTGGAGGGGTGCTCTTGGAGGATATTAATTCCTTGACACTGATGATCTGTGAGCCCTAGAACAGGGCAGCCTTCAGGAAAAATTTTCAGGTATGGCAGGGCCAATACTGGCATGTGGAAGTCCTGATTTTTAAAGTGATATGGCTGACAGATATGGGCTGGGCAATGATAGTAGCTACTGTTGTTACTGTATTATGATCAGAGTTAGGTTCTATGTTTTGCAGCTCTGAAATCGCTCCTTTAACCTGTCCTCATTGAAGATTCATTTTGTTCTGTTAAAGAACTATGTATTTTAGCCTTTTGGGGGAGTGACAGAATTGAAAAACTTCTTTTTAGAAAAGCCATGTTCCTTAAAATAAAAGGGTTTAGTAAATTTGAAGTGGTTGAGGATTTAACTTGCCTTCCAATTTCAAAATTGCCTCCTATGTTCATGCGAGGCAATATTTATTTCCATCTGTTCTGTGCAACTATCAATGTGTTCAGTTGGTAGCAGTTTACCTTTATGCTCCCAAACATTTAAAAATTGAATAATAGGGTAAGGTTTTCTCTTATATATTCCAAATGTGGATGTTGGTATGCAGAAAGGAAGTCGTAATGATAAGCCATTTAGGAGTTCAAATCAGGGCCTCAAAGATTAGGCAAGTCGCTTGTACAGAGCCGGGATAAGAAGCCGTTCTGATTTAGCTGATGATAACATAATTTAGAAGATCAAAATAAATGTGGTCACATATATCCAAAGTATATAATCATTTCAGAAAACCTGGATAATAGAAAACATATGAAGAAGAAAATAAAAATCGCTTACCATTTTCCTATTCAGGATAACTACTATCATTATTTGTCATATTTACTTCCATTCACTGTTTTTTGTTTGTTTTTTGCTTATTTTGTGTTTTGAGACAGAGTCTTGCTCTGTTACCCAGGCTGGAGTGCAGTGGTATGATCTCAGCTCACTGCAACCTCTGCCTCCAGGGTTCAAATGATTCTTATGCCTCAGGCTCCCGAGTATCTGGGATAACAGGCGTGCACCACCACGCCCAGCTAATATTTGTATTTTCAGTAGAGATGGGGTCTTGCCACGTTGCCCAGGTTGGTCTTGAACTCCTGACCTCAAGTGATCTGCCTGCCTCAGCCTCCCAAAGAGCTGGGATTACAGGCATGAGCCATCATGCCTGGCCCCATTCATTGTTTTAATGCTCATTTTATATCACTAAAATCATATGTGTAAGCACTTTTTTTTTCCATTCTATAACAAATACATTTTTCTAGACTACTAGTTCTTAAACCTTATTGTGCCTCGGAATCAGCTGCAGACTTTGTTAAAACAGATTGCTGGGCCTCACCCCCAGAACTTCTAATCTGGTAGGTCGGGGTAGAATCAGAGAATTTGTAAGTTAGAAAATCGAGCAAATTTCCATGTGAGTTTGATGCTGTTGGTCTGAGGAGCATGATTACAGGACCTAGGTTTTTAAACTTTTCATATGCTGAAATGAGGGTAATGTTTGGTTTCTTGGTCAAGACATGAGAACACGTATGTGTTTAATTTGTAAAAATTCACGCAGATGTGAATTTTTGATGTGTGTACTATATATCAATAAAACCTTAAAGAAAACTTCCAAAACATTATTGTAATGGGTTAGTAATATTTCATCTATGCATATGCCATAATTTACATAAGTATGACCTTAATTTTACTTGTTTCTAATTTTTCTAGGTATTAATCTTTTAGAGAACTTCAAATTATTTTGTAGCAATGCAAATCTAGGATGAAAACAAACATCAATATTTCAGCACTGCTAATACATATGCCATAATAATTTCCCCAAAAGTATAATCATTTATATTTCAAACAACAGTTATGCAATTTGTTTGTTTGCTAAACAAATGATTGCCTTTTTTGGATGAAAGTAGTATGATAATGTTTCTTCGTCGTTTAGGTACATATTAAATACTTAAAGCATAATTAAAATAAATGACTTTCTTATATGATTTTCTTGTGCCATGCCTTCAGAACATGGATTACAGCATTCTCTGAAAAATATAAGTTCTTTGAAAACTTCCATATAGCTTTTATTTAGGTAAAATCCTTGAGATTAAGCATTTTTTTAAATTTTAAAGACTGGCAGCTAATAAAGCAATTTCAATAGACCCAATCATTTTTATGTTCTCGAGAGTATTCCTTCTAGTATTGTACTTCAATCAGTAAAACTGAAAGGTTATCCTTAACCTCCCTCCTTCCTTATTTCAAAAGGAAACCACCATTATGTGAGAATCAGAACTACTTTGTTCTAGGGCAATGACATGGGAGAATACGGTTATCGAAACTCCTGTAAATAAATTTTAAAATGAATGTGATCCTTGAGTTTAACTTTCTTTGAATTACAAGTTTTAAAGACACTCTATACTGCAAAGTAGTCATTAAGGACAATCAGATTTTGTGTTTATCTCTAAATGGGTATTTAAAACATAATGCATTGTATTGATCAAGAGCCATTCAAGTAGCCCTTCTTGTGTGTGTGGGTGTGTGTGTGTATACATGTACTTTTTCTTAGATTCTTGAACCTAAATATTCACATAAATGAAAAGAAATTTTCAACACATGCAATTTTTCTATGTTTAAAGAGCATTACAAACATGGTAATCAAATATTACTGTATAACTCATTTTTACACACAATAAAAGCTTCTCACAAATATGAAAGGTAGTCAGCTCTTTCCCATTAATAGAATAATTTCCAGTATTTCCCAGTATTACCTATTTCTCATAATGAGATATTTAGGGTAGCACTCTCATATATGTCTGGACAAGAGGGGCTATGGCTAAGTGTAATGTGAAAGTGGAATGTTTAAGAAATAGACACACAGTGGGTGCTCAGAAACTTTTTATTTTTATTTTTCAACTTGTATTTTAAGTTCTGGGGTACATGTGCAGGATGTGCAGGTTTGTTACATAGGTAAAGCTGTGATATCGTGGTTTGCTGCAAAGATCAATCCATCCCCTAGGCAGTAAGCCCAGCATCAATTCGCTGTTCTTCCTGATGGTCTCCCTCCTCCGATCCCCTTCATGGGCCCCAGTATGTGTTGTTCCCCATCATGCGTCCATGTGTTCTCATCCTTCATCTACAACTTACAAGTGAGAATGTGATGTTTGGTTTTCTGTTTCTGTGTGTGTTTGCTGAGGATAACAGCTTCAGGCTCCATCCATGTCCCTGCAAAGGACATGATCTTGTTCCTTGTTTGTGGCTACATAGTATTCCATAGTATATACGTACCACATTTTCTTTATCCAGTTATCATTCATGGGATAAATTTTTATTGCACAGATACATTATAGCTAAAACTGTTTATTCTTTAACTGGGACATGCCTCTGTGTTAGAAGTCAAAAGGCTTGTTGATGGATTGCAGTTGCTGTATTGTTTTCTATATTCTTTGTAAATGTTTTGGAGATAAATAAGGGTAAAATTTGAAGACAAAGGAAAAAAAGGCAATATAATATGCTCTGCATCCATTAGTTACTTATTTTATCTGGATTTGGTCCTTTATTGCAACATCTAAATTTACTTTATTAATAAAAATAGAAAAAAAATTTACATAGATTTACATAGAGGTGTATAGTTTTTGAGTTGTTTTACTGTTCTGTTTTTCTGTCCTCAAACTTTTCTCTTGCCTTGTTCTTCATTCTTTTCATATTTATAATTTATAATTAAAGTCTGTCTGAATGTACTTCACAGATGTTATAAGAATATAATAGAATTACAGGCAATAATGAAAAGGTAGTGAGATGTGTTTGAAAGAAGTTCCTTGAGCCTTGTATCCTTCCCCTTTGTTCTATAACTACTGGTGTTTCGGGATTTGGGAAAAGTGTTGGATTCAAATTTTGCTATATTCAAAAGTCTTTAAGAAAGAAAAACACGTACTCATTTTCAAAATCATGACCTACCTTACATTACCATGGAGGGGAAAGGTATGCAGCAGTAAGATAATATAGTGAAGTAGACAACTATAAATCTGGCTTATTAATGATATTTTAAATTTATATGTGAGATTATATCTATATATTTTATAGATATATGTATAATATTAAAATATGTATAAATATGAATATATAATATTATATATATATACGACAGTTCATCTAAAAGTATCACTGAGCACTTCACAGCCAATTACTGGTCTTAAATGTCAGTGAGAGGATGTGTTAATTTTTAAGCAAAACCAAAGTGACTTTCCTATCTGAGCAGCCAATGAAATTCTGTATCTAAGGGATTTTCTTTTTCAAATGCCAAACTGGATATATTTGCATATGTTCTCTCTGATGTATCAAGAAGTTGAAAATTGCACATGACTTTAAAACACTTTAAGAAATTGCTTTTACAATCTGGGTGTTTACATCTATGTAGGATTCCTTATTTTAATTTTTGCTGCTAGGTGATTCTAATGAATAACTAATAAGAATGGATTTCTGTTTTTTCTGTTATCTACATATAGGTAAACTTAACACCACTAACTTGGTACTCAAGTTTATAGATATAATATAAAGTATAATAAGTATTCCTGGACCAAAAAAATGTAAACATAACTGAAATTTTGTATATAAATTAATGGAATATTATGCTTGAAAATCAAAAAAATCAACTCAATCCTATTACGTCAATTGTGACTCTTAAATTACTGGGAACTTCTCATTAAAATCTATTTCAGAAATTATGTAGTCATACGTATGTACCTTCCCCCTTGTGATTAACTTATTAACTGATATTCATAAGCATCAATGGCCTCAGTCCTTCTTCACTATGGGAAACCATTTCTCACTAGTTAACTCCTTTTGTATTGTATTCAAGGAACTATTAAACTTCTGTTTCATCATGTACCTTTTATGTAACCAGGAAATTCACCGCTTATTCCATATAAGTTTCTGAATAAAATCATATTTAAAATGACAACATTCACATATGAGAAATATGACATCAAGTAGCCAGTAACAGTAAGGCATACTGAATTGTTTTAGTGTATTTTAGGGGTTATTTGTATAAAATTATATTTTAATTACATGACATATAATAAAAATAGTTAAAATGCTAAACACAATTATAACGTTGCATAATTGTTTAACAGTTTATTGCTATTACTGCCCAACTTTTAAAAAACAGTCTTTTCCTGCCCAGCCACCCAGGCTACTCCATAAAGTGCCAACCAAGAATCTATGAATACATAATTTTATTCAAAGGATTCATAATATTTATACAAAGGATGTATAAGTTCCTAACTAAATGAATGCTTTTGCTGATGTTGGGCAACCAGAGTTTTGTTTTTGTAGTTTTCTAAACAATCATTAAAAAAAGAATCTAAAATAGAGGGTGGTGACAAGAAAAGAAGTGAGTGTTTTCTGCATTACTTGTTTGTCTGCAAATACTGGGTCTGAACACCCAGATATGGAATAGGTAAAATGAGAAGATGTTTTAATTCCATGCCGGATATCTCTGATTTTCCTTCATAAGGCATCAATACCTAAAGAGGTTTCTCCACGCGTACAATCTTTCATAGTGAAAAATAATATCCTTAGGTTTGGAATTTATATTTTGGCAGAATGTGACAAAGAAAATTCATTCCAAAAATATTTATTAAAAATCCCTTACATGCCAGGACACTGTAAAGCTAATACTACGCAGTGCCCCCTTTCCCATAATTACTATGGCTGAATGAAAACTGCACTGTTTAATTTCAAGCAGCTTGAAATAAACCTTTCTTTGGCCGGGCGCGGTGGCTCACGCCTGTAATCCCAGCACTTTGGGAGGCCGAGGTAGGGGGATCACAAGGTCAGGAGATCGAGACCATCCTGGCTAACACGGTGAAACCCCGTGTGTACTAAAAATACAAAAAATTAGCCGGGTGAGGTGGCGGGCGCCTGTAGTCCCAGCTACTTGGGAGGCTGAGGCAGGAGAATGGCGTAAACCCGGGAGGCGGAGCTTGCAGTGAGCTGAGATCGCGCCACTGCACTCCAGCCTGGGCGACAGAGCGAGACTCCGTCTCAAAAAAAAAAAAAAAAAAAAAAGAGAGAGAAAGAAATAGACCTTTCTTTATTTGATGAAATAAAAAGAAAAGTGAATCTTTTTAAAATTTCTGTTTCTAAAGTGTAGTGTTCAGTGTCCTAATACTGAACATATAGCTAATTCTTGGGTTTAGGAATGCAATACATCTTCATTTGACATGGTCACTGTACACCAAGGCTTGTCCTAGATGCTATGAAGATGATGAAAAGAAACGGGGATTGGGACCTTTTCCCTAAGTGGTATTAATATACTGTCAGAAATATTGTGAACTCAGAGCTAAAACAAAACAAAACAAAAAACAAATGAACAAACAAAATGAAAAGCAACAGATTTAAAAGGAAACAAGTTCTCCAAAGTGTGGTCTTATTGGTATTGAAATATTGGGTGACTAAGAAAGATCTTACTGTCTTTACATCAAAGGTTGGTTTATTCAGATCGATAAACCCACACATTTATGGAAATGATTTGCACAGCAAATATGAAAGACAACTTCTTAAACAGCATCTATTGTGTTGATTGTAACTGGTGCATTAAAAACCTCAGAGTGTCCACATCAGTCATTTCTAAAGTGTTGCTGTTAAAGAGGAGTTTCAAACTCATGCCTCCTGAGACGGGGTGTGTTTAACCTTGTCTGGAGCTCACGCACACACTCACAAGGAGAGATGTTGCATTCAGGGAACTGCGAGTGAGGTCTGTGTTACGGCTGGAAAACCATTTAGAAGACAGGTCGTTTTTTTCTGAGTCCAGATACTTTTATGCCTTTGTTTTTGAATAAGATGGAGGGTCGATTGCTTATTTCTTCCATCGTTTTAGAGCTATTCTAATGCTCTTGAGCACTTATGGATTTTAACAGTGACAACATTTTGTGTTCCTTATCCCAGGATTTCAAAACATTTTATTAGGAACATGAGTGCCCTTGCTGGGTGAAGATGAAGGGCGGGTTGATCACGAACTCCACAGAGGCTCTGGTCATTGGTTCACGCTGCTGGCACTCAGGGTTTTATGGTCTCCTGGGCCAGACATATGGCAGCATAACGGTACCATGCTATCTTTTTTTCAACATCTTTTTCCTTGGAGACAATGTGGTCTCCTTTTAGAAAGTGTTTATGAAGCAGCATGAGTCTCTGGCGATGCAAGTTCTTTGTTTATCCACAGAGCCAGCGGATTGTCTTTCCTCTCTATTGTTGGCTTAATTTAAATACATTGTTGAAAGGGCTAAAGAGCTTTGCGACGATGGGCGTTTTCCTTTAGAGTGCACAGGACACCATGCAGAGCCCCTTGGCCGGCATCCCATCTCCCTCCATGAAGTCTCTTAAAGATGACATGACTTCAGATTTTCTTCCTTCTGTTAGAACTTTGAAGGGTGGAGTGTGAAATCTGGCTTCCCCTACGGCTCTTGTGTGAGTGTGAGTGTTGGCTTCACAAACCATCTCGAAAAAGGGTGTTCGAACAGACTGTACAGATGCTGTGTCTGGCTTTGTGGTGCCAAACAAATTGAGGGTACTCTGCTACCAGGTTTTCTATTTCAAGATGGCTCATATATTTTGGCTGGTTTAATTTTTTTACCAAATATTTTGCTGCTGTTGATAACTGACCTAAACTCTGTGGCCAGTAAGGTGGAAAATGGCTGCTCCTATGTTCCTTTCTAGCTAGACAACTCAGATTTGTGAAAGGAGTAAAATCCTCGAGTCATATACCCACATGGCAAACATTTCCAAAAGTGATTTGAATATTTGAAAATATGTGGAACGGATATCTCTGTCTTTGAAATATTTATTTGTATGCAAATTGCTCATTTCTCCTCTCCTGTCCTCGAACAGGAATCCCATGTGCATGAGACCCCTACCTCTCTGGACCACCCCAGCATGAGATGTCTTTCTGTGGCAACGAGGGTCATGTGAGAGCCTGTGTCCGGCTCTGTTCTCTGTAATTCTAGAGATTATAGCCTCATCGCAGTTCCCCCTTCTCCTTTCGGGTATTTTTAGTAGGTATCTTAAGAATGCTGATGAAATAGCCCTCGGCAGGCTAGGGACACTTGGCATTTTCCTCCCTTTCTGTGATTTTCTTTCTGGCATCTTCTCTGTCACAACTGTGGGCCGGTCCAGCTGGCTGCTCTGGCGCTGAGTCTCATCTCTGCCTTGGTGGATTCCAACAGTAGCCCCAGGCAGAGGCTTTTCCCAGGTTCTGATGTAGGTGAGCAGTGAGGCCGTTCTGACCCAATACCTTATTTGAAAGAGTGGCTGTTTAGGTTTTTAATCGTTTAGTGGTGTGACACGTTCTTAGAGGTCGGACATGTAGTCCACGAGAACTGGAACAAAAACCAGCAAATTCCCATTAAAATCACTCTCTCTTTTGAATCCTAATCTATCCTGCCTTAAACCAAACTTCTTGGAATGAGTTATTTCCCAGGAGGGACCCGGCTCTCCAAAACTGTCTTGATCATGTCTGAAAAGACAGTGGACATAGTTACCTTGTCAATGGGAATTCTTGCTCCCCGAGCATTATGCCTTCGTTGAGAGGGGAGAGATGACAAAAAGCAGAATATATTAAAATTCAAACAATCTTTTAAAACACTATTACTAATGTTGCTAAATTCTTTAAGCCTCCCTTTATTCTCCTCCTAGACTCTGATTAGTACTCATATTCTAAAATAGGCATTTTGTGGCATTTTTTTTTTTACTTCTATTTTAGGTTTAGGGGTACATGTGCGGGTTTGTTACACAGGTAGACTTATGTTGTGGGGGATTGTTGTACAGATTATTTCATCCCCCAGGTATTAAGCCTAGTACTCATTAGTGTCTGTTGTTTCCTTCTTTGTAGTTCATAAGTTCTTATCATTTAGCTCCCACTTATAAGTGAGAACATGTGGTATTTGGTTTCCTGTTCTTGTGGTAGTTAGATGAGGATAATGGCCTCCAGCTCCATCCATGTTCCTGCAAAAGACATGATCTCATTCTTTCTTATGACTGCACGTTATTCCATGGTGTATATGTACTACACTTTCTTTATCTAGTCTATTACTGATGGGCATTTAGTTGATTCCACGTCTCTGCTATTGTAAATAGTGCTGCAATGAACATACGCATGCATGTGTATAATAAAATGATTTATATTCCTTTGGGTGTACACCCAGTAGTGGGATTGCTGGGTTGAATGGTATTTCTGTCTTTAGGTCTTTGAGAAATCATTTTGGCATTATTTTTAAATATGCTAATTTTTGACTCAAATGGCTGAGCAGTGCAACTACCTTGTCATCTGAATGAAGGGACGTAATAGGCATATAGGGAAAAACACATGCTTACAAAAACAGCAGACACCACACTGCTAAATTATTTGGAAGTGTGACACCATCAAACAAAGTTTTGGATATCCATAGATTCAGATGAAAATTGAAAGAAAGTTCAACGAAAGCCTAGAATAAAATCAGCTATATATTAGCCTCAGAGGAATAATAAATAGGTATCAATACAGGAGAGCTCTACATCAGGTGCCTTCTTTATTTCTATAACTACAGTGTTTAAAATACATACAATAAGAATAATATGAATATATAGGTATGATTATGATTTATACTTTTTTAAAATAAAAGGATATAATTCAGAAGAACAACATGCTAATCCCCAAAACTATGGGAAGCCTGGCTGTATGAGACATCGGTCACAAACAATACACTACTACCCTCTTTTTAGCAAATAATTCTAATTATAGACAAAACCCCCAGGTCAAAATGATCCCAGAAATGTAAGTTTTTAAGCAGAGACTAGTCATTCACCAGAATATGGTCTCACCTTCTTCCAAAATGATAGAACCCCTGATTTTTAGTGAGGTTCATGGCTTCCTGGAATAGACGACACTTACTAGCTAGTTGTGGCCCAAGTAATATAAACAAAAGTGTCATATGTGATTTCCAAAAAGTAACCTTTAAAACAGACAGTGATTAAAATTCAGAATACATAAGGAACTCCTACAACTCAACAACAACAAGCAACATTATTTTAAAAAATGGGCAAAGTACTTGAATAAATATTTCTCCAAAGAAGATACACAAGTGGTCCCTAAGCACATAAAAAGACGCTCAACATCACTCTTCATTATGGAAATGCAAATCAAAACCACAGTGAGGTAGCACTTTATACCCATTAGGATGTGTATTATAGAAGAGACAGAAAATAACAAGTGTTAGTGAGGATGTGAAGAAATTGGAACCCTTGTGCAGCGCTGGTGGGAATGTAAAATGTGCAGCCTCTGTAGAAATAATGGTGGTTCCTCAAAGAATTAAAATTAGAATTAATATATGATCCAGCAATTCCATTTCTGGGTATATACCCCAAAAAGCAGAAGGCAGAGACTCGAACAGGTATTTTTACACTCATGTTCATAGCAGCATTATTCCCAATAGTCAAAATTTGGAAGAATCCCAAGTGTCCATTGACAGATGAGTGGATAAAAAAAATGTGACAAACACATAAAAATGGAATATGATTCAACCTTCAAGAGAAGGGAAATTCTGATACATGCTGCAACATGGATGAACCTTAAAGCCATTATGCTACATGAAATAAGCCAGTCAGAAAAGGACATATATTATATAATTCCACTTATATGAAGTACCTAAAATAGAATCCATAGAGACAGAAGTTAAAATAGAGGTTACCAAAGGTTGGGGTGGAGGGAAATGGGGAGTTAGTGTTCAATGGGTACAGAGTTTCAGTTGGAGAAGATGAAAAAGTTCTGGAGATGGATGGTGGTGACATTTACAGAACAATGTGAAATATTTTTAACGCTACTGAACTGCACATTTAAAATGATAGATTTTATTATGTGTATGTTACCACAATAAAAAAAAAAGATGCTCGTTTGCATCATTCTTTCTTTCTCTTGCTGGAATGTAGACCTGATGGGTGGTGATTGAGCAGCCATCTGGGATTGTGAGGTAGAAGCCACAAGTTGAAGGTGGTAGAATGACAGGATACATAAAGAGCCTGGGTTTCTAATTACTCTGGAGTTGCTATATCACTATAGTCAGCTCACCTTTGAACTTTATTTGAGAAATAAACTCTTGTTTGAGCCACTGTTATTTTTTTCTGTCACTCTTTGCTGAACTTAATCATATTATTTATTAATATTTTTCTTTTCCTTTTTTATTATTTATTTATTATTATTATTATTATTATTGAGATAGAGTCTCACTCTGTCACCCAGGCTGGAGTGCAGTGGCATTATCTCAGCTCACTGCCATCTCCGCCTGTTGGGTTCAAATGATTCTTGTGCCTCAGCCCCCAGAATAGCTGGGATTGCAGGAATGTACTACTGTACCCCACTATTTTTTGTGTGTGTGTATTTTTAGTAGAGATGGGGTTTCACTATGTTGGCCAGGCTGTTCTCAAACTCCTGGCCTCAAGCGACCCACCTGCCTCAGCCTCCCAAAGTGTTGGGATTACAGGTGTGAGCCACCACGCCAGGCCCTTAATCGTATTTTCACCATCTCACCACTGTTTTACTATGTTACAAATGAGTGCCCTTTCAGATTTTTGACCTGAAATAATGTTATATAATAATATAAAACAATATTTTATTTTTGCCTTTTGTAGACGTGCATTGTAATCCCCTATAACTCCTACCAACAGCAGCAAATAATTCACAGAAAATAAATCATAAAATTGGTGATTATCTTTCTAGTCACAAATTTCCTTTACAAAGAGGAGGTGCAGTACAACAGGTGAGAATGTATAATTTCAATGGATCTTTGTTTCTCTTCAACTTCCCTGTGTTTTGGGTAAACCGTTTCTGTAATTGACTTTGGTCACTTCTAATTTTTGTTCAGCCTTCTGGGATGTTAGCAACCTGGCCATCCTGGTGCCATTAGTTCTCTCAATTTTGCAGTTAAGATGTTTATAAAAATACTCAAGGATACTCGACTTAGTTTCAAACCTTCATAAGCACCATGTGAATTTCCATCCTGTTGGAGGCCAATGGAGATATTGCTCATTGTGCAGCAACATATGCAGGCACTTCAAAAACAAACCCCTAAAGTAAAATTCACCTCCTTAGACAATTTGGTTCAGATCATTGCTAAAAGTATATTTTAAATGTTAGGTAGTGTATATATTATGATTCATACAACTTATAAAGCATTTTATTAAGAGTGATTGGTAGACTGTCCATTAGTGGTTATATATTCAAAACCACAATAACTTAAACTGAAATTGTACATTGTTTCATTCTGGAGGAGGGGATCAACCATCAGACCCTTAAATCCTTGAAATTTTAAGTTGAAGATAGCCATGCGCACATAATCATGACCACTTCCACTGTTTTAAAATGAAACTATTATGCATGAAATACAAATATTTCTAACATTTAGGGGAAAATTTTTCTGTCTTTCTTATGTAAATATTTATCATGTATTTAGTCTATTAAATGATACATGTCAAAGAAACTATTATAAGCTTCAGCAGCCTCAGGGATTATTTTATGTTTACTTGTAGTGTTCCCGATAATCTGACATTTGACCATTTACATGGGTTGGAATGTTGACAAAACTGAAACATGTTTAGTCTGAGGTTAAAAATGTGGGAAGAAGGGAAAGGTGAGGCTGGAAGGTAAAGCCCCTCCCGTGCGTTCTGTTCTCATCCCCACTCTGAGAAGATGACTTCATCATCAGAAAAAGTCATTCCCTCAACTCTTTGGAACCCCATCTACTATTTTATTTTCTTCCTCCCCCATCCTTGACCCCTTCCCTTGAACTCTGACGACAACTTGTCTTTTTTAATCCGAGGTTAATCCTCCACACAATGTATTTATTATCCTCCCTTGTCTTTTCCAGGTCTTTGTGTCTCCTTTACTTCCTTTCCCTCTCCCTTGGCTCAGTCCTTTCAGCTGATAAATGTGTTTATGTCTCTCCCTATTTACAAAAAATAGCCAAATTTTTCCAACCCCATGTGGTGCTCTCATTGCTATCATCTCTCTCTCTGGCTCATTACAGTCGATTGACTTGACAATGTAATCTATACACACTGTTTTCAATTGCTCACCTACCATTTTCTCCTAATCTTCCTCCCACCCACCAAAAGTGCTCTTGACAAATCAGTCACTGAAAATCTCAGAAAGGCTCAGTCCAACAGGTACTTTTCTGTCATTATTTACTGTTATTATTTTATATTATTCTCTA
The DNA here is from genome assembly GCF_003255815.1 of Theropithecus gelada. Lineage (NCBI taxonomy): Eukaryota > Metazoa > Chordata > Mammalia > Primates > Cercopithecidae > Theropithecus > Theropithecus gelada. The sequence goes on along the minus strand of NC_037686.1, from coordinate 19,704,010 downwards.
CTTCATCTAGTATTGTTAAGTTCCTTTTCCTTGAAACTCTCATGATTTCTATGACTTCCCATTTTCTCTCTTGCTTCTCCTGATACTCTCTCACTGGAAATATTTTCCTCTATTTTGCCCACAAATGGTAGATTTCCCTGGGATTCTGTCCTTCACCTGATCTTTTCATTCTCTGCACTCTCCCTGGGAAATCTTACTATCCCTTACAACTTTATCTACTGTTTTGTCTTTCAAATATCTTTCTCCAGCCAATCTAGGCAATGTTGATAATTCCATGGCCCAATCTGTCCCTTTGCACCCCCCAGGGGCATCTCTATCTCAACATGTATGAGAGTGGACTTGTCACCACCCAGCCTCCTTACTCTCCTCTATTCCCTCTCTTGGTATATGGCATCACACTGTCTTTCTCTACATTTCCCAAACAAACAGGATCTGCTTTCTCACTTCCCTGCTTTTGCACATGCTAGTCCACCTGCCAGGAATGTTTTCTTAGTCCATTTCACTGAAGTCGCACTATTTGTCATTAAGATTTCAGCCAAAAGAAATCTTTTTTGTCAAATCTCAAGTCTGGGCTAGAAACCCTTACTGCATACATTTCATGACCCTGTTTACTTGTCTATAACCCTACTAGGCTTTGAGTTCCTTAAGGCCTGGGAGTATGTCTTATTTATTATTGTATTAATATATGTATTTATTAACATTATATATGTATAAATAAAATATATCACATATTTTTATTAACATATAAACATCTAAAACACAGAAAATGTTATATATCTAACACAGAACATGTTACATATATTACATACATATTAATACATATACACACACATACATGCCATACCACATACACACACACACACACATACACACACACACATTCTGAATGACTGAATGAAATGAGAATCCTGGAAATCATCCTAGACCTCTTCCTGTTTTTCTCATAATGTACCAGTTTCCAGGGATTCAATATCCCAGATATCTGTGAAATCAATCTTTTGCCTTCTTCCCCTAACTTGATTTTTTGTCTGTTAATTTTAATTGTCTTCTACTTGTCTTCTTGCCATTATCATATTCCTTTCAAATTCTTCACATATGTTTGCCCCAGAATTATCTTGCTAAAATGTGAATTTGATCATGTCACTTACCTACTCAAAATCCTTCCACGGCTCCCCATCTATCATGTATGTCAAACAATGAAGCACAACATACGAGGCGTTTCATGCTTTGGCCCTTGCTACATTTCCACACCTATTTCCCACTTCCCATACATGCACACTATATTTAAGTTGTACCAAACTTGTCCTAGTTCCCCAAATGTGTCATAGTTACTCCCTTGCGGCTTAGTACAAACCCTTCCTTCTGCTTACACTACCCAGTTCAAAAGTTAACCTTTAAAACTTGGCTGGGGTTTCGCTTTCTTTGGAAGGACTTCCTTGTCGCCTTTAGACCAGGTGAGGTACCCCATTCTCTGTGTCTTCATAAAATTTTCTGCATAATTTTGTATTTGAATATGGGCTAGAAACTCCGAAGAGTTCTTGGAACTGTCACACATGTACTTTTGAAAGCTGGAAATCCTGATGCTACCCGATAACAATTTTATATTTCCAATGAACTCCTTTTTTCTTTGAGATTCTTTTATTTTTAAGTCTTAATGTTAAAATCTTCTCACATTTTTCAGGGTTGTTACCTATCACTATAGACTGAATGCTTTCAGTCGGTTGAATGCTAGCTATTATGGTAGAATAAAGATCTAGCACTTCTCCCTGGAGTATATCACTGTGTTTCCTCTATAAACATACTCAGCCCTCATAGCTGCACTCTTCTGGGCACTTCTTTTTCCTTATGTGTTCTCCTGAGGTTGCATTTTTTGTGCCTGCCCAGGAGGGAAAGAGCTGGTGCAGCATGGCAGTGTTGTGGTAGCTGCTAGGAGAAGCAAGAGTTTCCTCACTGAGCAGATATTCTAGGGAGCACCTCCAACCATGTGTTGGAACTCTGATCTGATATGCTTTATTCCTAGTGCAAAAAAGTACAACTGTGCAGCAGGCCTCACGTCACCTCACTCCACCCATTCATTTATTTAGTTTCCAAATAATTATGGCGCTTGCTAAGAGCTGAGGATACCCAAATGAATGAGGCGGAGCTCTTTCCCCCAGAACACTCACAAATTAGCAGAACAGATAAGTCAAAAATGCATGCAGTAAAGGTCAGTATTAGACAAGAAAGATTCCTCAAAGTCAAGCCCGATCAATTGTAGCTGGTGGAGAGAGTCAGGAATGAAAGATGATGACTTTGGTTTCAGCCACATTGAGTTTGAAGTGCTTGTGTGACATTCAGGTGGAACTGTTGCATAGGCAAGTGGCATTACAAGTATGACACTCCAGAGATGGTCTCATCCTGATAACAGATTTGAGATTTACCAGGTGAAAGAAGATATTTGAAGTTCTGTAAAAACTGATAGGAAAAGGTCAATGGCAGCAACATTTGAGATTTTAGATGGGGGGAAAAAAAAGAAGCCAGTAAAAAAGAGGAGCAATACTCAGGGATTTCAGAAACAACTTAAAATGGGGTTGACATTTTCAAAGTAAAAGAAAGAGATTTAAGAAGAAAGGTGTGGTCACCAGTCAGGTGTCACCAAGGGGTCAATAACAGGACTTCGAGAAGAGTGCATTGATTTTAGCATTGAGGAGGGAATTAGAGAGCCAAGGCAAGGTTAGAGAAGTTTAAGTGGTGAACACAGTGTCTTTCAAGAATCATGGCTATGAAGGGAAGAAGAGCAATGCAAGAGAAGCCAGGAGAAATATGCCTAATGAAAGGACCCTTTATATTATAAATACATAAAAGACATCAGAATGTATACATGCCGAGGAGAAACCAGTAGAGTGGAAGAGCTGAAGATTCACCAGAGAGAGGAAAGAACTGATAGAACAAAATCCCAGAGAAAAGAAGATGGTTTCATGCTCCCCACACATGAGATTGGGCCAGGGAGCAATTCAAATGGATGCACAGGTGCTCACAATCACTCTGGCAATATGAATGTCATTAGAAAACCCATCTAGCCCTTTCAATAGTATATTCCATAAAGACTTGGGCAAAAGCAATGAATTTATTTTTTAGTCACATTAGCAAATACGAAAAATGTTCCCGAGTGCCACAGAAATATTTCCAAATATTCATTTTTTTTTTTAACTAGAACAAATCTCTTTGGTTTTCTCTGGTACTGCCAAGATTGCTTAACTGCTGCATTGAGAATGTTCAACCTCCCTCACTTCACTGATCATCCAAAATGAGCTTCAGCTGCATCTTGAGCAGAGCTGGGACTGTCTTTGCAGTTCTTAAATCAGACTAAAAATTGGGTCATCACCACAGTATTTATTAAGTGTTCAAACCTCTCTGATCTTTTTCCTCTACCAATAACTCATATTTCATTTCTAAACAAATGTCATACAAAATCCAATGATCATAAATAGTTCTGTTCTTTCCTTATTTAAAATAAAATTCATAATAGTTTGGCCAGCTGGCCATCACAGTGCACATTACTTAGTCAAGGGCTGATTTAATTTGAACAAGTGTTTAATATATCTAGATTGTGGTAAATAACTGCATTCTAAATTGAGCAGCGTACCGTACTCTTATGCACAAATAATATTGAAATAGGAAGTGAAGATTATTGATATTAATGTGCCCAACAGAGGATCAAGTTCTCCTTAAAGACAGGCATCTGAGTGTTGCAGGGTCTTGAGACATCGGAGTGCAGTGTTTGGGCAGTTGAAGCTTTAGCTCAAGTTGTCCTTGGAGCTGAAACAGTGCTTTGCTAGCTTTAAGTCCAAATGTGTCTCTTTCTGAAACTCTGTCTTTGAAATTCTCAAAATGGGTGAGGCATTCCTCCTTTGATCTCATATATCACTTACATACACAGACAGGTACAATGAACTTTCTGCATTTCTTGTCTGCAATGCTCAACTAGACTGTGTCGTTAATTTTTCAACTCCCTGGTTTATGCCCAGGCTCTACCTTCTAGCATTTAATAAAAGATATGGAATGATGAAATGAATCAATGAATGTATCCGAATCTTGTTGATTTGGATTTGGAAAGTTACAAAAATAGACCTGCCCCGTGTGGTGGGGGCTCACTTCCCACTGTGATGTGTTGCTGCTACTTGAGAGCCCTGACTCTCTCAGCGCATTTAACACCAGGAGCTTTTCTATCACCTTGCGTCCTCAGGGAATCTCATATCTTCAGAACACCTGGAGGGATAGTTTCTGGCTGTCAGTTTAGTGGGTAATTTTCTCTTCCTTTTTCAAATTTTCATAGCTTTTTTATGATTTTTTTTCTTCCATAGCATTTACCACAATCTGAGATGTAATGGTGCTATTTTTAAAAATTATCCTATTTCCTTACTGGCTTGTAATCTACTTGAAGGGAGGGACTGCATTTATTTTATTACCTCCAACAGTGCCTAACACTGTGCTTTGCTTATAGATAGTGACTAATAAATATTTGTCATATTGAACATCATCTATAACTGCCACTTAAATGGGGGAGCAAAATGCTAAGGGACTTCGGCAGAAAGCCATCAGTCCAGGGTTTCCTCGGCTGCTTTTTCCCTCCAGCACTACAGTTTCTGGTAACTAAGAGGCATCTCACAGCTTCACAATTGCCTGAAACTGCCAGGAGGAGAAGAAATGCAGCACAGTCCCAGAATGGCTTACTTAGGGATGTTTCTTTAGAATGCACTGCAACTAGAACGACAGAGGTGGTAGTTTATGGTATGGAAGTGAGGCCAATGGATGCTGCTCATCACCGCCAAGTGGTGCCTTCTTGCATCAGCACGTTCCTGAGGCTCTGACAAGGCAAGTGAAGCAGCCCTGTGCCCCTGCTTGGCAAAGGCTGGTAATGGCTGAGTTAATGCATATCCCATTTGCCAGCCAGTCATTCGCTAAGCAGACCAACGTAGCAGGGAGGGGAAACTCATCCAAACGGGAAGGACCTACAGGGAGAATCAGGTACTTTATAAACTAACGTATCTTGCTGGGGAAAAATCAATCCCAATACTGCTTAAATAATAGAATTCCATTTACAACTGAGGTCTCTCTGGGTACCTGGCACAGTATGAGACACGATAAGGTAGGTTTAAATGAAATAAGTGAAACATTTGCAGTCTTCTTATGACAAAACATACCCATTCCAGCCACATAGATAATCTTATCTGAATGTGTAAGATTAAATAGTCAAATGTCTACTGATATGAAAAAGGGATGGGGCAAAGTGCATTCAAAGTCAATGCTAGACATTGCATTTGTCACATTATTTTCGCTAGTATATTTAAAATCTGTATGACATTGCATTCTAAAACAACAATTGAAATTCAGCAACGCTTAAAAATAGCTTAAATGCATTGTCTTTTCATTTACTGAAAAAAAATCAGTCTTCCTATAAAATTGTTCAACATCCATAGAATTTATAAGAAAGAACAAAATAACCTTTCTATGTACAAGAAGACTAAAAATGCAAAGATAAACATATGAACAGCCAATTGTTTATCACACTTAATAAATTAAGGTGTTTAGAGAGTTGTAAGCTAGAAAAAATTTCCTGCCAAACATTAATTTTTAGAAGCATAAAATTAAGAAATAAAAGTGTGTTTATCTGTATCTTAATTCTTAGTTATGTAGCCAAATAGTATTAGAGATAGATAACTTTGAGGCTGTGTTCAAGATACAAAGGAAGCCTTAAGAGAGAACTATGACAAATAAATTTCAGGATTTAATTAAGGTTTGATGATTTCTAGTATAACTACAGAAATTACACAGAGATCTGTTATTGTTGAGTTAATAGTAGAAGACAGGCTGGTTAAAAATTTTTCTGAATAAGAATAAATGGTCAATTTCAAAGTATCACCCATCAGATTATTTATTAATTACAAAGGGGGAAAGTACCTATAGAGTAGAGAAATCTGGTGGATACTACCTTAAGTAAGTGGTAAAACCTACTTCAAAAATGGACAAATGATTACAAATTATCCTGATTAAAGCTATTTAACCTAAGTCTAATCATCAGGAAATAATGAAGCAAATCCAAATTGACAAACATTACTTGAAACAATAATTCTACATTCTCCAAAGATGTCAATGACATGGAAAAAAAAAAAAAAAAAAAAGATGAATGAATTGCTCCGGATTAAAGGAGAAAAAAATGTGGCAACTAATTGCAATGTGTGATCCTTGACTGAATCCTAGATCAAAAAAACCAAAAAACTGTAAAGTTCATTATTGGGACAGCTAGGGAAGTAGAAATATGGGTTCTAATTTGATGATATTCATGTATTGACGTTAAATATCCTGAATGTGAAAATTAAGTTATGGTGATAAGGGAGGAAGGATGTCTTTGTTTTTAGGTGATATAAGCTGAAGTTTCATTACAACTACAACTTATTCTCAAGTTAATGAGACAGAGAACAGATAGAAAGAAAATGTGGCAACTTGTTAACAGTGGATCTAATTTAAAACACATAAACTTTATATAGTAGTTTGTTTTCTATCGCTTATAACAGAATACTTGAAACTGGGTAAGTTATTTAAAAAGAAATTTATTTTTACAGTTATGGAAACTGAGAAGTCCAAGATCAAGGGGTCACATCTGGTGAAAGCCTTCTTGCTGGTGGGGCTCTTTGCAGAGTCCCATGGCAGTCCAGGGCATCCCATGGCGCAGGGCTGAGCATTAAGTATGCTGGCCCAGGTCTCTTCCTCTTCTTATAAGACCACCAGTTCCACTTCTGTGATAACCTATTAATCCATGAATCCAAGAATGAATAAATCCATTCATGAGGGCAGTGCCCTTGTGATCCAGTCACTTCTTAAAGTCCTTGTCTTTTAATACTGCTGCATTGGGGATTAAGTTTCTAGCACATGCAATTTGTGGGGCACATTCACACCACAGCATATGGAAATCCATTGTTCTCTATGTTTTTCACTTTTCCATAGGTTTGGCATTTGTTAAAAATATAAAATTAGAAGAAAAACTAAGCAATGATTGTCAAACCTATGTTTAAAGACAAATCACCAAGGACACTTATTAAAAATGGAAATTTCTGAACTCTATCCTCATAAATTGAGCAGGACTCAAGTGTCACCCTCTAGGACAAGAGCATGCATAAAATTGTAAGAATTGGAAATGTCAGCTTTCCGCCACATTACTTCCAAATACATTATTATTCTGACTTGGTCCCTTATATGAATTCTCTCACCAAGGTACAAATCAGGCTAATAAAGATGAGAAGGTGAATACAAATTTCTGGGCCTGGTGGTCTGGGAGGGATTCTGGTACTCTAATGTTGTGAATGAATGCAAATCCCAGGTGAAGGTTCTAGCCTATCCACCTTATGGGATGAGAGTACTTTCCCAGTTTTGCACCTAGGTTCTTAACTGCTTTCAGCAGCCCTGCTTACCAGCCAGTCTCAACTCTGCCTATCTTCTTGGGAGTGTGGTAGAAGAAACTCAGAGGTCAGTACGACAGGCATGTGGATGTTCTTCAGATTGACCCAAGTATATCTGGATCTGGGTTTTATTAAGCTCTATAACTTTTTTTTTTAATTGAGATATCTTTCACATATCATACAATTCACCCTTATAATGTATACTTTTTTTTTTTTTTTTTAATGTAGGGACACAGTCCCACTCTCTCTTGCACTATACTCCTGGGTTGGAGTACAGTCGCATGATTATAGCTCACTGCAGCCTCAAACTCCTGGGCTCAAGTGATCCTCCTTCCTCAGCCTCCTTGGGAGCTGGAACTATAGGTGCCCACCACCATGCCTGGCTAATTTTTAAACTTTTTGTAGAGACAGGGTCTCACTGTGTTCCCCATGCTGGTCGGGAACTCTTGAGCTCAAGCAATCCTCCTGCCTCAGCTTCCCAAAGTGCTGGGATTACAGGCGTAAGCCACCATGCCAGCCCAAAGTATACAATTTTAAAGTAGTTTTTATTGTATTTGCAACGTTTTACAATCATCGCCACTATCTAATTCTAGAACATTTTCATCACTTTAAAAAGAAATTGTGTACCTATCAACAATCAAACCGCATTTCCCACTCTCTCCAGCTGCTGGTAATCTTGTCTATGAATTTTTTGTCTATGGATTTGTCCATGGATTTACCTATTATAGACATTTTACATACATGGAATTATATGATATATAACCTTTGTTCCTGGCCTTTTTCAGGATAATGTTTACAAAGTTCATCCATGTTGTAACATATATCAATACTTTATTATTTTTATAGCTAAATAATATTTCATTAGATGAATATAACACATTTTGTTTATTCATTAATTAGTTGATGGACATGTGAGTTTTTTTCCACTTTGTGGTTATTATGAGTAATGTTACTTGAATATTTATGTACATTTTTTTATGGACCTAAGTTTTCATTTCATTCCTTGGGTACCCAGGAATACAATTGCTAGGTTCTATGGTAACCCCATGTTTAATTTTTGAGAAACTGTCAAACTGTTTTCCAAGATGGCTTCACCAGTTTACACTCCCAACAGCAACATATAAGGTTTCCGACTTCACCACATTATTTCCAACACTTGTCAGTTTCTTTTTTTAAAAAAAATAATAACCATCCTAACGAGTGTGAAGTAATATCTCATTGCAGTTTTGATTTGCCCTTCTCTAATGATTACTGATGTTGAACATCATTTCATATGCTTCATCATTTCCTCATTTTTTTTCTTCTTTTTTTAGACAGTGTCTCACTCCCATTGCCCAAGCTAGAGTCTGGTGGCACAATCTTGGCTCACTGCAGCGTCGACTTTCTGGGCTCAGGTGATTTTCCTACCTCAGTCTCCTGAGTAGCTTGGACTACAGGCATGTGCCACCACACCCAGTTAATTTTTATATTTTTTATGGATACGGGGTTTCGCCATGTTGCCCAGGCTGATTTTGAACTCCTGTGATCCTCCTGCCTTGGCCTCCTGAAGTGTTGGGATTACAGATGTGAGCCACTGCACCTGGCCCATTTCCTCATTTTTAAATTAGGTTGTTTTTTGTTGTTATTGAGTTTTAGGAGTTGCTTATACAATCAGAATATTGATCTATGTTTTCTTTTGCATCCAATGTTTTCATGTTGTATTCAAGAGGTTATTTCCAAATCCAATGTTATAAATCCTTTCCCTAAGTGTTTTTTTTTTTTTTTTTCTCTGAGAGTTTTATAGTTTTAACTTTTACATTTAGGGCTTTGATCCATTTTGAGTTCATTTTTGTGTATGTTGTAAGGTAAGGGTTCAACTTCATTCTTTTGTATGTGGATATCCAGTTTTCCCAATACCATTTTTGAAAAGACTGTCCTTTCATTATTGAATGGTCTTGGTACCTTTGTTAGAAATTATTTGATCATATATATGTGTGTTTATTTCTAGACTTTTTATTTTATTCCATTGGTCTTTATATCTGTGTTTACGCGAGTACCACATTATGATTATTTTAGCAAGTAAACAGTGTACAAGTTTTTTGTCTCCTTTGTTAAGTTTATTTATAAGTATTTTATTCTTTTGATGCTATTGTAAACAGTGATGCTATTGTTTTCTTAATTTTTCTTTTGGATTTTTTATTGTTATTATATATAAATACAGTTGCATTTTCTGTGTTGCTTTTGTAGCCTGTAACTTTCCTGAATTTATTTATTAGTTCTTATAGGTTTTATGAGGATATTTTTAGGGTTTTCTACATAAAAGATAATGTCATATGAGAAAAGATAATTTTACTTTTTTCTTTCCAATTTGGATGCCTAAACATTCACTTTTAAGCCAGATATTTTTGAAGTAAAGATGAAACAATTGTTTACATATCCATTTCAGTTCTGAAGTTATGCTTAAAATCTTACACATAATTGGGAGGCTTTGACATCACTTGCATATTTTAAACAAAAGGACACATTTTAAACTTTCTCTAGTACCTGTTATTTTTATCTTCTCATCAGATTTGCTTCTTCTGTATGACCAGTCACAAATTTAGGCAATGAAATTTAAAGTGAACTGATTAAAACCCTTTGCAAACAGGACTGGCTTATAAAAGGAAGCAAAAATCTTATTTTACTGCCTGCATTTTCTACTGGCTCTGGGCTGGATCTATATAATTGACTCTTTCACATTGACTGTTGACAATTTGATCAGCTCTTTGTGACCAACATCAGTGACAGAACCCAAAACAAGTTGGCCTATACGTATTGAAGATGGTAGTGCTATGAAATGTAACTCACATAGAGCAGACTTGTAGCAGTTCAACAGCAAACCCATTAGTAGGCTGAGAGAGGAGAAGGCCACAGAGAAAAAAGCCATTTGAGTAATGGGGCGAATTATTCCAGGTCAGCTCCATCTGGAAAATATTCTTTCTCCATCTGTAATCCAGGGTTCCGTAGACATTTTCCAAGGCAACAGTAGAAACCTGGTAATGGATTTGCACAGCTGCATGAATATTATGTGAGAAAAAGTTATATACAAATGGACTTTAAACAGTTAGTACTTTCTGGAATCTCCAGTTTGGGGAAATAAGAAGTAAGAGCAGAATAGAGGCAAGAAGAACAAACACGAGAGCAATAGAAATCCAGGCGTTTAAATTGGTATGGCTGACGCTGACAAGTTCCTTCCTCTAAGGAATCATCTTTGGATAGGTATAGGGAGGGAATATAAAATCTGCTATTATTTTTGACCCTAGGAAGTGACAAATCAAAACAAGTTTCTTAACCTCAAAATATATCACAAGCAGTGTTGTGTGTCCATGTTATAACTCATTTGCAGATAAGGTACAGAAGATTTATATTTTAAGAAATTTTGCTTTTTGTAACATAAGAAATAAGGGATTACTACTACCTTGGTCTGATAGGATTTACCTAATGAATTTCTGAAAGAAAATACTTCTGGCTTACATTTTCCAAGCACCTCTGAAAAAGGGTTTGTTTATTATAATAATCACTCTATCAGCATACATTTAAGAAAACTGCTGGGGTAAATTTTATGAAAATGGGTTTCAAGCTTTCTTTGGACCCTGTGATTTAAGCTTCCTTTTAACAGGGCAATCTATAAAACATGAAGCTGAAAAGTGGCATTTTTTCCACCAATCTAAATTCATGTTGAGTATTAAACACTGGTAGAGTCTGAAATGAGGAACAAACAGTCACTTAGGCAGCACATATTGCAGAAATATCCCATAAAGAGGCAAGAGTCTGCATTAATCATCTGAGTAGGACAATCGGTGACCTTTTCTAATAAGAACTGGAGCATCGAAAGTGAACATTAAATTTCACTGCAGCCCTATTTGCTGTATATCTATGGCATTCATCACTGCTGAGATGTAAATGTCCTGAGACTTTTGGAATCTGACAATCATACTTCATGGAGAGAGAATGTTCTGAAGAGCACAGAATGCTTGTTCACCCCCAAATTTTGGCAACCTTAGGGCCATTACAGCTTCGTTTCTCTTTCATTATGAAAGCAGAGCAGCTGTTGAGCAAGCAAGGTTAACAAACCTTGGAAAAACATTAAAGTTAATTTGTTTTTAGGGCTTTCGTAAGCCCAGAAGTTGGAAGAAGATTATTTTATATGGACCCATTAGTCTTTCAATAGTCAAATCTGCAGAGCTACTTATAAGATTTACTCTTTGGTTTTAAGTAGATACTACCAAGGGTGGGCATCTGTTTAACTGGTATTTGGAGTCACTGGGGGCTCTGGGTTGGCCTTAAAAGTATCTTGGACTAATGACCTGTGGAGAGACTGGAGAGTCATGAAATCTCAGCTCAACTCCTGACATTTAAAAAGTCTTTGAAATTCCTGGTGAGCAGGGTCAATGTTTATATAGAATGAAAACTAGATAGAGAGAGAAAAAGTGAGTACACAAGTTATTTGGGTGAATTTAAACTTTTAATTTGAAATCAGAAATTTAGTCAACCAAATCTGAGCAGGCAATATGGCAATGCAAGGATACCTTGGGTCACTCAAATCTACTTCTTAGCTGCCCCAAAGCTATGTGACCCTTTTAAACATTTGTTTCTTCATCTTGAGATTGTTATAGTAAGTGTGATCTGCAGATTTAATTTGAGGATTAAATATAAGAGATTAAATGTAATAAGGTACCAGAGTCGCACACTTACATAATTGGTGATCTACATAAATGATACTGAAGATCATGCAGATAGTATGGGGAATCGGCAAATCTTGAAACTCTTAACAGTCTTTTAGGTAGAAAAGGTAGAACACCTGTAAGACTCCAGGGATTAAACTTTAAATGGTAAAATTTGTGGCACTGTGGCAGATAGGCAATAAGGAAGATAGTTTTTGAGAGACCTGTACAAGGCTATTCAAAACCTACCAGTTTGAGTTAAATATTCTGAATTTGAATTCTAGCCCAAATGCTCTCTATATGGATCAGTAATTTGCCTAATCCTGGACCATGAGCAGTATCTTTTATTCTAGGAGATAATTCTAGAAGCTCAGTGGCTAATGAACTCAGACCAAGGGTGGTTGAAATAGCAATCAGATAATTGAGGCTGAAGGTTAGTTCAGAAAATAAGGCTCAATGTGAGTTTAAGAACGTTGGGATTTGGAGGGAAGAATTCCTGGGCACTGAGGGTCAAAGAGCTCCATTGAGAAGCCTACATTGGAACTCATGGGACCTGCGGGAAACGGAGCATAACCTGGAATTATCACCAGCTTCATGTGGGCTCTTTGAAGCTAGTTTACCTCCCTACCCTCCAGACTTTTTGCTACAGACAGAGTGGTCAGGTGGCCCAGGACTCCAGGACTTCACTGGGTCCTATGAGGCTACACTCTTCAGTCTTGGACAGGGCATGCAGTGGTGTCATGCACACAAAGCATTTAGCACAGTGTCTGCCACCTGCTAAGCATTCAGAGAATCTTGCTATTATTAGTATGATTGTGATTGGAGAGACTTCAGGATTTCCACCAGGCATTTAGGTACTCCTGTGTGTGGACATCCGGCTGCGTCATGAGAAGGATTTCCCAGGACAAGGGTTTGTAACAGTGGGAAACTGATCTGCATTTACTGCTAAGCATTAGATAGGAGGCTAAATATGCTTGAAAATATTTTGATTTATTTCAATATTTGCATTTAAGCTCAATGAGCTGGAAGAGAAAAGAGGAGCTTATTTTTTAAAAGTAAAATTTAATGAAGAAGTGACATTTTTGTAACTAGAGATCAATGATAGAAGTACTCTCGTTGCTTTTCCTGGTTCACAAACTTAAACTTTGTGTCAGGAACTGTTTTTGTTGCTTTAACTCACCTGATGGTCTCACTTTAAGCCTACGATACTACGTAAGCCTACGAGGTTGATACTATTATTATTGTCTCCATTAAACAGAGAGTGTAAATAATTTGTCCAAAGTCCCGGAACTTGTCCCAAGCAGAATCAATATTCAAACCCAGGCACTTTCACTCTGGCGCCCACATTCTTAACCCCTATGCCAGGCTGCCTCTCACGTATGCCTGCTTCTTCCTTCATGCCACCCAGATCCCACAGCATAGAGTGCTTGCTTCCTCAACACTCCCAGGGACATATAAAAACCACCTTTGTTAACTGGAAGCGAACATGACTAACATTGACAAATACGATCTGCTCTCAACTTGCTGAAATCAATTCATGTAAATTAGACATTACCACAATGTCTTTAAAAGGAACTGATTCATTCACTTAACAAGTACTCATTGAAGGGTCACTGCATGGCAGGCATTAAGCTAGATATATAGAGGTGGGTGATGTGGTAAAGGCCATTCAATAGCCTCATCTGACTCTTTGGTGACACCTCTGAAATGAAATAGCTTTGATATCTTAAAGCTGAATTCTCAGAGGTCAAATTCATCCTAGGGATAAGCTTTAGGATGTCAAACTCCAAGCCTTAGGAGGCTGACCACTTCTGACAGGAACCAGCCAAAACCAAATTTTTATATATATATATATATACACACACCCCACACACCCATACACACATTTCAAGAATTTATATATTTCAAGAATATGTGGTGTGTGTGTGTATGTGTATAAAATCAGTTTAGATATTGTGTACGAGTAATGCAGATACTCATGTAAAAGAAAAATCTATCTAATTACAGAGGAGGGGTTGAGGAATGTTAAATTCATGCTTTTCTGATGTTTCTACTCTAGAAATAACACTTTGGGAAAGATGGGAGAGCAATTTAAAAGAAAACAATGATTTGATACAAACCAATCAGCGAACAAGTATAGAAACATGCAAAGAGTTTTGGTCAAAGGTTTTATGCATTGTGCTTTCAATGACCTCTGAAAGCACAGTATTAGACAATTGGTTGGAGAAAGATTGAAGGCCGCAGTTCTATTATATAGTAATTTCATGTCAAAAAGGAATTAATTGTCCAGTCTCTTTGTGCTCTTCATAGTTGTGGTCAATGAATTGATCTGACACTGAAAATTAATGCCTGCCATATATTTTGTGTGAAATGATGATACTATGCTCACCAAGTTGTCAAGGCAAGCTGTTACCTTCACTGAGAAATCTATCTAAAGATTAGCTTTTACAAAAAAATGAAACATCTAGAGGTTTTATCAATCAACCACGCTTTCCTTTCAGCGTGAAGTTCTGCATATCCAGTCAAAAGACCAAAGTTACCTTGACTTTTACTTTCAGGTAAACCATAGCTGATGCTGTTTACATGTAGCACTCTGAGGACAACAAAATTAGAACAACAAATGGGAACTGATGAATGGGTCTTACTATCTCAGGCAGCAGCCAATATAGAATAATCCCTTTAGGGATTTAAGGGGTGCAAATTTCTATTTTTTCTCAAGTTATTAATACATAACAGACACACAATAACAGTTGAATTTTAAGATGGAGTAGAGGGTGTTTTGTTTTGTTGTTTTCTCTTGGCTTATCTGCAAAATGTAGATAACACCATCCTTGAACAATGTTAAAGATCAATGAGGTAATATATGTAAAATGAAATTGATTGTTCCAGGTAAAAAAAAAAAAACAACAACTCATCTAAAGGCTAAGCGCTCTATATGTCAATTTTTACCTGATCTTATTGTTAAAGAAGCAAAATAGTGCCATTAAAAAAAGTTAACATTAGATAGCAAGTCCTTCATTTGAGAGATACAAGGTGATTTTTGGCTAGAATTGAGAAAACATCTGAGTCAATGTTTGTCATAAAGTAGGCAAGCATTCTATTTAATAGCTTGTAATATGTTGGCTATGTTTTGCTTTGTTTTTACTTTGTTTTGATTTTGCTTTTGTTGGAAAAACACATAATCAGATGAGATACAGTTTCTTCGATAATAAGTACAATTATTATTTAAAACTTGCTTGATAATCAACACCTTTTGTGTAGAATATTTTAACAAGTAAGCCAAATATTTGCATTTTCTCCTTTAATTCACATCTACTCAAGGACTTTTTTATAGATAATGTATAAATGTTCTTGGCTAACATAAAAATGTACCTTAAAATTTTTGAAGACATTGATTACCTTTCAAGAGTCATGATTTTCTCCTGTTTGCATTATGCATGTCTAAAATCTTTTATACAAGTTGCTGCTTCACTAATTATAGATTGGCAATGATCAACAGAACTAATAAGAGCATGCAGATTCTCCTTAAAAAATAATTATGTTCTGATGTTAATAAAAGGGGCAAAGTTACAATGTCAATTCAAGAACTGTTTCCTTTTCCAGACACTTGTTCTTAATGATGAGTTATACTTGAGGAAGACAAATACTGTTCTTTCCTAAAGAACTCATTTTTCCCCCATGATGGCATTTTGAAGTCTATGATTTGTCACAACTCTTGGCAGGAAGTATAATGGCCAAGCATGGCTTAACATGTCATTTATCCAAGTATCATGGTGTCAGTACTGTGGCTGACAAAAGTTCTCAGTCTGGATTACCCTTGGCCACCATTTTAGCCAATGAGAATAGTGCAAGAATAAAGTTCGGATTTTCAGAGGTGCTTTATTCTGCTAAAGTTCAGAGCTACCCTGTTTCACCCTATGGAAATAGTAATTAGATACCAAGTAAGGAAAACAACACCACCAACATCAACAAATACCTTAATTACTTTTCCGTGTATGCAAAGTAGCTTGAGACTAAAACAATCCCTTTCCATATATGGAAAAATTACCCAGGTGAAATGTACATATGGAGATAAATACACAGTTTTCCAAATCTTTTCAAAAGCCAGCCCAAGTGGTAACCCCTGGTATAAAGAAAATGGTAGCATGGGAGACTAGAATGTGCCACCCCAAAATATGCCTCTTTGGCATAACGATTGTTTTGATCTGAAGGCAACTGAGAAGAGGCAGGCACAGGAAAACTCTCCAATCTCCCTCTATTTGCCTAAAAGCAGGACATAAATTTACAAAGAGAAACGGCATCTTGCCTCCCCTCTCTACCAGTGAGAACAAAGGTTAACCACCGAAAACAGCTTTAGACACTTGTCAGCCTGGAGATGGCACCAGAGTAATCTTCATTAACAAGCTTTCCTCACTAGCCTTTATCTGCCATTTACTTGCTTTCCCGCAATCTGCTGCCTCCAGAGACTCAAATTCCTTTTTCTTTGTCCTATCCCTTCTTTAAAAATTTCCTGTTCTTTGTCAAAGATGTTATAGAAGCTGGAATTCAAAGCCACCTCTTTGAGAATTACTCATTCCCTGGGTATCTTTTACGTACATAGGAAATAAACATATTAATAAACTCCTGTGTGTTTTTCTCCCGTTACTCTCTCTTTTATTGCAGAGCTCTCTTTCAACTAAGAACTCATGAGGGTTGTTAAACCAAGTTTATCCTAAAGCTGCTTCCTTATGTTGTAGGACTTTCTCCTTAGTTCAGCTAAAAACGGGGTTCTCGTCACCCTCCCAGGAAAGATTAGGCTCGCGGACACATAGAAGGGTGGGAAAAATGGAATTTATTGGGTGAAAAGAAAAAAAAAAAAAGACCTCAGCAAAGTGAGAGGTTCCTGTTTGCAGGCCCTCATCTCGCAGATGGAATCCCAGGTTGCCACCCTGGAGCGGGAGGGGCCAGGCTCCTCACCACTGCAAAGGGCGCGAACATCCTGGGGCTCCACCACAGGGCACGCTCCTCCCAGTGCCCAGGCCGACTGGAAGTTCTCCAGGCACCTCTTTTTACTTGGCTGTCTCACTTACATGTTTTAAGTTGGGCCAAAAGGTTTCTCTGTACATTGTGAACTGTAACCCAAATGGAGTAGTAGACAGACTATAGCCTACTTTTGTGCCAGTCACTGAGTTTTGGCCAGTTGAAGGCGGCCAACCATTCACACCACGTTCAAATAAGGCAGAAGCCAACCTGTCACCAGTTTGCGGTTTCTGTACCTCACTTCTGTTTTCTACAGGTCACTTCCCTTTTTCTGTCCATAAATCTTCTTCCACTACCGGGTTGCACTGGCGCCTCTGGGCCTACTCTGGCTTGAGAGACTGCCCGATTCGCGAATCATTCTTCGCTTGACTAAACTTTGTGAAATTTAATTTGGCTAAGGCTTTTATTTTAACAGGGTTGACAGAAAAAAATATTTTTCCTCCCCTTCAGCAGCTTTACAAAAACAATGGATAATCCAGCAACAACCAATAGGACATAGATGTCTGCATTGACAGCAAATATGGTTCATAAAGTGGAAATAAAGTGGAAAGCAGATTTGAGTTCCTGCTGCTAAGAAGGAAAGTAACCAGGAAGGAGGTCATATAAGAGTCCCTTTCCTTCATTAGGACAAACACCTGATGCCTGCGGGGCTTAAAACCTAGATGACGGGTTGATGGGTGCAGCAAACCACCATGGCTCATGTATTCGTATGTAACAAACCTGCATGTTCTGCTCATGTATCCCAGAACTTAAAATTAAAAAAAAAAAAAAAAGAGTCTCTCTCCTTAACAATGAACTATCTGACACAAGTACTCTGCGATGGTTTTGTGGGATTTGTATATCATGTTTTTCATTTTTTCCAAATAACTATTCTCTCACAAATCATACAGCGTCTTCAGCATTCCATGTCTCCTTCAATCCCAATTTTTAAAACTCTGGTTTGAAAATGTTAACAGTACACAACTTTTCCCAAATGTTATATTCTAAGTCTGCATAAAAATTAAAATGCTAAAATCTTGTCAAAATACTCCTAAACATCCCGTAAATATTTTATGAAAAACAGTGCAATGTGCTTTATTCTGAATATATAATCTGCAGACATTTAAAAAGTTCGTTCTATTAGTCTATGTTTCTCTGTGACTCTCAACTAATTATTTAATAGTTTTCTCCAGGATCCATTTAAATGGTCATAAAACCCTTAAAATCTTTCATACATTCCTTTCATGCATTTCACCAGTGTCCAACTATTTAAAACTTGATTACATTCACTGCTTGCAGCACACAGCCACTTGGGTAGAATTTCAGAGGGAATTTCCTACACTTTTTAAAGTGCTACTTTATTCTCTTTTGCAATGCTTTTATTGTGTATTTATTACATACTTTATAATATGAAGTAATAAAAGCTTCTTATTTTATCTAAATTTTGAACACTAACCCATACAAAATGGCACGGTCTTTCTCAACTTTGATTTGTCATATTCAGGGGAAATAGCTCAGTTAATATAGCAATTTGCTTCTTGTGAAATGAAAGAAAACCTCTATGGGCCCAGCCACCATTTGTTGAACAAGCAAATTGATATGGTGCAAAGAGCATAGAGGTGAGATCACCTGAATTCTGTTGACCCTGGCCCTGCCTTTTCCTAACCAAATAACCTGAAGCTAAATGTGTTACCCTGTCCTGAGGCTTTTTTTCTTTTTTTTAGATGGAGTTTCGCCCTTGCCACCCAGGCTGGAGTGCAGTGGTGTGATATCGGCTCACTGCAACCTCTGCCTCCTGGGTTCAAGCGATTCTCCTGCCTCAGCCTCCCGAGTAGCTGGGATTATAGGCGCCTGCCACCACGCCCAGCTAATTTTTCTATTTTTGGTAGAGACGGGGTTTCACCATGTTGGCCAGGCTGGTCTCGAGCTGCTGACCTTAGGTGATGTGCCTGCCTCGGCCTCCCAAAGTGCTGGGATTATAGGTGTGAGCCATGGCGCCCGGCCTGTCCTGAGGCTCTGTTTACATATCATAATAATGGTGATAATAATATCAATTCCATAGGATTATTGGGAGGTTGAATAAAATAGTGCAGTTAAAAAATTGCTTATATGGAAAAGCGCTACATCAAAATTATTCTCACTGGTTTTGTCTTTTTAAAAATGTGCAGTTTGAAGAAGAAAGCAATGCAATTAGCTTGAATGATTATATTCAAAATGGTTTCTTCCTAAAAGTTGTGCATACAGCCTTTGTAGAGAACATTTAGAAAGAGAAACTGAGGAGTAGCAATATTCCTTCTTGTACTTGTCTTCCCTTCTTGTACCAACACAAGGCACTGGGATTTAGGTAAAGCTGTATATTTGGGGTTTATTTGTTTGCTAGTTTTTCAAGAGGAAGCTTGGTTAAGTGTGATAGGATACTTTTTTAAAGTTATTATTATTTTAAGTTGTGGGATACATGTGCAGAATGTACAGGTTTGTTACACAGGTATACATGTGCCATAGTGGTTTGCTGCACCCATCAACCCATCTCCTAGGTTTTAAGCCCCCCACACATTAGGTAGTTGTCCTAATGCTCTCCCTTGCCTTGCCCCCTACCCCCCGAAAGGCCCCAGTGTGTGATGTTCCCCTCCCTGTGTCCATGTGATCTCATTGTTCAACTCCCACTTATGAGTGAGAACAGGCGATGTTAGGTTTTCTGTTCTTGTGTTAGTTTGCTGAGAGTGATGGCTTCCAGCTTCATCCATGTCCCTGCAAAGGACCTGAACTCATCCTTTTTTATGATTGCATAGTATTCCAGACATTTAAAATTTTTGTTCTACTAGTCAGTGTTTCTCTGTGGCTCTCTAATATGTGCCACATTTTCTTTATCCAGTCTATCATAGATGGGCATTTGGGTTGGTTCCAAGTCTTTGCTATTGTAAATAGTGCTGCAATAAACATACGTGTGCATGTGTCTTTATAGTAGAATGATTTATAATCCTTTGGGTATAAACCCAGTAATGGGATTGCTGGGTCAAATGGTATTTCTGGTTCTAGATTATGGAACATAGTGTGCCACACTAATTTGAACTAATTTTTACTCCCACCAACAGTGTAAAAGCATTTCTATTTCTCTGCATCTTCGCCAGCATCTGTTGTCTCCTGACTTTTCAATAATCGCCATTCTAATTGGTGTGAGATGGTATCTTATTGCGGTTTTGATTTGCATTTCTCTAATGACCAGTGATGAGCTTTTTTTCGTTTGGTGTTGGCTGCATAAATGTCTTCTTTTGAGAAGTGTCTGTTCATATGGTGATAGCATACATTTTACATTTTAGAATATATCATCCTTAACAAAGTGACCAAAATCTTTTAAGTGATGTATCACTGGTTTCATTCCAGCACCTCCTCTCCTATCTTATTTCCCTGCGAGTGGAACAGCTATGGTGGTATGTAAGTTAGATCTGAGTGGGATAGTTACTTGAATTCGAGTATAAAGTCTCTCTAGCCTCATCAGTTTCCTCCCCTACCTTGGACTGAAATTATTCCTATAACTTGGGATACATAATGTTTTTTACTCCCCTTTTATTTTTACACATGCGTGATCCTCACCCCTGTTGTTAAGTCTCCATTCTCTTTCATGCATGGTGCCAACGGAAGCTGTGCTCCCTAAAGTCACCATTGTTTGACACATGGCTTCAGGCTTGAGTTGAAGCCTGGCTTCTGGCTTCCATGGATAATTTGTCAAGTTGATCTTGTCCTTCTTTCACAGGCTGATCTTAACTTGCCTCTTAATTATACTAGTATTCTCTCTCCAAGTCAACCTTCAGTCTTCTTCTTGTCTCATTGCAGAAATAAATGCTCAATGAGTTCATTATCCCACAAGGTTTTAATTGGTACTTACCCAGTGATAATTTCCATTGCTTGTCTCCTAAGCATTTTTCTTATTTCCACGGTCCAGTAAGTATCTACAGATCAAACACAATGCTAAAATTCAAATTTCATTATCTCTGAAAAAAAAAAAAAACACAAAAAACCAAACAAACAGAAAAGAGACTTATCATATCTCCTATAATTCCTATTTCAGTAACCTCTATCACTTCCCACCCAGTCTGGAAATGTAGAAAACGTTGGTAAATCTTTGAATGCCCTGTGCTCCTTTATCCCCATCAGCACGTCTTTCAGCAAGCCTTGTCAATTGTGCACTCAAAAAAAAATGTCTCTTTAATCTCTTCATTCCTTGTACCACTGCTGTCCTTGTCCCAGTGCAGGTCTTCATCAGCCTTTTAATTATTAACATCTGACATCTTCCTCGTCTTGTCTTCCATCTACCTCCCATGTGACCACCTAATTGGTCTACCCAAGACAATATCCAACTGTGCTATTTTATTTTTTTCTGCTTAAAAACAAAAGCAAAAACAATGCAGTGAATGATTTCTGCTTATTTGAAGAGTCTCCATTAGCAAGTTATTCTCAGCGTATCTGTCCAGATTCATGCCTCTAGGATTTTAAACATTTTCTTTCTGGTACATGGCATGCAGTTGTCTTTTTAATTCACCCTTCAAGACTGCTTAAATGAATCTCTAACTTTCTAACTAGAATGAATCATTCCTTATTCTATGTTGTCTTAGCATTTTGAACACACCTCAGTAATTGTGATGGGCATCACATTTCCTGAAGCAAGAATAGAAACATGTAGCATTACAATTGATAGCGCTTATTAGTAGAACAAAACAGAATATTTGAAGTGGATAATGTCTCAAGATATCTACTAAGGATGGTCACGGAAAAGATGATGCGTATCCTACATAAATGAAGAGAAGGATAATTTTTTTCCTCACGTGTCTCCCTTACTAGGCTCCTCTATGATCTCGGTGACTATGACATAGAGTTGTAATTTTTCTAGGATCGATCACAGGCTCTCAATAAATGTACATTAAGAAGTAAGTGGCGAATCCATGAGTGAAAACAAGTGGATACATTGTTTCAGTTGTTTATAAGAGTATGCCAGTTTCATGGCTTGAGTCCTTGTTTGCTCTACATAACCGTCTTGAGAACAAAACTCAATCTCTTTCATAGACCACCCCTCTAATACTGACCACGTGCCATCAAACTTCCAATTTCTCTTTGCTCTTCAATCTTAACTGATTACCTTGCTTCTTACTCGCCGGAAAAATGGAGTAAGAAGCTACTCGTCCATCACTACATCTATCCACCTGCTTACATTTGTGTGCATAGCTCACCGTCTTTCTGGTTGAATTGAACTTTACATTCACCACTCAGTCCCTTTGCTGGGAACCTAGGTGCCTCCATTCTTGGCTACCCAGTGATAACACTCTCACAAGCATCCCTTCTCTCACCTGTCAAAAATTGTTCTCTTTCCAGTGGATAATTTCCCTCCCCATATAATCATGTTAAAATGCCTCAATTTTTTTAAAAAGGAGACTTTTTTCCTTGTTCCTCAAGAGGTAGCACACCATTGTGTATTCCATTTCAGCAGAGCTCAAAGAATTTCCTGTATTCAAGATTTCTGTCGCCTCTACTCCAATTATCTCTCGGTTTCACTCTAATCAGTTTTTCATTTCCAACAACCCACCAAAATTTCTGTCAACATCAAGTACAATTTTTATGTTGTAATTTCAAAATTATTTTGGTTCTCATCGTACTGCATTAGCATCACTCAACAAAGCCGGTGTCTCCATTTTTGAAACACTTTCTTCACTTTGATTCTGAACTACTGTTTTCTTTTGATTCCCCTCTTTTACTTCCCAACATTCTCTACTGGTTCCAACTTATCTTCCAGATTCCAAATATTTGAATGCCTGAGGATTCAAGTCTCCATGTCTTCTCTTCCTACTCTCACTTCTTAGTTAATTTCATCCATTTCCATTGCAATAAATCCCCTATGTAAGTCCATGATTCCCAAATTTATAACTCTGGCCCCAACCTTATCCTCGAACTCCAGACATATTTCTGCAGTTATTTGCTTAATATTTCGTTTGGATGTCTAGTAGGCCAATGACATGTTTAAGTGTGAGCTCTGCCTCAGATTTAACCTGCCCAACCTGCTCTGTAATCTTCCTGATTTTTCATTTGCTCACATCTCATACTGAACAAGATAACTTCTAACCCCCCTCGCTGCTACTTTGCTAAACGAAGCCAAGTTATTATCCCATTTATACCATTGCAATGTCCTGGATAACTTGTCTCTCTACTTCCATCTTTGTCCCCTTTGGTCTTTTCTCACATAAGGGCCAGAGTGATACTTTTAAACATATGTGGGAACATATCATTTCTCTGTTCAAAATCTTCAATTCCTTCTCATATGACAGTAAACCCCAAATTCTCATCATGGCCCAAAGGCCTTCTGTCATCTTTCTTCTCTATACCTCTCAGAGCACGATCATCTGTTATCCTCCTCCATCCCTCAGCTCTGACCACACTGGCTCCCTTGCTGTATCTAGAACATGCCAAGTATGTTGTGGTTTAGGGCCTTTGTACTTTTTCTCTCTACTTAGAAACCTTTTTTCTTATATCCTTATTATTTTTCCTTCACTTCTTTCAGGTCTATCCTCAAACATCAGTTTATCAAAGATGCTTTTCATGGCAACTTCATGTAAGTAACACTCCTCATCATTTTGTATCTCCTTGTCTTCATAGTATTTTTCATCTTAGAAACATTACATATTTACCTTCAAAATACAGTGTTAGAATGTAAGTGAGGCTAGCAATTTATCTGCTTTTATTTGTTGATGATTTCCTTAGACCTCGTTGAGTACTTGATATCTACTAGGAACAACAAACATTTACTGAGTGGACAAAGTGCTGACATTGTGCATATAGTAACTATGTAAGCAAGATAAAAAGCAAAACAAAACATAGGGAGCGCATCAAAATTTCTGACAAAACTACTCAAAATGGCTGACAGTGGCCTGTTATTTCAATAACCTGCAGAGGGCAGCACATGGCATTTTACCTCACATTTTGTTCACAAAGAACCATTAATAGTAATTAAACTGGGTTTTTTTTCTTTTTTTTCTGATACGGAGATTCACTCTGTCACCAGGCTGGAGTGCAGTGGCGCGATATCAGCTCACTGCAACCTCCACCTCCCCGATTCAAGCAATTCTCCTGCTTCAACCTCCTGAGTAGCTGGGACTATAGGCGCCTGCCACCACTCCAGGCTAATTTTGTATTTTTAGTAGAGATGGAGTTTCACCATGTTGGTTAGGCTGGTCGCGAACTCCTGGCTTCAAGTGATCCACCCTCCTCGGTCTCCTAAAGTGTTGGGATTACAGGTGTGAGCCACTGATCCCGGTCCTGTAATTAAACTTTTATCAAGGGCGGTGACTCCACAAGGACAATTAAACACCCAAAAAAGAGAAGAGGTTTAAATGAGGTGGACTGGAAAACCAAAAGGAACTTAATGACCAAATCAATATGACTATTTGATCCTGGCCTCTGATCAACATGTACCTACCAGCAGACCCCACAGAGATCATTAAACAGTGTTTGCCTCATTCTCACCCACTCAGTCGTGCAATGTCGGAGAGGTGGGGGAGTTGATAGCTGAGAATTATTACAACTAGAACGGAATGAACCTGACAGATTAACTGGGCCTGTGGGTTTCAACCATTCTTTCTCCATGGGAGGATACCTGCCGGGTAACATTTACATGAGCTACTTACTCATATCACTCCTGGAATTTGCTGCATAGGTAAAATAGTCTATGGATTTTGTGCTATTCCCTATCACTACCTAAATGTTCCTCACCCAGAATAATTTCCTCCCATCCATCTACATGTTCACAATATGTCTGTGAACTACTTTCTTGAAAAACTCTGTTATTTCATGGTAAAGTATCACATTGATCCCAAACTTGGACAAAGATGGCACACAAAAGAGAAACACCTAAGCAATCTCAATTTTGACTATACATGCACAAACCTTAAATAAAATAATAGCAAACAGAATTCAGCACTAGTACATTAAAAGTAATACATCTTCACCAAGTGGAACTTACTCTAGAAAATCCATTATTACAATTATCAATTCATATATTAATTTTTCATATTAGAAGACAAATTCCCAATTCTAGGCATGTCTGTATTGAAACACTAGAAATAAAGTTTGACTCTAGCTCAAAAACAGTGTAAACCAAAGCATTTTTAGTAATAAAATCTATGAAACTTGTACAAGATTGAGAAATTAGAGTATACTTTTATTAATATTTGATTTCATGTCTATAAAATGTTATTTTAAATCTAGTGATCAAATATTCTTTTTCAAAAGTGGAAAATATAGTAAGATAAACAACATCAAAAAGCATTGTGAGTGATGTAAATATGTATGTGTACATATGTATGTGTGAAAGGTAACTCCTACCAGGTCCTCAAAACTGCAGCAGTGCTGTCTTATCTCATCTTCACAAGATATTCCTGAAGTGTTATGGCCCATATTGTACAGATGAAGAAACAAGTTCAAATAAATAAAATAATAGGTATTGTCCATTGGTAAGCTTAAGGAAGTTAAATTGAAGAGGTATGAGAAATAGTGCAGTAATAAACTGCTATTTCTCTATTTCTTTTCCTTTTTCTTTTCTTTCTTCTTTCTTTCTTTCTTTCTTACGTTTTTGTTTTGTTTTGTTTTGTTTTGTTTTGAGATAAGGTTTCATTCTGTCACCCAGGCTTTGAGTGCAGTGGTGCAGTCTTGGCTCACTGCAGCTTTGACCTCCTGGGCTCAAGGGATTCTCCCACCTCAGCCTCCCCAGTAGCTGGAACTAATTTTGGATTTTTTATTTCTTTGTTTGTTTGTAGAGATGGGGTTTCACCATGTTTTCCAGGGTGGTCTCAAATTCCTGGGCTCCACCTGCCTTGACCTCCCCAAACTGTTGGGATTATAGGTTTGAGCCACCACAGCTGAGCTGTAAATTGCTGTTTCTTTGCCTACTTTCTTATAGTTTAACTGCAGAAACCCCAAGGCCCTCAGTAGTTTCTGCTTGTTGATTCAGTGCTGAGGCCTCTCTCTGCTGCAGTTGTCTAAACCCTCCACACCCTGTGCCCAGAACTACTCTTTGCTGGGCCTCCCGGTCTTCACTGGTGGTCCTGAATTATTTCTGGCTATGACACCTTTGATTCTCAGCTCATCTTCTGCTATACACTGAGTGTTTGTGTCCCCCCAAAATTCATATGTTGAAACTTAATCTGCATTGTGATGGTATTTGGAGGTAGGGCCTTTAAGAAGTATTTAGGTTATGAGGACAGAGCCCTCCTGAATGAAATTAGTACCAGAGAATTCCCTTGCCTCTCTGCTACGTGAAGACACAGCAAAAAGAAGGCTGTCTGTGAACCAGAAGAGTAGGTCTTTACTAAACACTGAATCTGTCAGTACCTTGATCTTGGACTTCCCAGCCTCTAGAACCATGAGAAATAAATTTCTATTGTTTATAAGCCACCCACTTTATAGTACTCTGTTATCTGGCTGTTCTCTAAGCCAGAAGCAACTAAGACACCTTCAAATTCCAGATTTGACATGTAGTGGGTATCTTAAATTGGCCCAGGACAGGACCTCTCATAAATTAATCTTCTTTCCCATTTTAGGAGCCCTCCTGAGTTCTGAAAAGCCCCAGCCACTCCTCTGACTCACCTTTCCCCAGCCTGCCAGCCACTACCCTAGACACACATAGAGGCTCTGGGAGGTTGTAACAGGGGCCAGGCCCGTCCTCCCCTCTGCCTCTTGAGTGGTCCTCTGCCTGCTCCCAGTGTGAGCTCCAGGCAGAAACATTGGGCTCACTTGACAAATTGATTCAAGGATGGTTCTGGATAGGCACTTTTTGGTTCTGCCATGACATGTTGCAAGACAAAATGTGCATGACAAACATTTGTAGATATTGTTGGTTTGCTCCACATGGGAATAAACAGACAAGGGGCGAGACAATAATAAAACCTCAAACTGATGCAAATATTCTTATTCAATCTTACATTCACCCACGAGGTAGATCTTATTATCTGTGTTTTAAAAATAAGAACAAGGAGGATTGGAAAGATTAAGTTACTTGACCAAGGCACACAGCTAGCAGTAGTATATTCTACATGTACAAACCTATTCGGTCTGGTCCTAAATTCTATGTGGTCTTTCCACTCTGCTGCACTGTCCCTCAAGGTGAATAATCACAGTTTGAAAAGTGTGCTGGAAGCCGGTGAAATGATGTCACCACAAAATTTTTGAAAGAATAACCATTTTCGAGGAGACTTTGGTTGAAGTGGTAGAATCCTGGGATCTCTGTTGCCAGAACACTTATTCCAAGCTCCGGCTGCTGAAGTGTGACTAGCACAGCCTTGCTTCCGTGGTTAATGAAGTGTGTGCTGCCCTCTACTGGCCTAGAGAAAGTGGTACATCAAGCCTTGTGTTGGCTCAGTGTGGTTCTGAAACAGGAATGTGAAGATTCAATTATCCTGCTAAATGTGAGGTTTGCAGTGGGGTCTGGATTCTTTTTATGGTGTTTCCTAACAGAATAAACCTATGAACTTCTGTTCCTCTCTTTTTTAATCTTATCTGCCTCTACCATGCCTGTTAATGTACTTAATGTTTAGCAGAGGCAGCTAGAAAAACGAAGGCCATGTCTGTATACATGCAAATGAAAGAGATTAGGAATTGGCACATACGCCAGGATCAAGAAAGCGCTAGTCCCTGTTGTTTGTTCTTAACATTGCCCTAACTACAAATGACTGATACATATACTTTTGAATCCCTTATTCTTTCCTGTGTATATAAAACAAACTATTGATTCTCAATAGGCCAACTCTAAAATTCAGCCATTAATATTTATTCATTAAACAAAGATTATTAAAGATTATTGTGTGCCACCATGCTAATAGTGGGGCAGGTATAAATAAGCATAAGCTAGCTCACAATTGAGTAGTGATGTTGGGCATGTCAACAAATAATTGCGATAAATTTAGGGAATGCTATGATGTTTACAAAGTATTACGGTATCTTGGAAAGAATGACTCACTTTTGCCTGGTGTGACGAAGAAAGCTTACAGGGGAGGATATGCTTACCCTTCAAGATGAGAAAGAGTTTACGTGACTGAGAAAAAGAGAAGGGCATTTCAAACTGAGGAAATCTCAGGCGCAAAGACATGGAGGTAGGGGGCTATGGAAGCAACCTGGAGCACTTAGTTCCATAGGCTGATCATGAATATTCAGGGAGTGGTGTGAGTTAACTCTAGGACAATAAAGGGAACAGAGTCAGGAAGGGGCTAACTGCTCTGCATAAGTCTGGATTATATATTATGTATGTTACATATATAGTAAAAGGGTGAAAAACCATTGAAGGGTAATGTTTTAAATCCATGAAACGTGTTCTGTTTCTATCTTATCCAATGTAAAGTGAATATACTGTAGAATTTGACTACTAAGGGGAAACTGACCAAAAATCAATTGATTGAAAAATACAAATTTTACTGTAGAAAAATGCAAGTCCAGTGTGATATTTTCTGAAATGTTTTGGCTTGTGATCAAATTGAAAGGATGACTACCAAATTTCACTTAACAGTGTATTAGGTAACCACATACTGGCTTTTCAATATAAAGTGAATTAGATAGCAAGGAATTTTTCAAGTGTCTCTTGAATAAAATAAATAAAACAAACTTCTTCCTCTAATACCCACCATTCTTCTCTTCAAAACATATAAAATTATCCACTATACTTTGTTGATGTAAAACAAATTTCCTGGTTACACTTTATCTACTTTACCCTAGTTCCATTTCTTAAAATGAATGTTACTCTTGTATTAAAGCAACCCTTAATATAAAAATGCAAAAATATAGAAAAGTAGTTTATAAAATATTCCTTTATACCCAACTCCTAAAGATTCCCACTTTTAAGTATGTGAGTATGTGTTTGCAGACCAGAAAGACAATTAAACATTGCTTCTCATGCTTGTCCAGGCTACATGTTTTACACAAAGACTTTAAAATATCTCATCATTATGAGTTCATACGGTTTCTGACTCCAGTAGCTCTAGTCATAAGTGAATTTGGTATTCAGATGAATCTTCCATGGTGATTGTAATTCACTGTAATGAAATAATTGTTAATAAAAGTTTAAGACAATACTGCCATTCCCACTCTGGTATGGTTACTGCTTTATTTTCTTCATCATCAATTAATATTATATTTATAGGGAACCAGTAAAGTTACTATAGAAAGTCTGCCATGATATAACATATAGCTAGTGAGTTCTTTAAAATTAGTTTTACCTGAACTTGTGTAGCAATTTTTTGATTGTGCAACAATATCATACTGAGTGCTGGAGTATGGGAAAAGTGATGTGGAAAAAAAAAAAACAAACCTCTTATATGAACCAAAGAATTTACTCAAATTTTATTAGCAGTAGATTCCTCTCCAAGTCCTTTTTTCTAGAAGTATTTCTTTTTTTCTGCATTTCTAGAATTTTTGACATTATTCATAAAAGACATACTTAAATTTTATGAATATATTATTTAAGAACAATATTAATTGTAAAGTCACTTTGGGATAATCATAACCTACTCTTTTATATACTGGAAACGAAACAAAAACAGTCACAAACATGCCAAAGAGGGACGTGCCTTAATTCCTTTGCATTTCTCTCCTTAAAGATCCATTAGCATTTCCAGATCCAATATGCTCCTGCTTTTTAAAGGCACTGCTCCTCGATGCTGTTGATGTAGTTGAGCAACCGTCTGGGGAAGCTGACCTAGTAGTCAAATGGCTCTACTCTTAAGAAATTTGCTTAGTGAAAGGCTAGTCTTTAAAATATCGCCTTTCCACAGATGGGAGCACACCTCTGTTTCCATAGCAGACCTGTCTCAGTGGGAGCAAGCTCATAATTCATTTAAAAACAGACGCTGAGCTGGAAATTCAAATGTGAAGGACTACCAGGTGTCACCTGCTCTCGGTGTTGGGTGGAGCTGTTTCATGTTTTCCCTAACGCACATTTCTCCAACTGCATAACTTGGTTAGAGTAAAATAGGCTGCTGCATTTCCTTCTTAAGCATTGGGTAAGCATTAGTGTTCCCTGAGATCAGCTTACGCCTGAGGCCAGCCAAGCTGTGTTGGTTCCTCACATGGTGATTTTGAATAACCTTAGCGGTCCTCTGAATGTGGCTGCAGACCCTCTGGTCGTTTTTATTTTCCTGATATAGATACATTTTCAATTTATCATTTGTATGTAAGGCCATCTGCTGTTTTCCTTGAGATCTGAGAAAGTCAAAAGCTAGATATTTGGAAGAGCTGTTATTTGCTCCCTCCAGATCCAGCTCCCCCTGTCCCCGCCCTGCTCGCTGTCTAGGAGGGTGACTCCTGTAGATTGCCTCCATCAGTTTTCCTTGTCTTCTGCTTTTCTGATAGATTTGGGGTTGGAAGAGTCAGACAAAGAACCGGAAGGAAGAGAAGCTCTGGTACTGATTCCTCAGTTCCTCTGCCAGGCCATGGGTTGATAGTGGCTGTATTCCACAATGAAGTCCATAGATCCCATCGTAGTAGCCCTCTCCTAGGGCTAGAAATCTTACCCAGTCCTGTAACTGCTCCTCTTTTTTCCCCTTCTTGTCTAAGGATGGCAGTAGCTTCCCCTAACCTAGGATTTTTCCATCCCTTATTGGTTTCTCTCAACTCTGCTAAATGTTTATAAATAGTCCTGTGACAGACATTCCCTAGGGTAGTCCCCAAATGTGTCAAGCCCATGTGTAACCACCTCTCCTTAAGTATACGTAGAACCTGTGACTTGCTTCTAACCATTAAAGTATGGCAAAGGTGATATAACTCTTGATTAGAATGTGTATGAGGCTCTGCTGGCCTTGAAAAAGCAGCATGTTGTGAATTTCCTGAGGCTGAAAAATACACACACACACACTTATATATGTAATACATATATATACATATGTATAGGCTCAGATCAGTCTTTTTGCTTTATTAAGGTTCTCAGCTGTCTGGATGAGCCCCATCCACATTAGGGAGAGCATCTGCTTTACTCAGTCTACTGATTCAAATGTCAATCTTATTCAAAAACACCCTCATAGACACACCTAGAATAAAGCTTGACCAAACGTCTGGGCATCCCATAGTCCAGTCAAGTTGACACATACATTTAACCACCATAGTGAACTCTAGGATCTTATGACAGCCCCTCACCAGCAAGAAAATAGGGATGCCAGTCTCATAACTGTAAGAGAGAAATTCTGCCAACAAGCTGAAGGCACTTGGACAGGAATCTTTCCCCAGTCAGGCCACTGATGATACCACAGCCCCACCCAACATCTGGATTGTAAACCGGTAAGACCATGAGCAGAGGACCCAGGTAAATTGTGACCAGACTTCTGATCCACAGAAACTGTGAGATAATACATGAGTCTATTTTAAGCCGCTAAGTTTGTGGTAATTTTTATGCAGCAGAAAACTCACACAAGTTCTTTCATTTTGATGTTCTATTGAAGGTGATATTTGTTTCTTTCTAGGATCTTAAGTCGTACAGGTAGACCAAGAGTTGACAACCATTGTCTGTAAAGAGTCAGATAGTAAATATTTTAAGCTTTGGGGATCATAAACACCCTGTCGAGTATTCTTCTCTCTTTCTCTTTTTCCTCCAGCTAATTAAAACTGGAATAATAATTCTCAACTCAAGGGCTGTGCAAACACAGATGACATACTAGGTTTAACACATAGGCCGTTATTTGCCAACCCCTGGATATGGTGTCTAGGCGATGTGCAGGTAACATGTTCATTGTATTGCTATACACATTTTCATCAAAATCCATTTCTTCAATTTCCCAAGCCCGAATCTTGGTAATATTTCCCAGAGTATGTTGAAGCATTGGTGGCTATGCGTCCAAATTCCTTCCGGCAAAATGAGGATAAAATAAAGCATACAAATTCCAGGTCTGGTCACACAAATGTCTGGTGCAATTCTTCTCCTCATTCCTTATCTGGAGTGAAAAGCTCCAAGGTCCTAGTGAATGGAAGTGTCACAAGGTAGAGGGACCCCAGGTCCCTTATCTTGGCATGAAAAACTGCCCACAGAATATTTACATGTAACTACTGTGTGAGTGAGAAATAAACTTTAATTGTGTGTCCAGCCACTGAGATTCAGGGGTTCAATTCTTTTAAATGTATCTCAAAGCTGAAGATACCAAGGGGTAGCTCATTTTATTTGCATTTTCAGAAGAGAATGCCCCAAAGACCTGTTTTGATCACATTAACAAGGGAAACTTTTCTGACATTTTGTGCAGGTGTGCTGGGTGGAAATAAGTAAGAGTAGGAAAGACCCAAGAGGGTTAGATTATGGCTCTAGAATACACATTAGATTAGTAAAAAATTCCACATCTGATGGCCCCTATCCTGTGCTCTTGCCACTACTTTATGCTTCTTCTGTCTTTGAGACAGAGCTCTCTCTTCCACCCTGCTCCACTCCATCCTGAGAGGCTTCCTGGATCCCTGGGAACACATCTGCTCTCCTTGTGCTCAGCAGGATGAGAGGTGATGCCAATATCCTACCACTCTGGACATCTACTTCTCATGTCATCACACACTTGCCACTCCAGTGAGCTCCTTACCACAGAACTCCAGCCTTTCACGTTTCTAACATCCCTACTCTTATGAGCTTCTACTGAATGGCATATAAACACCCCCCTAAAATGGACATGAATCTTGAAAGCCATTTACATATCATTACTTTAGACCCTTTGAAAGGTAGCTCCTACTCAACAAAAACTTTCTCATGCAAGAAAATCATTATGTTTTGTTTAATCAATTTAATTGGAATACAGCAGTGCATTTCTTTCTGGGATTTGTCTTTGCCCTGCAAAGCAAAATGACTTGGTGGGTT
Source organism: Theropithecus gelada (assembly GCF_003255815.1). NCBI lineage: Eukaryota > Metazoa > Chordata > Mammalia > Primates > Cercopithecidae > Theropithecus > Theropithecus gelada. The sequence continues at coordinate 19,671,050 of NC_037686.1, read as the reverse complement.
GTGGGTTTCATTCGAAGCCTTTGGCTGAGCTATTGACAACATCCTTAGAGGGTTAGAATCAATAGGAATAGAATAAAAAAGGACACATTGCTTTTACCCATGGGTTATTGCAGCATACATCTATTTATAGTGAACTTCATCAATATGGATGATTGCCTTAAGCTACCATATTGTCTTTAGTATTCGTCAATTTAAAGCCTTCAAAGAATTCAAATGCCAAGCATATTAAAGAAGCAAGTCTGGAACCCAGACTATTCAAATATAAAAGAGTCAATAGGAAGAGACAAAAGTTTCCTAAATAATTAATTATGAAGATCATTGCTAAAGTAACATCTCTCTCTCTCCTCTCTCTCTCTCTCTCTCTCTCTCTCTCTCTCTGTGTGTGTGTGTGTGTGTGTGTGTGTGTGTGTGTGTATGTCTCAACACAAAGGATGATGTCTTTCTGATCCACAAAGGCAAGGTATCAAGCTGAGGCAGTGCTTGTCCAGTAACACTAGGTGGCAGCAGTGGGTTTTTAGCCAATGCACTCTCCTTTTTCCAATGGGCAGAAGTTACCATGGTTAAGAATCAACGAATTGATGAATAACTAGATTTGGATTACATATAAAGACATGGATTTCATTTTAGCACTTCTTTTTAAACATATAAAATATTACAAATGCTATCAGAGTGTGAGAAAGCAAACTTGTCATACAAGGGAATATCAGGAATGATGTGAGTATAGTCCATGAAAATTGAATATAACATACATAAAATTGAAAACCTTCCTTTTGCAGAAAATAAACTATTCCTTTAGAATAATGAATAGTTTCGCAAAAGACGTGCATTTAAAACACTAGCAGTTGCTACCCACTGGAGAGTGCTTAGCCATTTGTAATTTGTAAGGGAGTGACTTGTCAAAATATGATTGATATTTGAAAGGTAACTTGAACTTTCGTTGATTTATTTTCTGTAATGTTACTCAATATTTTTAAGACTCTGGTGTAAATATCTCTTAACACAAGAGAAATCTATTAACCCTTCTGGAAAGAACTAAATTGTGTGTCAATGTTTGAAGCAAGAAATAAAACAAAATTAACAATCTGACCTTAGTTTGGCATGTTGGGTCAAGAAATAAAGATCGTGTATGTTCCCAGGTTCTAACAAGGTTTTACTCAGCATTTACTCTCAATAAGTGAAAGCAGTTTGGAGTCCTATTCCCAACAGAGGTAGGATGATGCCGAGGAAGAAGATCTGGACAGAGTCTGAATTTTAGTTCGAGCTCTGCCTCTTATTTTGTCACCTTGAGTTAGTAATTCAACAAACCTAGATGTCAAGTGTTCCTTTTAACATATGTAAAGGGTGTATGTTGTTTTAGATGATTCCTAAACTCTCATATGATTTTGTGATCAACAGATTCCAATTTATTTCTATAATCATCAGTTGGTATATGTATTTGGCTTATAATGTGAAGAACCTGTGTGTGTGTGTGTGTGTGAGCGTGCGCATGTGTGTGCTGTTTTAATGTCACAGTCAAAGCAATATGCCTGTAAGTATTGCTTCTTGTGCAAGGCCACGCTGTGTGTTTACTAATGTATTTTATAAATAGCCCTTGAGAACATTGTGCAAGTCTCTGTATAATACTGTAGTCAGAAGGAAAGGGAGACAATGACAAGTGATTTTGTTACAACCAGAGAGAATTATTTGCATTTTTATCGTGATTTCCTTTACCCTCATTTACAGAATGCAAATTGAGCACCTTTAAGTGAAATCTAGCACAGGGAGCAATGCCACTGAAATCATTAGGTCTTGGCTCAGGTGCCAGTGATCAAACAGCCCTGATTCTGCCAAAATGGAGAACCGTCTTTTAGGCCCAGAGAGCCATGGCGGGTGATATCTAAACTATTCAGTATTTATCACACAGCGTGGACTCCATGTCATTCCTGGAAACCAGGGTTCCCAATGTGGCAACTTTCAGGCTTTCCTATACTACCAATTTTTCTTTAGGGAAATGGCACGACTGTTAAAGGGAATCATGGTTATAATATGTCATGAAATTAAGAATGGTAGGACTGGGAAAGTTTCATGCCTGAGCACAACTAACGTTCATTGAGCATCTGTCATGTTCCAAGCTCTGCTCTGCGTACTTTATCAATAGTATCTCATTTAATCTTCATATAATAATACAAAATATATATGATTGATTTATAGATGAGGATTCTAAGGTGAAGGAAAGTTAAGAAATTTGCCTGAAGTAATAAGTGGTAGAACCAGGATTTGAACCCTGCAATTCTCAGTCCTAAGCCATGATCTAAACTATCATTTCAGGTAACTAGTCTCAGAACTAAATCTTCTGCTGTGTACACACCAGAATGCAAAAATAATAAGATATTGTTGAAGAATTAATTCAATTAGCATATAACTGTTGTCTTTTGACTTGTCAACCCTAGTATCACTTTGTCCCTTTAAGAAAGAACTAAAGTATTGATACCCAATGAGGACAATCAATTTGCCAAAACGCTCACTGTAATCTTCCTTGGCACCATTAGTGGGAAGGCCTTTTACTCTTCAGTCAATACCACTTGCTTAAAAAATAACCCAAAACCTCAACAGTTTTGAAGGACTTTGTTATTTTAGCACGAGTCATTTGAAAAGATATTTCACCATTTTTATACCAAAAAACACCTCTATTCCATATCCCTTTATTGATCTATGGCTTTTATTACTAATGTGTCCAGCAGTCAATAGATCAATGCTGCTCAGGAAGTTTCTATTTCTCACCTATTACAGCAGAAAGAAGCACAGATAGTTAATGACAGTATAAACGATCACTCTCAATAATTACTTTCATCCAATACTTCCTGGTTAAATGTGCATAAAAAGTAAATTAAACTGGTTAGCTTCCGATGGGATACATATTCCATAGCTGTAAATTGGTTACATTATTTGTAATCCTCAAAGATGCAGGAGAGAATACTAAAACATTTCCATGAATGGAGAAGTGTGAGCCCATGGGAAACCTTGTCTTTGACCAATGATCTCTTCATTGGAGGCAAAATAATCTCTTTGGTTTTCATGTCCTGTGGAAACTACATTTTTCCTCACCTCAACCAAGAACTGAATATCACCAGGATGATCATTTAATTTCACATTTTATTAGAACACTTAATGCAAAGCCATGTTGTAACTGACGGCAAAGCACAGAGCTGGGTGTAAGAAGCTCTTCTTCAGAACGTAGTAATGAGAGAATTACCACATTAATCTATGTAAAAAGGCCCTTTAGAGATTTTCATGCCCCCTGTGGTTTCGTTTTCCAAGGAAATGTGGAGTAAGAAGAGCTTCAAACAAATTATTCATCGTTAAACATTTTACATTTACAGGTACAGCTCTGTGAAGACAATTGCTTCCATGGTGACATGTGATGTGACACTTGGTTTCGGCTGAGTTCTCCACGGCACCCACCAGCAGTGCCACAACTTGATCCAGGGCACACAGAGCTGTCATTCAGCCAACAAATAGGCCTTGGACAGGCTGAGCCTCCTCTGTTATATAAATGGGCATTCTCCAAGTAGGGACTCATCTGCTATCTGTCTGATAATTTGTATCCAATTGATAGATGCTGGCAAACAACAACAACAAAAAACTATGGGTGGTGTTTTCATAGTGCTCTTTGTAAATAGCGACCACACATCCTGGACTATCAACAGCTTGCTCAGCTCTCTTTGAAATTTCAAAAAGGGGGAAATGATTAGAGGTGAGACTAAAACTGTTTTTGTAAATGTGTGTTTGCCCTGTAGGAGACTTGCCTGACTTTCTATGGTTCCAGAATCATCCAAGCGGATAATGAAGTGAGTTGCAGTAAGATGGAGCCTACTGGGGAAGAGATGAGGCAGTGTTCACCTGAAGCACCATCTGCATTTTCCTAATCCTGACGGTTACCTCTAGCTGACTAGGGTTTCTGTGCAGAACTTCTGCTATCAAATCAACAATCAAGGGTGGTTACACTTAAGGAAGATGAACAGTTCCATAGGCAGGTTTAAAAAAAACAGCGTATGAGGAAATACTAACACTTAGCAGCACTCTGAAGTTCAGGGATATGGTGGTAGAAAAGCTTTAAATATCTTTATAATAGGCTAGAATATTGTCTCCTCACTAACGACAGGCAGTAGACTTTCTATCAGCTAAAGCCAAATGCAACCTGCCATCCAAGCCAGTTACCAAATGGTCCTTGCTGCTATTAAAATTATCACCAGGGAGTTCAAGGACTAGGGAGTCATTTGAAATGGCTTTGGAAAATGTGTTGAAAGAATTGCCTCAAACCATTGTCCCTGGTGCTTGTTCTTTGTCCCTGTGCTCTAATATACAATACATGATAAAATATATCCTGTATATTTATAATGTGTCCAGAAAAAACCAAAGTGCTTAAGGCTCTGACATTGTTTTCATTAGAGATTGATACTTTAGGGAATGCAAATGCCAACTTTTCAAATGTCCTATAGGTGGAAACTCCAAATGATGCCAGCTTTTAAAAACATTTTGTGCTTTGTGAAGCTCTAGAGCAGCTGTGTGTGACTAGAATGAAGAAAGACACTTGTATAAAATGCCAGCAAAACACCCCCACCTGCTAATAGGAATGCTGGCGGTCATAATAGCCAAGACCTGGGAACTTGATTATTCATTCAGCTAACCTCATCTTTTGTCAGCCTCACCAGTGGTAGGTAGTAAATCTGAGAAAGATAATTTAGACTGAAATATCAGTGGCTTTCTAGTTGCAATGCAGCTCATTCCTTTGCTTCTAGTCTACCACTTGCCACCTCTGGTCCATTTGCATATAACACTGGAGAAGTGTTCCTTTATCTTTGTGAAGCCCTTAGCATTCAAGGAGCCACTACTACTCCTACGCTGCTGAAAAATACAAGACACTGCCTGCCTCTGCATCTGTCCTTTGCTTTTCACTTGGAAACTATCACATCAAATCACATTGAGATCAGGTGAGGCTCTCCGGTTTTGCACCCTCGAGTTCCTCTAGCAAATGAACTCCATACGAATCTAAGCCAGTGCTCTTCAAATCACGCCCTGATTGCCTGTGAAATAAGTCTTCTGAGGTTTTCACACCGATTGAAAAACTTTATAGTTATCCAAGTAGGAGGCCAGATGAATAGATAATTGCACTCAAGCCTAATTTAGTATGCAATGATGACCGAACACACTCTTGTCAATTTTCTTTAAGCAGAGAGGATATAGTTATTTTTTTTCTCAGCATGGGAGGATAGAAGGATTATAATACTGACTTTCATTCAAGGCAGAAAATGAGGATGAGCAGAATAATGTGTCTCTTTAACTCTGATATTAAAAAAAACATAGTGATTCTGTTTTCAATAAACATTTATTTGTCACGTATTTTGTAGCAGATATTGTGTCAGGTACTGGAAGTACAAAGAAGAATAAGATACACACTGTGTTGTCTGGGAACTCACAGTTTTAATGAAGGTGCTAGATTAATAAATGCTTAAGACAGTGCAGTATGATGACAGCTGTGATGGTGGTGGCCACGTGCAGCGTATTATTACTAGGCCACGGACTGGGAGGCGCAGGGGAAGTTTCTGAAGGGAAGATACCTGAGCTGAGCATTGCATAGTGAACAAAGCTGATGGAAGAAAGCATTTGGAACGAGGAAGGCATTTGGAATGAGCATTTGGAATGAGCATTTGGAATGAGTGGAGCATTTGGAATGAGCATTTGGAATGAGTGGAGACAGCAAGGAGGGATGGATTCATAAAGGAAGGAGAGAAGGTGTTCTAGGGTGGGGGAAACAAAAGAGAGAGATTCAGTGACAAGTTATGGAAACCACAAATAGTTGTGCATAGTTGACTGTAGAGTGAATTACGGTGACCAAGAGGGACAGCAGAGAAGGGGAGGCCAGCAGAGGGCTGACCTGAGGGGCTCTTCATGTCTTTGTGTGAAGAGAGTTGCACTCCAACCTCAACGTTATGAGGGGCCAGTGAAGAATTTCGTATAGAGGAGTAATATGATCTTATTCATTCTAGAAGATCACTCTGCCTTGAAATGGATTTTGTCCCATGTACAGTGGGGGGTGGAGGTAATGGTGGGGACAAATAGTGGAGGTAAATCTATATGACATTTAAAGATAAATATACCTTTGACTCCCTCCTCCTTTTAGCTCTTATGTAATTTAGGATTTTCAAATTTCTACACACATATTTTCAAGAAAAATATGTATTCACACCATCATTAATATTTTTAGAAATACATTTTTTCCCCAGAGAGTGAAGAAATTTAAACCAGAGACAGAAAAAAGAGTTGGCTTAAATTCCTGTCTTTCTAATAAAATGATTGCTGCTGTAGATCTAGAGAAACTAACCATATGAACCAAATATAGAGGAATTCATTTATATTTACAATCTTACAGGTCTGAGTCTAGGAGGTGCCTTGCAATAAACATACACTAAGTCATATTAAGTCAATGGGAGATCAGATTGAATTGGTTTTTTGATCAACAGGTGCTCAGCTTACCGGCTGGATCTAAATTTAAACGGAAAGATTTTTCTTTATCTCTTAAATCCTATGCAACATTGGCAGCTGTATTAAAAGGGTCATGAGAGCAGGTTGTGCCTACATAATGAGCAAATTGATCATTTGAAAGTTTACTCTGACACTGGCTTTCTTATGTGACAAACTCAACTGACTTGTTGAGTGTTGTAAATTGGCCAGCAGAATAATACCAGGTTGCCCTTTTTAATCAGGTAGATACGAACTGTATTTATTGCTTTTATCCCTAGGCCTCTCTCATCAAATGCAAAATTCAGCAGAGAACTTAAATATGGCGGCTGTATTTATTTGTTTTTTGTGGGGGTTAGTCATGCATGAGTTCTGCTTCCTAATAGCATCTCCATTTCCTTTGGGAAACTTACTCTTCCTCCAGGTGAGTCGTCTTTGTAAGCCAATAAATGAGATGCTCATTCCTCTTGCTAAGGAAACCAACAAGGTTTCTGGAGACTCTTTGTGATAATTTTTTTCTCATTGCTCTGTTGATGCAAAGAGGATACATTTGGGATTTAATTAGAGCCAATTGATTCTGTCTTCCACAATTTGGAAACCTTAGCAGATGAGATGAAGGATCAGCTGGGGAAGAGTCATCCCAACAGTAGTGCCTAGTAAGACAGTGAGGCTGTTCCCACTCCCAGCATCCTCTGGAGCACCCTTGTTCTCATCTGGACCAACCCAGTTATTCAATCCCGGAGCTTCCTCATATGGTTCTGGTAAATCCACTTTTTGCTTAGGTAAGCTGTGTGTGTTTTCTGTTGCTTGTCACCAAAGAATTCAAATTGATAGAATGGTAATGAACAATTTACTTTTTATAGAAGCTAAAATATATTCTCACAAATCGTGGAAACTCTAACAATATGCTTGTGAAATATTGAAGAACTAGGGAGTATTAACTCCATTTAACAACAGAGGTAGCTGAAGTACTAAGACACTCAGCATTTGCTTTATTGTCATGGAGCGCATCAGAAGCAGAATTAGAAACAAAACTTGGCTCCCAACTCTGCCAATAATTAGTGGTGTGATCTTGAGCAAGTTACTTAACGATTTGGGGCTTCAGTTTCATCAGCTGTGAAATGGGAGCATTGGGCCAGATGATCTCTAGGACCTTTTCCATCCCTAAAATCATTTGATTTTTTATCTGAGTTTCTTTCCTAGAGACTCCTTTTCTGTGGTTGGAGATCCAATCTGTGGACAGAATGCATCAGTGTCTGAGATGTAGTCTTTCTCATAAAATTTATTTTATTTCTATTTATTTGCATTTATTTATTTCTTCATTGAGACACAGAGTCTCATTCTGTTGCCCAGGCTGGAGGGCAGTGATGCAGTATCGGCTCATTGCATCCTCTGCCTCCTGGATTCAAGCAATTCTCATGTCTTAGCTTCCCTAGTAGCCGGGATTACAGGTGTGCACCATCATGCCCAGCTAATTTTTCTATTTTTAGTAGAGATGGGATTTTGCCATGTTGGCCAGGCTGGTCTCGAACTCCTGACCTCAGGTGATCTGCCTGCCTTGGCCTCTCAAAGTGCTGGGATTAAAGGCGCGAGCCCCCAGGCATGGCTATAAAATATATTTTAATCATCTGTGAAATCAAAATATGGCAATAGAGTTCACATTTGCATTTCCATAGGCTCTGTGTCTGTCTCTCTCCTATATTTTCTTTGTTTCCACAAATAAAAATTATGAGACATCCTAATTGTTTCTATTACTAATAGAAAAATTGGTGAATTTATCAGAACCCAAACTGAGCTGTTTTAGCTTCACCTAGTGGTCTATTTATGTATTCAATATTATTAAACATATTGGGAGACAAAAATATATTGGGTCAATGCTTTATTAATGTCATCACATATGTTATCTGTTTCCACTCCTGAGAGACGTCACCCACATGGTTATACCATCTTAACAGTCAACATTAACAATGACTTTTTAAATCCCAACTTGTTCTCTTTATCCTTTCACACATCTGTCCTATTTTGAAAAGCAACAAAACAGATCTCCTTATATACACTATTACTCTAATCACCTCCCTTTCTTGTTTTACACAGTCATACATTTTTAAATGTGTGTCACTGATTTTGAAATAAATATGTATCTCTTTTGTCACTCCCTAAAACTGATTTCTAGCAGAAAATACGGAAAAATAACTTTGTCAGTAGAAAAATATTTCTCAGACAATACAAAAAAGAATGATTCTTAATGTAAAAGACTGACACTACTGACAACATTAAAAAATAAAAACGTCTTTTCAGCAAAACACACCATAAACAAAAGACAAACCTTAGATCGGGAGAAGATGTTATAACCCAAATACTCAGTAAGTAATTACTGTATAAAATATACAAATAAAACTTAAATCAGAAAAAAAGACAAACAACTCAACAGAAATAGGCAAAGTGATATGAATAGTGAATTCACAGATGAGGAATTGTGAATTATTGTCAAGAATATTTGACTCTATGCTAAGTCTCACCAATAGTCAGGGAAATGCCATCAATAAAAGCAATGCAGTGTCACCAAATAACAATTCATCTGGAAAAATGTTTGCTAGTTGAGACAGAGGATTTGAGGAAACTTGAACTTCCAGTATAAATTGGTACAACTACTATGAACATCATGTATCTCTTTCTCTATATATCCATAAATTAGAAGTTCCACTCCTAGGTACACCCCTTGGAAACTCTTGTATATGTATGTTAAGATATAAATGCCAAAATGCTCATTGCATCACTATGTGTGATAGCAAAGAGAAGAAGAAAAAAAGAACAAAGAAAAGTAGAAATAAACTGAGAATAGTTGAATTGTATGTATTTATATATTAAAATATTATATAATGGTTTAAATACACGAATTATAGCCCTAAATATCTACCTGAAAAAATCCCCAAAGTCTTAATTGAAATAATAATTTAATCATGCAATCCATCAGATAGTTTATATTAAGTTAATAAATACAAAACACTACTATGTATGATTTTTGAATGCACACATATGTAGTAGAAGTATAAAAAAATATGCAGGGGAATAATAAATGTAGCATAGTGCTTTCCTCTGAAGAAAGAGTAGATTATGACTGGGGAAGAGAATACTGAGGTTTAATGTGTATGTAGAATATTTTATTATTCTTATAAATCTGTTGTGAATAAAGAAAAATATTGAGTCAACAAAGCTTCGTGATGAGTAAGGACACTATGTCCATGATATTGTTCTTTGTAACTTTAGTATGTTTCTCATGTTTCATGAGAGTTTCTCATGTTACATGAGAACCATATTTCAAAAAAGAAATGTGATCTTAATTTGTTTTGGGCTATGGAAACTGATCTCTGAAGGTAACTAGCAGTGTCCTTCTTGTCAAGTTCAAAAATATTTTTTTCATTCCTTGCTCTTTCTTTGAAAGACTGAAAAATTCTGTAGACAAATTCAAGAAACTGCCTCCTTTTCCCCCCTTTCTCATTAGTGCATTATTCTGCTACTTCTCAGTATCATGGTTGATTCCATAATATCTTAATATATCCCACAGATAAATAAACATCCTTCTATATTTAAGGCCTTAATTATGTATCTATAGATTTCAAATTTTCAGTGGAACAATATCCTAAACTCTTCAAAAAATTAGTCAGCTGTTTACTAATGAGCTGAAACCCAAGGTTAGTAAAATAATATTGGTCAATACATTTTTTTCGTCATATTTTCCAACTCGAGACTTAAAAAACATATCTTCCAAAGAGAAATCTTGTACTGTTAACTTGTATATAGTATGACTAAAATATTTTTCCATTCCCCACAAGAAAAGGGAAACAAATGAGAGAAAAAAATTAAAATTACCAGTTGGGAATATTTAATTGGAAGAATTAATATCAGATATGTAATAATCTATTTTATTCATAAAATGATGAAAGCACAAATGTATGTTTTCAAAGGGATTTTTGATACCAAGTTCCTTTGATGCTTTGAAGTACTCAGCTGTGGAATGGGTGGCTTCTAATTATAAAAGAAATGCCATGAATTGACTCATTCTTCACAGTAATATCCAGAAAATCTTAGCAAATTCTAGATAATTTTTAAAGTACTGAATTACATTTGAAAACATATACGAATAAAACTTATTCTAAGATATATATCGCTTTTTATAATTAATTTATAATTTGTTTCAGGAAAAGTACAAGTTAATGCACATGTGTGTAAATATGTCTATACATACATAACACATGCATACATACATGCTGTGGGAATGAGTTAATCATGTTGAAAAGCAATTAATGATTTGGACCATTGTGTTAGTCCATTTTGCATCACTGTAAAGGAATACCTGAGACTTGGTAATTTATAAAGAAAAGAGGTTTGTTTGGGTTCACGGTTCTGCAGACCGTATGAGAAGCACAGTGCCAGCATCTGCTCACAGTGAGGCCTCAGGAAACTTCTAATCATGGCAGAAAGCAAAGGGGGAACCGGCAAATTGCAAGGCAAGAGAGAGAGTGAGAGAGAGGGGAAGCTCCTAGGCTCCTTTTTAAATAACCAGATTTTGTGTTGACTGATTACCACGGGGAGGGCGCTAAGCTGTTCATGAGGGATCTGCCCCCATGACTCAAACACATCCCACTTGACGCACCTCCGACATTAGAGGTCATATTTCAATATGAGATTTAGAGGGGACAAAGCAGCCAACCCATATCAAGCATACAGGTGTAACTGTCCAACAACGTCCACCCTAAGACAGCTATTACAATTTCAGAGAATGATTTAAAGAAAGTATACCATGTATGGTGTATAGCTTTTCACACCCAATTTTAGAAAATAAAAAGTTTGCACATGTCTTGTATCAATTATAGCTCATCCTAGGTAACAAAGCCCAGTTCTCAAATTCAGTTGATGGGGAAAAACAATTTGCAGTTTATAAAACTGAACATTCTAGATGCAAATGGAGCTATGGGTGAAGCTTGACCCAAGGCTCACAATGCACAGGATGGCATCAGGACTAGTTTCCCTTTTCTTGTTTCTAGGTGATGCTTTTCTGGTTGGCTCATGGTTTTAAGAGGACTTCCAATAGTTCTTAGTCTAAAGGCACAGAGATTTAGATCCAGAGGTGAAGAATATGAGTCTCTTTCAGAAGACTCAGTAAAAAATATCAATGTGACTTGGTGGTTCTGATTGGTCACCTCTCCAAGAATATAAATGTTTAGTTGACAAGACTTGGGTTATGTGCCGTCTCCTGGAGCTAAGGTAGTATTCACTTCCTTGAAAGTACACAAACCTGGAAGGAGTGGGTGGACCTCAACAGAAAATATCAAAAGAGCAAATTAATGCTGCACAAGGGGGAATAAAAACATTATCCATCCTCCTCACCACCATTATGTCACCTCCTCCTCTTGGAAGTATGGCATTTCCAAAGCTTAGTCCTAAATGTACTATTTTGGGCTCTCCTATCTCATTTGAGGACTCACTCACTTTCAGTCTTCAGATGTTGACTTTTGGCTAGCCTCCCAAGTTTAGATCTATAGTCTGCCTTGCAGTTCTGAGTTCATCGTTTGTTTATAGATACTTAATAATCCACTGTCAAATTGGAGTCTGGAAACTGGGGTAACATAAACCCTGGAGGTATAGAACCAACACTTCACAGAGTACTTCTGTATAGAGAGTTTTATGAGCACTAATTGATAGATTATCAGATTCCAATTGTGCTTTTCCCAAAAACAGATCTGCCTGAGAAGGGGTTTATATTCCTACTAGTCTTGTCACCATTGTAGCAACAAAGGGCAAACATTATACTCTTTCCAAATTATATTGGGGTGGTTAGTTCTGGGCTAATCATTAAAACTTTCTGAGCATTAAAATAATCATAATTTAAAGTACTGGTTTTAACAATATCTCCGTTTTTGATTAATTAGAATATCTTAAATCTGAAGAGCTTTCTTTCCCTGTTATTCATGTCTGTTAAAGATGAGATTTTCCTTACCTTAGAATGTTCTGAATTCAGAAAAACCTAAGGAGTACAGGTCATGATATTGATTTTTAAATATAAAACTAGAATATTTTCTAGGGTTATCACAATTTTCAAGAACATATTACATAAAAACCTATTAACAGAATATTTGTATGATTTGTTTTCTCAAATTATGTATATATATTACAGTTGTTAATGTCTATTTAATCCAATTATAACATGGTATTTAATCAGGTAGTCAAAATCTATTTTTACCAAAACATGAAATATTTATTCCATTAGAATAAATTCTTATTATTTTTTAACTTACTAAACCTATTATTCCCTCCAAATAATAATTTTAAAATAAAGTTTTAAAAATTCACAATGGAAAATTTCAGACAAATTAAAATGGGTTGGAGGGATGTCATTTTCCAAATATTGTAAGATTATATGAGTTAAAATATTTGAAAACCACTGTCCCAATATGTAGGGAATTATATGTAAATAACCATTACAAGTGAGGTATAAAATCCTTAGATCAGCCTGTAGGCCATGGGTAGATACAGTGGGAGTGTGAAACATACAGTGCTGATTTAGACCAGATTAGGAAATATCACTCTGGCCTTCTTTTTTCTCAGGGTTCAGGTCTTCCGCATGCTCACGGCTCCCTTCTGCAGCATGTTATAAGAACTGCACTCCAATTTTCCTGACTTTTTCAGACAGTCCCTCTTATCAGAACCAACAAGCTCTCCAAGTCGAAGTGGGTCTTTTTTTTTTTTTTTTTTTTAGGGAGTTGACAAATCAATCAGACTAGCACGATGGGGTGAGCTTATATGTGCAAATACTATTTCCATCTAATAATAGGTTTGGTTATTAATGAAAACGAACACCTTCTAGAACTAGTGCTGCAACTTGGAGAAATTCTATTGACTATAGTACCTGAGGAGTAAATAATTCGGGGCTTACACTTCATAGTATCTTTCAAGTTATTTTGGCTGTGTAAGCTCAACTTGAGAAATAATTATATAAGTAAATGACCATTACAGATGAGTTATAAAATCCTTAGATCATCTACTACTGAAATAATAATGAGAAAAAATGCAAATAATTTTACTGAATATAAACTTATGAATTTCATATGAGCTTCAAGAAAGGTTATTAGGTATCTTTCCAGCTATTTTTACATAGATGGAGCCTGTGGTCTCAAAAAGATTACTTCCTGTCCTCTCCAGGAAACAAATTTAGAAAACAGAATTGAAATTCTGTCAATACAGTTAGATACAGTTTTTTTAATTGCATACCTATATGTAACTTTAGATTCCTAACTCTATACATTCTTAATTTTAACTTTAAGCATATCTATGGAGTTAGATTTCTGAATCATCATTCAAATAGCTAGCTTCTTTGTCCAGCACAATAAGCTTATCAACTTCCTCCTAACCATTGTATATCAGAGAAATGTAAATGAGACCCTATAGTGAAATCCAAGATATTTAAAAATATATCCAGAACCTGCTGCGTCTATCACACAGACCCTGGCCAATGTGGAGGATGCACAGAACCTATTTTACATCATCCTGCACAGTGCTCATTCAAAGGTATGCAGTGTAAGAGCAGTTAGGTGACTGCCTGGCTCTAGCGGCCAGAGAGCAGCCCCGAGAAGCTGGAGCTGCTTGCTTTTATTCGGTGCAGGCACAACGCTGAAAACCTGGAGCCCACACAACCTATAGGTAATTAACTCTTATTTTTCCCCTTTCAGGGAACATCACACGTGTGGATGATCAAAGGTCAGTTCCTGGTCAAATAAACAAACAAGCTTGTTTAAGGTAAATTCCCCAACACTCCCTTGCGCCTACTCCTTGCCCTCTGCCTCAGGGTTACAGAACAGGTGCCTTCAGCTATTCTCCCCCGGGGCTCTGTAGAACGTTCTGACCTTTCAGAAGGTTTGTGTTCTTTCCCTATAGCTTTTCCCACCACTCTGGCCGATCCCGCACATTCAGATATCTGGTATTATATTAAGGCATACAGTTCAGTTAAATATCCTAATATTTAACAGATCCTAATATTTACCTAAACTGTAAATTTTTTATATTAAGATATTCAACTGAACTGTAAATTTTTTATCTGGATATTTAGGCACAATGGAACCACAGACAAAAAGAGTGAAGGTGAATCTGCACGTCTTTGCATACTCTTTAGAATAGCTTCAGAGTAGATGTGTATAAAAGGCATATAGCTGGGCCGGGTGCGGTGGCTCACGCCTATAATCCCAGCACTTTGGGAGGCCAAGGCGGGTAGATCAGGAGGTCAAGAGATTGAGACCATCCTGGCTAACACGGTAAAACCCGTCTCTACTAAAAATACAAAAAATTAGCTGGGCATGGTGGTGGACGCCAGTAGTCCCAGCTACTCGGGAGGCTGAGGCAGGAGAATGGCATGAACCTGGGAGGCAGAGCTTGCAGTAAGCCAGGATTGCGCCCACTGCACTCCAGCCTGAGCGACAGAGCGAGACTCCGTCTCAGAAAAAAAAAAAAAAAAAAAAAAAAAAGCATATAGGCATATCGCTATAGTTATAACTATGACATATTTGAAAGTACTTCCAGACTTTTCTTACATGCTATCATGGAATAGCAGTTAGTTATTCTTATTTGTCTTTGAAGATGGTGCTGGTTTTTATTCAACCTAGCCATAAACTGAATCTGAAAAACAGAACTGTTTTAGGCTAAAAAATCCCCAAGCCCAACTATTCTTTAAAGTATTGTACTGATAGCCTCAGTTCATACAAGTCTACTGGCTATTAGAACATATGGATATCACCTGGGAGAGGTTGCCTGCTATCCACTTGACTATACTTCTTTCAGCACCCTTAGTTCCACCATTACGTTATAAGAGAAATAAAATAATGATGTAATGCATACTCTGGGGTGGCTTCAGTAAAATGTGAGAATTAAATGAGAGCCAAGACCATTCCGAAGTAAGTAAAAGCTAGATGCCTGACTCACATCATAATCAACATAAATTTAACATGAATTTGACATTTAGATGTAAAAAATGAAACTGCAAAATTATTTTCTAAAAGAAATTGTGGGTGCTTATTTATGTGATTCTGGGTGGAAAGAGCATTGTAAATACACAAAAAAGGGAGAAATCATAATGAAAAAGACTGGTAAATGTAAGTATTTTAAATATACACAAGTAGCTATTGTGCATAGAAACGTGCACACATGCGATGACTTCTGGGTATTAAAAAGACTTTTTTTTTTAAAGGCAAAGATAAACTGGAAAAATTTATTTTCAATGATAAATAGCTCTTGCAAAACAACAAAAATGAAGTATTATTAATTCAATTAAAAACAAAAAATATATAAATTTTAAAATAAAACAGACCAAAAAAAAAAAAACTTCAACGTTAGTGGGAAAAATGTGTATTTTCATGCACTACTAGGAAACTTAGAGAAATGCCCAAAAAGCCTTAAATGTTTGCATGCCCATGACACGATCTTTCCATGTCCATGAATTTTTCCTAAGGAAATATGCACAGATATGTGTCAAAATAGAACTATAAATCAAAAACACCGTTGATAATTCTACAAAATTAGAATCAAACAAATTAAGTAAAAATAAGCTTTGGCACATTAATTGAATGATACTTAATTACTAGTTTTTATTTCTTTAAAGTTATTTGGTACATATTATTGCAAGACATTTTTTAAAAATATGGACAAATATGTGTAACCCTAATATCAGACCTGTGAGGCGAGGCAGTTACTATAATTATCCTCATTTTACAGGAAAGGCCAATTTACAACTTTACAACTTTATATTTTACAACAGGCCGTTTCACAACTGAGGCCCAGAGCAGTAACTGACAAGTTCAAGGTCATATAGCCGGTGAATGGTGGAATTTGTCCACCTGACCATGCAGTATTCTTTAAACTGGCTACCTTCTATCAATATTAATGAAAGCAAGCTAGCATGTTTTCATTCCCAGAATTACAGTGTCCAAGTTAGACCAGCAGTATTTGATATAATAAAACACATTTCTTCCAAATTTTGCTTTCCTTCTGATCAAGAGCTGAATTTCTATGAGAGCGGAGGGAAAACAAAATCAGCCTTGGAAACATTCCACCTTAAAAGCCATTGTGGAGGATGCACAGAACCTATTTTACATCATCCTGCACAGTGCTCATTCAGTATAAATCTCTTCATTGCATGACTTTCTGCTGTATGCTTATGAAACAGTCCATTTCAGTTCACTCATATATACACTTCCTTTCCCCACCCCCCATGCTCTGAGTGCTATCTTATGCTGTGAGCTAAAGAGTTAGAGCAGTGGCAGACCGTTCTGTACATTCTTGGACAATGAGTTTTAGTATAAATTCTCTCATCCATAACCATTCTAAAATGCTATTCAGAACTGACTGTTTTGCAATGTGTATTATTTATTTTGGTCTGACCTCAATTTCTGCCATGTATTTTATCCTTGATCAAGAGTTTTGGCATACTTAAAGCTGACAAAGAATGAGCAAATGCTAGTGCGGGCATTACCCCCCAGAAAGAGAAGATGATTGTCTCTCTGCATATTCAAATGCAAGGATATATGTGGGGGGTGGGAGTGTGTGGAGCATTAACTCCAGGGAGAGAACACAGAAGACAGCGGATAAGGGGGAAGTGAGGGTAGTTAATTGACATTATGAAGAACAGTCTAACCATCACTACAACCTGTGAAGTTTAACCAAAACTGGATGGGTGGGGAGGGCAAGGTTACGCTGGTGAGGCCCTAGTGAGGACTTCAGGGAAGCTGAGAGGAAAGGAAGACAGTTGTTGCTGTCTGATGATTAATGGAACACTAATCCTCTTACTCTTTCCTTCCAAATTTCCATTTTTCCCAGTTAAATCCACTCTCCTATCTTTACTTCTGACATTGTATTGGGTTCTTGGTCTTGAGAAGGGGGCTTCCAACTCAAATATTTTCATCACTTTGAATTTAGACACCTCTTAGTTGCTTAAGGAGCTAAGGATACACATCCAGTTTAGTACAGACTTCATCTCCATTACTAATCGAGTCAGTGTCTGTAAAGATTTCTTCATCCCCAGGTAGTTTTACTCCACAGACTAAATAAAGAGTGTGATATCATGAGGGCTGGGCCTTTCTCCGAGGTAATGTTCCTCAAATCTGCATTCCTAAGTGTTCTGAAAGAAAGACAGCAAAGTATCTTCTGGTTAAAAAACGTTCAGGAAAAACTGGGTTAAATCAAATTGCTCAGTGTTCTTTACTCTGGGACCATTCAACAACTTAAATATGCAAATATATTTTAGGTATTTTTCAAAGAGGGGTTAAATACTGATGTAGCATTTCCCAAAGAGAATTTCCCATAAGGATCCTGTTTCATGGAGCACAATTGCCATTTGCTAGAGCTGAAGCCCTGCAGAACACATTTGAGGATGCTGATAAGGACCCCATCCAACAAGCCTCTTATTGGGTTCTTTCTGTTGCCTCATCTTCCTTTTTTTGCAGTTCCTACTCAGCTCTCACTGGCAAACTATCAGTAGAAGAAGCCTGGCAGGTGGTCCTTTATCTCTTTAAAAGTTCTCCACGTAATTTGAGTAAAAGTGTCATAAATTTTTCCAAAAACTTTCCATCATAAAAACATACATAACAATCATAATAAGAAAATTATCAACACACCTAATCCTCCAAATATAGGCAACTTGTGTACATTTTTGTTACAGGACTACCAGGTTTGTATGCCCACCATGTAGTAACAAACCAATACACTGAAACAGCAGGGTTTGCAGCAGAGAAATAGTTTAATGATTGCAGGGTGGCTGAGTGACTGAAGGAGGAGATGGGAGGACCCTCAAATCTGTCTGCCTGAAGAGTTCTGGCTTGGAGCTTTTAAGGAGATCATGGAGAGCAAGGGGCTGTACAACTGGGGCCATTGATTGGTTGGGATAAGGATGATGAAATCATTGGGATGTGGAAACTGCCTTCTTTGGTGAGTGAGTCAGCTCCTATGGGGTTGTTCACAACAGCAGACTTTAGAAGTTTTATTGGTATGCAGGACCTGAAAGAATATCTCAAATGAAAAACTAAACACTTCACATCATTCAAGTTGTTATCTCTAGAGCAGTTAAAGGGAACTGTAATCTTGTGGCAGGGTCTGCATAACTCTCGGGTAGCAGGCACCAAACAAGTATGAGGAAGCAGGTCAGAAAGCATCTGACCTAATGATTAATGCCAAATGTGCTGCAAACTTGGCTTATTTTCATTTCTCTCCCTATTTTCCCTAATTAATTTTATAAAGTTTATAGGACTGGTTTAATTTCAGTTTCATTTCTTTCATTTTACACATTTTTACTTATCATTTTTTAGGTCAGTTAGAATCATGCTGTATAATAATTTTGTATCCTTTTTTCAACTTTGCATCATTTCAATAGTATGTCCTAACGATATTACAAGCTGTGCAAACAGAACATTTGGAATAAAACCCAAACTGTTAAGCCCATCAGGCCCTACATGTCCGGTCTTCTGTTTCCAACTCCAGAGGAAGATCGTAACTCCCTCCTTCTTTGAAACAATCTTTGGGCACACTTGTCTCCTTGCTGGTTTCCAGGTCAGAGCTTTAGCACTTACTTTTGATCTTCTGGAAACTTCTTCCAGATCTTTAAAAGGTGTGCTCCTTTTCATCATATAGTTTAATGATAATTACACAGGTTAGGAATACTGATTTTCTGTCTCCCAGGAGTAACATATCTGTTATTATTAAGAAGTAAAATTCTGCTATTTTATTAGTATTATACCATCGTTGCACCAATAATAATAATCTGAAATTGGAATCGTTAATGTTTTGGAATCAAGATAAAAAATTCAATTATTCTATTTCTATAAGAAGACAAAACAAAGTTGTATGTACACATCTGGAGTGGTCCATACCTACAGAGATGACAATGTATTGAGGTACTGCAGAGCTTCTATTGCAACTATAATTCTCACTTTAGTTCAAAGACAGAGTGAGTGGAATATAAATATGAGGGTACTGATATTGATTCAGGCAGTTTTATCTATATATGATAAAACTCAAACTATGACAAACTACAAGTCTTTTTTGAAACAAAAACTACAGCTTTCTATCAACAAAAACACTGAAGGTCCTTTAAAAATATCAAAATAAACATATAAACATGGTTTTTCAAAAGATCTTTTCAAATATTTTATCAAGAAGTGGAGTTATTAGAAAGAGTCAGAAGAAAATATTCAGTGTTAGTTCAACAAATGGCATACAATGACCTTCGCTACAAAATTATGACATTAATGCAGTTTGTTGTTTAATACATAGACTAAATTATGTTACTTTTGACATTTTTGTGTTAAATGTCTTCATTTTGTGGAACGTTTATTTTTAAATAATAATTTCCTTCTAACAATTTTATCAGCTAATAATTTATATTTAAAATGAGAATGCTTCTTTGGCCTTTGAATTTATGAATGTATGATGTCATAATACATTTACAGATTTTATATTTGAAATATATTAAATATCTAGTGTCATGGTATTGTATCTTATTTTGTGATATTTGAACTTTTTTTCTTTTTGTAAAATATCAGTAGGTCAGTATTATGTAAAATAACTGATGAAATATCACTGTATCCTTTTGTTTTCAGTATTGCCTTCTTTAATCACTAATTTGGGTCTCTTGTCAAATGTCACCATGTCAGAAAGGCCTTTCTGGACTACTCTGCCCAAAATAGAACACTCTAAACTCCCACACCTGTCCCTTTCATTAACTCACGTTGCTTAACAAATTGCTATTTATTATGTCTCTTCTTGCAAAAGAATGCAGTCTTCTGGAGGGTAGAAACATTTCCTATGCCCAGGGCATAGAAAAATGCTTTGCATACAGTCGGTGATCAATACATATTTATTAAATGAATGTGGTAATAACTGAATTTAAGATATGTTTGTTTATTTTTGGACAGCTAATAATAATGGTTACTATATAAGTTGCTAGTGTGTGGGAGTTCTTAGTATTGATGCTGACATGCATAGCTTTGTATATAAAGCTATTTTCAAATTTGGTATTATTTATTTAAGATAAAAAATCCATTTTTAAAATCACTGGGTCTAAGATAACGACTATTCTAAAGTGACTAGAAATCCATTTCAAAATTGCTCTTCGGGAAGATTCTATGAATTTACATCTCTACCAATGATTCATTCTCACTTTACTGTTTGACTTTCAAACTTCTGTTCATGGGCTTCTGTCTCTGCTAGTGTTGGCGTCTCCCTGCTTTCTTCCTTTCAAATGATGGTATTAGATCTGTCTTTCTCTACTAAGAGTTGCGATGCTCCTGTTACAGAAAAAAAGATTTGAGGAGACAACTTGAAGCATCATTGTTATTTCCTTAGGAGTCTCTATAAAATTTGCCATGGTATATGATCTTAAAGATTAAAAACAAAATTTACTGAAAAATCATCAATATCTTCCAATATGCCTTTGCATTCATTACTGTGAACAAATAAAACTAGGCGCCTTTCAGAGGATCGACTTGAGTTTGTATTTTCATTTAGTTTTTATACCAGCAAATTGTTTTATAGTGGTTTGTACAATGTCTAACATTTTGGATTTTGCCAATATACAAACAATCATGTTTAGGTTTTGTTAACAGGTTGTCTGTCAAAATCTGTATGTGAATATGACCATTGAGGCAAGATACTGTTTCTTTCTTCTTTCTTTCTCCTTTCTTTTTTAAATACATGCTTTTGTTTTGGAGGGTTAATAAATGTGGAATGCTGTGCATACATCTGCAAGGTACCACCTTTAGCTTTGCAGGCTTTTATCCCAGACATCTGATAATAATTACTGCATAAATAAATTCATAACACAAAGCAGTTAGAAGCAGTCTAATTGCAACAATTAATTTGTAGACTTACCTAATTAAATTTCCCTAGCCAGGATGTGTTGTCTGCATACATCAAAGTTTACAAAAGAGAAGTAACAGAGCAGAATAAAGAATGACACTGTCCCTAATAGAGTCCCTCGAGGAACTTCTAAGGTTAAAATAAAAATCTATCAATGCTGAACAAGAAAATATGCAGTTCAGCTGCAATGATGGATGGTTCTGCTAACCTTCATGCAAAGCAATGCTGACACATATTATTACTGAAACAGAAATGAGCGTATCTTTGTCTACCTTATTGCTTTTATAATGTGGCTGAAATGGTCTGGGAGTCTGAAAACTCTTTTTTTATTTCATACTTGGGAACATTAAGATGATCCTGATCTCTTTCTTCCTCTTGAGACTTCTATAGCTACTTGTTTATCTGCTTTCTTGCCTTCATGTAAGAGTTGAGTAATTTCACAAATGCATGCTGAGGATAGAAAACTGCACAGCACGCACCTTTGCTAGCACAAAAGGGCTTGCCCTGCCACTATGGGACACAGGCGAATTCCAATTTTCCAGCCTTGTATGCGACATATACAAGAACAAATGACAATTACAATGTTATAATATTTTTACAGAGAGGGAAAGAAAAAATTTAAATGATTAAAAGGAAATAGCAGAGGTCAGTTTAACTGGGAAATAGCACTATCAAAAATTTTCAAGAGCATGTCATTAAGCCTTTAATTTTTCAAAAGCCTTTGTTTTTAATCTTTCTTCCTATCCCCACATTGGTAGCTAATTCTTTTAACCTCCTTGGTATTGATTAATAGATAAGGCACTCTCATTTTCAACCTTGCATTACACCCCTCTCTCCTGGACACCTCACTGCCGTTACTACACTACAAGTGTCTGTCCACCCTGCTTCCCGCCATGGCCTGCCTTCACCTGCCACCACCTCCTCTGCCCACTCTCCATCCATGCCTGGCAATGACTGCTGGCTGCTGTGTAAATGCCCTGCCCTGCCGGAGCTCCTGAGCCATCCTAAGAAGACCAGGCTGAGAATTAGGTGTCCTGGTTCTCATCTGTCCCCTGCTAGTGATAACAAGTATGAATTTAGTTAGCAAGTTTGGATGGTGAATTCTTGACTGCTAATGGATGATCCAATCAGCAGATCTTAAGGTGACCTTCAGCTTTTTCTTAGCACACAGTTGCTACCCAGGGGCAACTACCTCTCATTTATGAGACATGGGGATGAATATTCTTACTAAAATAAAGTATAAATTAACTTATAAGGCCATCCAAACAGGGATGATGTTAATACAAAATTATTAGGAATTTACTACAGGAGATCAAACCTTATTTTTTATTTTATTTATTTATTTATTTATTTTGAGATGGAGTTTCACTGTTGTTGCCCAGGCTGGAGTGCAGTGGTGCGATCTTGGCTCACTAGAACCTGCGCCTCCCAGGTTCAAGCGATTCTTCTGCCTCAGCCTCCTGAGCAGCTGGGATTACAGGCATGTACCACCACGCCCAGCCAATTTTTTATTTTTAGTACAGACGGGGTTTCTCCATGATGGTCAGGCTGGTCTTGAACTCCCGACCTCAGGTGATCCACCCACCTCAGCCTCCCGAAGTGCTGGGATTACAGGCGTGAGCTACCATGCCTGGCTAATGAAGCCTTATTTTTAGGCACTTTACTATGTCTCTTTTTCTATCCCAATCTATCTCTGGAAAAGTAGGTAAGAGTAAGAGGCAGACAAGATAGGGGACACATACAAGAATCTCCTCATGTATGTTGCATAGAAACTGTCATTAAAGTTTTAATATCAAATTTAAAAATAACACCCAGAGGATATTTAAAACACACATTAGGGTGCAAAATGTGTGAGGCTTGACTAATTGTGAGGCTTCCTTTACCATTTCACGTAGAAAACATAAATTGTTAACTTCAGCGGGGAGGCATGTACAATAAATATGTTGGCTCCCTTCAAGTCTTTTATTGATATCATTATTATCTCTTTATTTTCTCTTGCATATTTTTAAACCGATAGTAGCCCTTTTATTTTATTTTATTTTATTTATTTTTCTGAGATGGAATCTTGCTCTGTCACCAAGGCTGGAGTGCAATGGCGCAATCTCTGGTCACTGCAACCTCTGCTTCCCGGGTTGAAGCAATTCTAGTGCCTCAAACTCCCAAGTAGCTGGGATTACAGGCATCCGCCACCACACTCGACTAATTTTTGTATTTTTAGTAGAGGTAGGGTTTTTCCATGTTGGCCAGATTGGTCTTGCCTGGCCTGACCTCAAGTGATCCACCAGCCTCAGCCTCCAAAATGCTGGGATTAGAGGCATGAGACACTACTCCTGGCCAATAGTAGTTTTTCAAATGACAAATGAAACAGTTCCCACTAAATTTTAAGCGTCTTCTTTCCATTCTATTGGGGAAATATAGTTCCAACAATTGTTTTGCCTAGAAAGATTACCTTTGTTTAGACTGAGTTCTATTTGTGATTCATACCCACGCAGCGTGACAATATGATAAATAAAGGTGAGTGGAGAGACAGTAAGCAAATCAGAAAATTCCTTGGTTAATTTCTAATCAGACTATTAGTATGACATCACTATTCTATTTTATGTGTAGATTCCCAGGGCGTTAGTTGTGGTTAAATTCAAATGCAAGTCTAATATCATATCATGTAAAATACAAATGATCTTTGAGCCTATAAAATAATAGACTATTACCACCATTTGTTAAAGTAGAAAATGAGGAGCTTTCAATCCCTGTACCCAGGACACTTTATTGAATTTATATATCTGAGTCAAGTAAATTTGACTTTGAAATATGTCTGCCACAGAAGGGTCTACATATAAAATTCAGGTCAAAATAAAATAAAAGCAAATCCTATCTTCTGATGTGAATTAAATTAGAAACTCTCAGAGCAATAGGATGAAAGAAAGATAATAAAGTTTTGGTAATGGAATTAACCATGAAAGAAACCCTCCCTTTCTGACCTCTTTTGAAACACTGTTTTTTTTTTTTTTTTTTTTTTTTTGGCTTCTGTGACAACACTCGCTCTTAGATGTGTATTCTCAGTAAACTGTACTGGCTCATTCTTTTATTGGAATCTCCTCTGGGCTTTATCTCAGCCCCCTTTTCGTTTGGTTCTATCTCAGTGTCTTACTAGTGGGATCTCTTAGTCAGTGGCATCAACATGTCTGATACTGTCAAAGATGCACATTTCAGGCCCCACCCCAGAATCTCAAAACTTATTTGCTAGATCAGAAACTCTGGAGAGAAGCTCAGCAAATCCTCTAGATGATTCTGAACGTACATTCAAGTTTGAGAACCTTTTCTCTCTCTTCTTATGAGGCTTTCTGATCCTTGACTACTGGCTTCAGGTGCAATGTACATACTGTGGAAGACTGTATTTTCCAAAGATGGTCACATACATATCTACATATCTCCTGTCTCAAAAACCCTTTCAGAACCTTGCTACACCTCTATCAAGAGGTGGAATCTTGGCTGGTCATGGTGGCTCATGCTGTAATCCCAACACTTTGGGAGGATGAAGCAGGCGAATCACCTGAGGTCAGGAGTTCGAGACCAGCCTGGCCAACATGGTGAAACCCCATCTCTGCTAAAAATACAAAAATTAGCCAGGCGTGGTGGTGGGCGCCTGTAATCCCAGCTATTTGGGAGGCTGAGGCAGGAGAGTCGCTTGAACCCAGGAAGTGGAGGCTGCAGTGAGCCGAGTCCATGCCATTGCACTCCAGCCTGGGCGACAAGAACAAAACTCCATCTTAAAAAAAATAAATAAAATAGGTGGAATGTCATTATTTTCCTCTTGAATTTGGGAAGATTTGTGACTTGCTTATAACCAATAATGCACAGTATAATTGAGTTTGAGTAATTTCTGAAAATAAGTCATAAATGGAGAGTCTTTTGTTTGGCTTGTTGGAACATCTCAACTTGGGTTCTTGCGCCACCAAGTAAGAAGTCTGACTTCCCTGAGTTTGCCATGCTGTAAGGAAGCCAGCTGCACAGAGACACAACATGAAAGATCTCTGCTCTAGTCAGCAGCCCTAGACTTTAGGCCCTTTCTGGTTAGGAACCAGACATGTGAGTGCAGGAGCCCTCAGCTGACTCCAGCCCCATTTGTGGAGCTGCTCTCCTAACTTTGAGTTTTTCCAGCTGTGGCCTGAACATCACAGAACAGAGTCAAGCCATCCTTGCTGTGTTTTTTCTGTGTTCTTGACTCATAGACCCCATGAGCACAATAAAATGATTCTTCCCTTCCCATAAAGTTTGAGGTAGTTTGTTACATATTGATAGTAACAGGAACATGCAGTAATGTCCAAATTTATATCTCTATTTCAAACTTCTATTTAAGGTCCAGAAATATACATCCAATTGCCTACCTGACAGTTCCACCTGGAAGTTCACAGGCATCCTAAACTCAAGAAGCAAATAAGAAAAAAAAAAAAAAAGAAGAAGAAGAAGACAAGAATTGATGAGTTAGAAAATCTTAAAACACATGCACACACATGCATTCACACACACACACACACACACACACCAATATAATTAATTAATAAATCAAAAGGCTCATCCTTTGGTGGAAAAAAAAATCTACAAAATAGATAAATGTCTAGCAAATCAAACTTTCATAAAAGAAGAAAGCAAAAATTCATAAAACGGAAAAGTTTAAATAACCACCAAAAAGGGGAAGAATTTAAAAGTAAGAGACTTCTTTGTATCACTCTACGTAAATAAATTTGAAAATCTATATAAAATGTTTAACTTTCTGGAAAAATGCAATTAATAAAATTGACTCCAATAGAGACAGAAGTTCTCTTCTGACAAATTTTCATATAAGAGTTAAAGAAAGTTGTAAAAGAGCTCTTCCACAAAAAAATACACTTGAAGACCAGATGGCTTCTTGCATAATGCTCCCAAACTTCACAAGGTTAGATATTCTCAATCCTATTTCACCATTCCAGACCACTGCAAAAGTAAGAAACCTCCAAATTTGTTTTATGAAATACATTTACATTGATATTAAATCTGACAAAGAATATACCAAATGTACTACAGTGCAATCTCACTTATGAATATCAATACAAAAATGTCAATAAATTAGAAACAGAATCCCACATCCTTATAAAAACAACATATGTCATGACCAAGTGGAGTTAATCATATTAATAACAGAAGAAAAGCAAGCAATTATCTTCATAGAGCATTAAAAAATTGTTTGTTAAAGTTTGGCTGGGCGCTGTGGCTCACGCCTGTAATCCCAGCACTTTGGGAGGCTGAGGTGGGCAGATCACCTGAGGTCAGCAATTTGAGAACAGGCTTGCCAACATGGTGAAATCCTGTCTCTACTAAAAATACAAAAAGCTAGCCAGGTGTGGTGGCAGGTGCCTGTAATCCCAGCTACTCAGGAGGCTGAGGCATGAGAATTGCTTGAACCTGGGAGACAGAGGTTGCAGTGAGCCAAGCCGAGATCGCACCACTGCACTCCAGCCTGGGGCATAGAGCAAGACTCTGTCTCCATAAAAAATAAAAATAAAAAAATTGTCAAAATTCAACTCTCATTCATGCTTCAAAAAATACACTTGAAATAGAAATTGGCAGATGTCTCATTCATATTTAGCATATATATGTATTGGTGTCATATAAATCATATCTACCCTGATGAAAACTCTGTGGGGTTTCTCCTTGTTTTCAAATTGAAACCAGTATCTTTCACATGGTATTATGGACTGAATGGTTGTGTCACCCCAAAATTCTGATATTGAAACCCTAACCTCAAGGAGATGGTATAGGAGGCAAGGGCTTTGGGAGATAATTAGATCATGAGGGTGGAGCTCTCATGAATGGAATTAGTGCCCTTACGGGTGAAGACAGGGCAGCCTGCTTCCTCTCTGTGCTATCTGCCATGTAAGGATACAATGAGAAAATGGCCATCTGCAAACCAGGAAGTGAACCTCACCAGAAGCAAATCTGCTGACACCTGGATCTTAGACTGCGCTGCCTCCAGAAATATGAGAAATGGCCTGTGTGTCCGTGAGTCATCTAGTGTTGACTACCTTTTCTAGCTTCATCTCTTATCTTTCTTCTGCTCATTTTCTGAACTCTAGCCACAACAGATGTATTTTTAGTTTCTTGAACCCACTGCTTTCTCTTGAGTGTCAAGGCCTTTGCTATTACCTTTCCTTGAATGTTCTCACCTCCATTCTTTTGATTAATTTGTATATGTTCTTCAGATCTTAGAACCAGGAATTTCTCCCCTGACTCTCACGACTGTGTCAGACTCACCCTTCCCCATTCCCAGTCATTACATGCTCTCCATGAAACACATAATTTCTTTCATAGGAGATTGCATGTTGGTACATAAATTATTTGTTCACTGTTAGTTGTGTTCCATGACAGCAAGCAATGTATTTTGTTACTTCTCGCCATTGTCTCAACAATGGTGCAGTGCCTAACACATAGTAAGCATTCTGGTATATTTGTAGACTGAATGAATTGATAAATTTCTAGGGAAACTAAGACAGTCATGATGTAGTCCAAAGCATACTGGAAATGAGGAAATAACATTTGGGTTCCTTCTCCACTCTATTTTAGCTATGGATCTTAATTCTGATAATTGCATTTTACAGTAGAAGAATAATGTATTAGCAAACTTTAGAGCAACATACAAAAGAAATATGCTGTTATCTTTAACAACTTCAAAGTGTTCTTGATAGCTTAGCTTTATGGAACCAGGTGAAATGTATAGATATTAATGACATTATGCAATGCAAAAGTTTACAGTATCCAGGCATTCTAGGATGAAGTAGTAAAAAGGCTCTGCTGCTCAGTGACTTTGTGATCTTAGGACTTGAGGTCACACCTCTGAGCTTCGTGTGCTTCATTTAGAAAGATGACAATACTACTCATGGAAAGAGTGGAGGCTCAACAGAGGTAGAAAGCAGTGAAAGTTATTTTCCTCTTTACACTTTAATACAGTTGTGTGTGTGTGTGTGTGTGTATGTGTGTGATTGTCCAAGCCAGGAATTGTTCATTTTTCTAGGGCCCTAATTACAGATTTTCATTTTAGAGATAGGGTCTTGCTCTGTTGCACAAGCTAGAGTGCAACGGCATAATCATAGCTTCCTGCAGCCTCAAACTCCTGGGCTCAAGCAATCCTCCTGCCTTGGCCTCTCAGGCAGCTGGGACTACAGGCATGAGTTACCATTTGTGGATTTTAAATATGAAGAAAGGAACAAATTGAAGATATAACAGCTGTAGAGACCACTTCCAATGGTGTTTCTACTGTCCCTTTATCCTATTTTCTGCCCCAAACAACAATTACATCAGCTACACTGGCTTTAGCCCTCTGCTTATATAATTCTTCTTTTTTCTTTGTTTTTCTTCTGTTTTGCTTTTCTAACTAAATATCTTGCTAGAACGTACCTTTCTATCACCCCCATATTTTTTTTTCACCACTAGTGTCTGTTTATAATGGGGAAACTGTTTTGGTGCTTTTAAAAAAGTCATTTTGGAGCAGAAATGATTGGCAGCATTGACAGTCTATCACAAATCCACTACCACATTTGAGGTGGCTTTAACTGATGGGTTTTGCCTCTGTTTTTCAATAGCAACATCAGATGGTAGGTCTCTTTAGAGATAATCTCCTCACAGGAGTGTTCCAAACATTGCAGTTTTACTGGCAGCAATTTGTGAATTTATCTTTGGGGAAGAGTATACACAGATCTCAATGTGACATATCTAACGACAACACATGCTAATTTAATTGTAAGGAGACTGATGGAAGTCTTATCAGATCCATAAGAGTCTTTGAGAACATGAGCATAATTCCTTAACATAAACACTCATTGAAATACTCTCAAATTTGCTCACTGGCATAGTCTGAAATTCAGTGATACTCGGAACTATGCTTGACTGATTTTTGGGTCTAGTATATTCTTTTTTTCTTTTCTTTTTTATTCTCGTTTCACTTTAATGATTATCCAAGACCTCTATAACAATTAACCCAGCAGATTTCATTCACATTAATGACCAGAGTATAACCCTTTAAACCTTTGAGACACATGCTTCAGATTTTAAGTTTTGAGAGGTTTTCTTCTACTTGTTTTATTCTGTCATTGAAGCTTTTGAGTTTACTTTGTATTTCATCTGGTGATTTTTTTCAGTTTCAGAAGTACTGTCAGGTTCCTTTAAAAAATATCATTGCAGTGGGTAAATTGTTTCTGCAGACCCTTGTTTCCATCTTTTCCCTTTGTTCTTTTCCAAATGACTCTTGCACCTTGCCCATCGACTATATAATCAGTATATTCAATTCTCTATCAGTTTCTTTTGGATTGGGATCGGTTGCTGGAGAATTACTGGGTTCCTTTGGATGCGTCACATTTCCTTGCTTTTTCATGTTTCCCGTGTCCTTCCGCTGAGATCTGCTCATCCTGTGTTAATCGCTTCTTCCAAGTTTGTGAATTTGCTTTGCAGTGGGGGACTTCTTCCCGTTTACCCCGTACCCGTAATGTCAGCTGCAGGCCGTCCCTGCCCACCCGATTTCTCCGTGCAGGCTGCCCGGCTACCTCTGCTCGGCTCCTCGGGCTCCCCGTGACGTCTCCGCTGAATCCCCGCGTTCTCTGTCCTAAGTGTGAAAAATCTACTGGTTCCTTTGATTCCCGCTCGAGGAGAGGCGCCTGCCGGGTGCATCTTCCCGGCCACCTTGAGCCTGTGGTTCTAGGTGGGAACAGGTCCCACGTGCGCGAGTTACTCAAGGGCATTCCCTGGAGGCTCCTGGTCCTCTTTTTCTAAAAAATCTTAGAAGTATTTCCCTGCACACATCCCCCATCATCACCCCCACTCCCAGCCCCACCCTCTGCAGTGAAGCTGGAACAAATGATTCTCGAGGAGCATTGGGCAATCCCTAAATTCTTGCCATCAACACAGTCGGGGCTGCCCAGACTAACTTAGTGTTCCGGCTACTATTTCCTTGCCCAGAACAAAGAATAGGTCAGTCAGGCCAGGCCTTACAGGTTTATGTCTGTTTCAAATTGGTTAAAAATGACCACTTGGATTTGGTTGGATTTACTTTTTTCTTTGTTTTGCCATTCAATGAGCAAATTCATAGTGCACATAGTATGTCTGAAGTTATAGATCCAGGGGGACCTACTTCTCAGGGCCTCACTGGTCTCTCAGGGAGAGATGCTGGTACTTCCATGTTCTCAGGCGGCTGCGAGGAAGGAGGAGTCCACCTCATCCAAAGAGCCCAGACCCATTTAAAACAATTTTACGGTGAAGAAAGAAGTGATTCTCTGCATCTACATCATGGCACCTCACCAAGACTGAACGCCTGGGTTCCAGATTCGTGATTTCCTGCCTTGCCATCATGAACTTCTGCAATGGATTTTTCTCCGCATCATCTGCCCTATCTGAAGTTTCGGTGCAGCAGGACTGGCCATAGCCATAAACCCAGAAAAATAGAATTTTTGAGGAAAATGACTGAGGGAAACGTACAAAGCAGAATAGGTTCCTGGGGTATTAATCTATGATCTATGATAAAAGGACCATTGAGAAAGTCCCTCTTTAGGGAGTGATGGAAATAAATATAATGTAGATGAAAGCATGCAATTTCAGAGTATGTGTACTCTGACTGGAAGAAAGTAAGAAGGTAATGCTGTCAATAGAGAGTCAGCTACTCTGTCCCTGCGCAGGCCACCTTCAGGAAGGCACCAGCTAACTGTCCCATTTAAATAGCCGCTTGGTTATGACTTCATCTGAATGTTAATGATTTCCTCATTCCTAAAGTCTTAGGTGTTCACCAAGCAGTGGCGTCTTGCCTTTCCTTTTCATAAGCTCTCTTTTGACTACAAGTAGGCACAACATTTATTAATTCATCTACTCTATTCAGATGCATTTGAAGCCAGGGTCTTCTTTCCGCTTTCCTTTTAAATGAAAAGAAACTAAAATTGAAAAGAAATCTTTCATCTCACCACCTTTCCCTTGAATGTGAGAGCTTTTCTGCCACTCATAACCTCTCGTGGAGTTGTTGAGTAGGTTTCCTTACAAAGTAAGGCAGTGTATTTTGCTTTCAGAGAATAAAGAATGATTTTTTTAAATACCATACATCATCAAGTAGATTTCCATTAGCACTGTGGTCAGTTTTATTAAATGGTATGAATACCTCTATTATGTGCTAGAAGCACTCATTCTCCTTTCAGAAGTACATTGAAAATAATTTGATGTCAATTTCCATGGTGACAGAAGAGAAGAACATCACTAAGAACCATAGTAAGTATATATATACACACACACACACGCACACACATATGAGTTATTGTGGAACACTGAGTTGGTCCTTTTGTGTCAAGAGTTCTCTGTTTTTTGTTATTATCATTTCATTGCCTGAGAAGAAAAAATGCTTTTTAGAAAAATGTAGGGCTATTATTGAATCACATCCTTTTTTTTTTTTTTAGACAGAGTTTTGCTCTTGTTGCCCAGGCTGAAGTGCAATGGCAGAATCTTGGCTCACCACAACCTCCGCCTCCTGGGTTCAAGCAATTCTCCTGCCTCAGCCTCCTGAGTAGCTAGGATTACAGGCATGCATTACCATGCCTGTCTAATTTGCTATTTTTAGCAGAGACGGGATGTCTCCATGTTGGTCAGGCTGGTCTCGAACTCCTGACCTCAGGTGATCAGCCCGCCTCAGTCACGCCATTCTCCTGCCTCAGCCTCCCGAGTAGCTGGGACTACAGGTGCCTGCCACCACATCCGGCTAATTTTCTGTACTTTTAGTAGAGATGGAGTTTCACCCTGTTAGCCAGGGTGCAGGCCAACCAATTTTTTTCATGAAATAATGCTCCAAAAGAAGAAGAAGATTTTCATAATAGAACTCCTTCTGGATGGAAAGGGTTTTATATAAGGTGTCAGTTCCGAAGATTCTCTTTACTTTGCCAAATATCATTTAACCATGTTTTTTATTGTTTACAAAGCAGAGAAACTACTGATTAAGTACTATATTGATATACCTTCCTGTCATTCTTTTCTTCCACTGTTTGTGCCTACTTGGTATCACATGTTAAACCTATGTGAAAATGGATATTATTTTTATTGATGCAGTAGGTTGCAAGGGATGCAATTAACCTGTTTTGCTCTCTCTGA
The DNA here is from genome assembly GCF_003255815.1 of Theropithecus gelada. Lineage (NCBI taxonomy): Eukaryota > Metazoa > Chordata > Mammalia > Primates > Cercopithecidae > Theropithecus > Theropithecus gelada. Next base: position 19,638,518 of record NC_037686.1, on the reverse strand, counting down.
GTCCAGAATCACACCAAAAATTGTCAGATAGGGACCTCCCAGTCCAGGTAGGATCTATATCATGTTTTAAAGAACTTTACAGAGTCAAGACTTCCAAAAAGAGACATACAATTAATTGAACATGAATGAGCTCACACTGTTGGTTTACTCTCTATTTTACCTTATTAAATACAATACCTGCTCTGGTCAAGACACCTCTCAGTTATTCCACATAAAGAAATTCATGAAGAACCTGAAGCCTGTAGCCAGACGTATCTAATGTACTTTTCTCCCTCCAAGTCCTGCTTGCATTCTCTGCTTTCATTATCCTGTGGCTGTGTCCTTCTTCCTGCCTTCATCCCGTACCAGCCTCTATTAAAATGGTTTCTTGCTTCTCTCACAACTTCTACTGCTTTTTGCAGAAATTCATTAATCTTCCTTCCTGTAGTGATCTCTTATGTGTCTAAGGAAGTTCAGCTTTGCACTCTTCTCTCTCTGAACATCGCTGGACTCAGTTACTGAGAAAGCTCTAGAGATGGCTTTCTCTCTGCTTGCCAGTAACTCTTTTGTACCTTTTCTATAGTTAGCAGAAGGGATTTCCTTGTCTTCAATTTTCTCCAAGTTGGACATGATTCAGAAATGACTGTAAAATCAGAGAGGGATTATTTTCTTATGGCCACCTCTGGCTTTGGGATTTACTTCCACTTAATTAATCCAGGTAATGGATTATTTGACTGTCTTTAGCCAGCTGCTCCTCTTTCACGTGGTGATATGGGGTGCAGCGATGGAGTTGGACCTTTCCCTGATTTACACACACTGAGACCCACAGAGAGAAGAGTACACGTCACTGAAGACTTACAGGAAGTTACATTGTAGAAATTTAAAAACTTGAAATTGTATATTAGATGTCCTTCTTCTGAAGAAGTCTTTTAACTACCCTACCACTTGAGATTTTTCCCTAATCTGTCATAATTTATTTTCTATTATTTATCTCTCCTTTTCTCTTACCTCTCTTCCTCAATTTTTCAAGACTTCTCCCTTCCAAATTCTTCTATTTGGCAGAACAATTGGTTTACTCCTTTGCTTCCACTCTGAGGCTCAGTCCCAAGCTTCCCCAGACCCACCATAGTGCTCAGGTGAACATAAGCACCATCTGCTCCACTAACAGTAACATGGAAGCCAGGCAAAGAACTTGAAATTTCACTTAATAGGAATGTAGCTATGATTTCATATCTATTTTTCTACTATCCTGGTTATAGTTTCATTATAGTTTACATGGATTTGAATAAAATCTGCATCATCATATTCAATTTGTGACATTTCATTTTGAAAAAGATTTGACTAAAGTAGAATTAGAGGAAGAGAAAGTTGAAAAAAATTAACTATAAGCAACTCTTATGATAATTGAGATACATTAATCTGAAAAAAGACCCACTTGAGCAAATGAGAAAAATTAGCATATTCATCACTTATTAGAAATATTCCTATAGAAAGTACTTAATGTGCTACCATTTCTTAAAGGGTTAAAAAATATGAACCACATTTATTAACTTCATAGTTATAGAAACTGGTGGCAGTAATTTTGTTGTAATTAAGTCAAATAAGGCTTTCATTCTAAAAATGTAACTGCAAATGGAAGTAAAATCTAATTTGAGAGAACAGTTTACCCACTGTCCCTGAAAAGTGACATAAAATTCTTCATAGTATAACACAAACTCTGGTGTGACCTTGGAAAGAGTGGACACAAAATGCTGCCTATACATTTTTGTGTTTAGCTCTTTGAAACAAACAAAGTTTGTCCAAAAAGTGTGCCATGATGAGTACGTGACTGAGCCTTCCAGAGTGTAGCCAGTTACATAATTTGGATTCCCTTGAGAAGGATATTTGATGACATGATCATGGGTCCAATTTCCTGATTATCCCAAGAGAAATGCTGGTCAGCATTTAATTTATTTTGGGAAAGGGAGGGTAATCCAGTGTGTGTCTCAGGCACTTGCCAATTCTCCTGTCTGAGGCCAAATTACTTCAGCCAGCTGTCTTGGCCTTCTAAAGCATTTCAAACCCTGCGCTGGCCATACTTCACCACTGATCATTACCTCTGGCAGAAACTGCAAAACAGACATGACCTCAGGGCAGGCTTACTCCTAATGACATTGGAGGATGTAGAAGCACAAGTCTACTTTACTCTGAGGTCACTATTAGAACATGCAGAACTCTGTAGTCACTCTGGTTGTAACAATAAATATGGGCGTTCCATTTTATTTACCCATGTTATCATCTTTTTATTTGGTAAGATTGTACCACAACATCGAAAGCAGACTTAGACGGTTTTGTAAAAATTGATTTTTTTGGACATGTACCTTTTCTCCATTTACTCAAGGCATCTATAACTCAGTAACAACCCAGACTCATTAGTAAACATAATTTGAATATGGTTGGAGAAATTGAGTGAAGAATTTGATATTTGTTCAAAATAATTTCAAATCGCTCTACATTCAAAGACAATAAGGTTTTGAAATAAGACTAGTTATACTCTTACTATAATTCCTGTCCAAGGCACTTTTTCAAAGTGTCTTGGAAACATTCATTCATTCAAAACATATTCATCGAGTAATCTACCATGTATTAGACAATTATCTGGATATGAGAAATACGATCACAAATTAAACAGATAGGTGCTAATCTTCACAGAGCTAATTGTTTCTGGGGGAGGTAGCCACAAAACAAGTTAAAAGATAGACAAAAATGTTCAAGTCTAGTAAGTGCCAGGAAGAGAACAAACAAGGAGCTTAGAGGGAGAAGAGCAGAGGCCATTTTAGGGATGTTTCCAAAGAGGCCATGTGGACCCTGAGATCCAAAGGCAGAAGGAGTAAAGAAGACAAAAGCAATCCATGCAGAGAAAAAGAGTAAGTAAAAGCCTAGAGATGGGATAAACCAAAATAAACAAGAGGGACACTGGAATAACATGAGGTTGTAGAGAGAGAGAGGGTTTGAGGCACACATGCATGGATTTATAGACCATAGCCAGGTGTTTGGATTATATTCTAAGTAAAATGGACAGTCCAATAAAGAGGGCTTTTATTTTTATAATATGATTCCATTTTTGTTTTAAAAAAGGCTTTTTTTTTTTTTCACTTGAGAGTGGAAAAGTTTGGTGTAGATAGAAGGAAACAAGAAAAGAAGTAGAGAGACCAATTAGATGACAGTTGTAGAAATCCAGGAAGGAAGTGACTTAAGATAGTGGCTGTAGGAATGGAGAACAACAAAATATTTGAGATACGTTTTGGAGGTTGAATGTTGAGAAATGGTTAATAGATTGGATATGGGTGAAGCAATAAGTATAAAGATGACTGTAGTTTTCTGCTAAAATAATGTGGAAGGAAATGGAAACAAGACAGGAAGACCTGTGTCTTATCCGGGGAATGGCAGTTTTATCTAGAACCAGTCTGTAGGCTACAATCGTACATATTTATTTCACAGACATGTGGGTCTACATAGGAAAAAGAATCTGATGAAGAGTGCCTTTCTTGTGAAGACTGGAAAACAAAGTTCTGGGGACCATTCGTCTTATTTTAGGTGACAACAAAAGCTCTCCTTGACCTAACTCTAGTTGGGTTCCCGTAGGCCCTCAAGGCCCTGACCTTTGGCTCTCTACTTGGCTGGTTTACTCCTATTTCAGCAAGAATAGTGCTGAATTCGTTTAGTAAAAATTTCCCATTCTTGATATGTGTTTAAATTCCTCATTCCCTGGCCTCAATATCTTACTCTCTGGCCTGCCTTCAGCAAGAATCCTAAGTGGTTGGTCTAGCAAGAATTGCCCTAGCCTTGATGTTTCCTCTTAGTAACTTTTTAGCCTCTGATTACCCAATCCTACTCCTCGGCTATAAATCTCCATTTGGCCTTGCTGTTTTCCGAGTTGAGCCCGAGCACTCTCCCTTACCTCAGAACTCCGTGGTAACAGCCCCCTCGCCCCTACCGAATAAAGTCCGCTTTACCCATCTTTAGCAATTGTCATGAATATTTTTTCTTTAAAAGTGGAGAAAAAAAAGAAAGAAAGCAGTCAGGAAAGAATGAGAAAGTACAGCAAGAGGTAAGAGTTTGGAAAAATAGAAGTGAATGGATATTTTTAAATGGTGGGAGGAGAGCCATCAGCAGAGAGAAGTGATGGCTAAGTGCCTTGTAAGTGAGAATATTGGATGACAGAGATTGGGGAGAAAGATTCTGCATCTCCGCCAACACACCCGCCCACTCCTCCTCCACTTAGAAGAAAAGGCAAAGTCTCCCACACTAGGGGCTTTCCTTCCCCTATCCTCCCAGCCACACAAGTTGTTTTCCTGTTAAAATAAAATTTCTCTTTTACATTCCACAAATCCCCAGCATGACGATTCTGTAGAAAAGGAAATATTGTGGAAACATTTGCTTACCTCAGGAAGCACTGACTTTGTATCATTCAAGACCCTGGAACCGAAGCATCTGTACTTAGGAGGAAATGACTATAGATATCCCACAGAGCTAGCATGCTGAGATCATTGTCATTCCAATGACACTTGCGTTTCCATTACACTTAAAGCTCTTAATTATTTTGAATGCATCTTTCAGTGACATGTAAAGCTGATCAACCTGAAACTTTCCAAACACACACACACACACACACACACACACACACACACACCCCTACGAAGGGGCACATGTAAGATAAACTCAGACTACTCTGGGTATTGATTGAGTGCGATGTTTTTCATTCTGGATTTAATTCCTCAAGGATTCTAATATAAATCTGAATGCAGATTTGACTCAATTTACCGTGTACCTCTCTAAGAAAATGGTTAAAGCATTGACAACTCAAAATCCATGTAGATCATTTTAACATTACTTGCCCCCTGAATTCGATGTTTTTGAGTATACTGGCTTATATCCATTTCTTAAATAGTTGTACTGTGCATGCATTTCTTATATTCCTAACAATCCAAAAGACATTCTCTAAAAATGTGGTCCAGAAGTTGCCCCTTCTTTGATGTATTCTCTTTCTCTTTCTCCAGAATATTGGTGGCAATCTGCCTTGAGCAGTGAGAAGGAGTAGAGTACAGGATATAATTTCAGTATCTTTGGTCTATAGCTTTAGATTATTCATCCAAAAGTTATAACAAAGGTTAAGAATCTCTCATCGACCAAATGGTCTTTGGTATTGGAATTGCAGGTGTCTCATTAACAGTTTGATCAAGTCATAGTCATTTCATCAGGCAAACTCCTGGTGGGTATGAGGAGCCTCCTTCACATAATGCAGTCCCACAGCTATCAATCAGTTCTCTAGGGTTTTGCCCACTTGAATGGAAATAATACCTAACCGCAGCATTTATCATCAAGTCCAAAGTACTTTTCAAGTGTGAGTATTCTTCTATCACTGAACCAGGGGAAGCCTGTAAAATAAATTGTTAGGGGGAAAAAAGGATCCTTTGTCCTTTGGGTCTTGAACTAAAAGGAAAAGCTTTCTTGCAATAACCTACAGCCGAATCAGGGCCATCAGGTAAATCAGAAAATAGGACTTTTGCAAAGGCTAGGCAGATGTCTGAAATACATTTGCAAAAATGCAAGCTTTTCTAGGATTTGTTTTTCAGTTTCAGACTTGAAATTCAGCTAGAGTTTTGAGCAAAGTCCAGAAATGATATTTAGAACTTTTTCAAACTCTGAAACCCTGAGGTCTTCCTATTCTATCCATATTTTTCTTTTAACAGTCAACGGCCCTAAAACATAAAACACAAAACAAAATGTACACACTCTCCAAACAACCAAAAACGTCTCTTACAAGGAATATGAAACAGAAGTTTGTCAGTTATAAACATAATTACAAACAGGTGCACATAGAACCTGAGAAAATACAAATATCCTTTTCATCTCTTGATAACAATCACTCTTGTGAGGTATTTCTGGTATCAAATGTTGGTTCTATCTTGCCGAAGTCTTGCTTTCTCTTGCTTCACAATTTTTCTTCTACATTTGATTTCTCCTCTCTATTTGTAACACTTCTATACTTCCAATTTTCTTCTGTATTTGGGCTTGATGGCTTTTAATATCACATTGTCTCATAAACTGAATAGCAGTTTGGGCTTGATGGCTTTTAATGTCATGTCTTCTAATAAACTCAATAGCATTTTGTGCAGGTTTGTGTAGGTTTCACTTACTCACACATTCAGGTGTGTGTGAGTAGGTAAAAGCATCAATCTCTTTTAAGCAGCAATATTAATATGACCACATATTGAAGGAATTTGTTGTTATATGAAATTAAACAGTGGTGGCAATTTCTAGTTCTCACAAAACACCTACATAGGATTTCTTTTCAAATTGTAAAAGCAAACATAGAATAGCATCTTGCGCATGCTGTGTTTGAAAACTCTTCCACACTGGCTGAGTCGCAATTTATTTTTTCTGCAAGCTGAGTTGCCACCACTATTGTATGTGTTGGAGAGACTGCTTGAGCAGAAAGTCTAACATTTTTTCTCATTCTTATTGTTTACTTATAAGGATCTGCCAAAGAGAGATGCACTTCGCATTCATGACTGACAAAAAAATTTAAAAAATTAATTAATTTGATGATTGGGGAAATTATTATGTAGATGCACTTCAAGAATTCCATACATGGTCTATAAAATAAGACAAAGTAGCTGCTGCTGGCTTTTGATCTATAAGCTCTACTTAGTCACAAGACTCATTTCTAAGGAAAAATCGTAAATAAATAATATTAAATCTGTGACCATCTGACACAGTTATGTGATGTTTGAAAGTGTTTGAAACTACTTACCATAATCAGGGCTTTTCCAACTTTTCTAACTTAGCAGCAGAGAAAAGTAAATATGAACCCTTGGGCAATTCAGGGGATAGTCTGTTGCTCTAAGTATGAAATTTCTTTGAAGTCTCATAAATATTCATGAGTATTTTACATTCTATACATGTAATATACCTGTTTATTTCAATACAAAATTAATATGTCCCCTACCTCCTTGAATAAAAAGATGCTGGAAGAGATAACCGGTTTTATTCGGTGACTTCCAGTAGCTGCCATGATTCTGCCAACATTGCCAGGGTGTATCCCTGGTGAAGAGGCTTGTAGTGATCTGTCCATCTTGTCATAACAACCCCTTAGAGTATTCTAAGGAGGTATCTCTTGTTATCCTTAGTTTACAAAAATAGGAACTGGGGCTTAGAATTTTTAAGTAACTTGATGGAGGTAAGCTGTAGTTTCTCAAGCCCCACTGCTCTTGTCATGGAATTGAGCTGCCTGCATAAATAAATCAACTTGTATCCTCAGTGCTCTCAATGGAGCCAAAAATAAAACCTCTTCTGTCAGCACCTCACTGCTGCTCCCACCCCCTCATCCCAGCCCAAGAATTTTAGAGATGTTACATAAGACTGACATTTTTCAACTGGCCCGTTTTTGCTTCAAATAAGCTCTCAAAAATGTCACCAACATTTGGTAGTTTTCAGAGTGGGGAGCAGGGATAGAAGGAAAAACACGTACACATGGGCCTTTTCTCTTCAAGTTTATTCACTTTATAAATCACTCACTTGCTCACTCACTCTCCATCTCATAGACAAGCATGCAGTCACCAAAATGGTAGGCGCCATGTTCTATGCACTGTGCTATGAGATTTAGTTGCTCTCTGCAGACAAATCACAATGTAATTTTTCTCTCTTCTTGATTCACTCATATCTCTCTCATAGACTGGTGAGTGGAATAGACAGACAACTAAATATAGAAGATGACACAGTACAAACAGCTCTTTCATAGAGATATGCCCAGGATTTTATGAGAACACGGGAGGTATACCAAAACGAGAATGATCAGTCAGGGCAGCTTTCTGGGAGAGTGGTAGTGAGCTGAAATTTGAGGGGTGAGTAGGAGTTGGCTAGACTAATCAAGGCAGAGAGGAAGGAGACGCGAATGGTTCAGGGAGGTCACACTGGTTTCCTCATGTTGCTAGTTCTAATCCCACATAGAATTAACCAGAGAAATATGTTGAGATGGATTTGTAGACCTGCTATAGTCTCTATTGGGAAAAGCTCCCAAGTCAAACTGTGATGTGTACCACTGGGGGACTAAGGGGAGTGTCAAGCATTTGCCAATTCAGCCTTATTCTCGAGGGCTTGTTGGAAGGGAACCAAAATGGAAGATTCAGATTTAATTATTATGACATGGAAAGAAGTAAGAGTGATACAAAGCAACAATGGCAATATATTGCAGAATGAGAGGACATTATATGTTTGTTCCAGTCTTTTGTGTATTCTTACATTTTCTTATTTAATGGAAGAAAGATGTTACTGTATTTTTCCTGTGAGATTCTGAAAATGCCATTGTTCTTATTTGCACATTTTTTATCTATTTGCTACCATGGTCACAATATCATCTTTCTTATTTATATGAAGTATTTTGAGAAACCTTTGATATGGGAAGACTATGATCTATTTGTTAATGTATTATACATAAGCATGGTTTGAATCTATTTTATCTAAACCTGCGCTATCTTTTCAACTGCGAGTTTGCATAAAAACGTATTTCTAGTGCCCTTAGAATACATGACATTTTATCAAAAGTGACCTGTGTGCTCCTGTATGTTTCTCCTGCAACGATGCCTCCTGGGTTTCCCGTAACAAAGAATCTGAAGCTTCTGAGAGAAGTTAATGTTCTTTCTTTTGAAGACTGTGAGTTTGTGGGATCACACACTAGGTAACTGAAACCTGAAACATCATAAAGGTATTTTCAAAACTCAGGCATTCTGTGAATGAGACATGAAATGAATTTCATGCGCATCAGTTCCCCGGAGCCTTGTCACAATAGATAAGGCCAAATAGAAGGATACAGCATTACTTCTTGTGGGCTACTGAGCAGCAGAGTTAATAACTGAATCATAATTTCACTCCAGGACATAGAAGCTGCTACATCCTGTCCTCTTTTGATCCCTTTATCCATAATAACAAAAGTAGGAATACTTTTAAATCAGACAAAATGATGAATACATCCATCTGCGCTCTCTTATAATTTGGCTTAAACACTTATTCAAAATCACTTTGTCTGGATGGGCTTCTCAAATTAATCTCACCATCTGATAACTTAAATATTTCATTTATGCAATACATTGATTATATTAATTGTCCCAGTTGTCCATCACCACCACCACCAATCATATTGGCGCCTTCTGCAATGTGACTTAGCAGAGCACAGCATTCAGAAAATATATTTCCCTGATCCTTGATTTAGAGTTCAGCCATGTGACTAAATTTGGCCAGCATATGTTCACAGTTGTGATGCAAGTAGAGGCTTGTTAAAGTACCTGCCATTTCCATCTCTTCTTTTGCTTTGCTCTGACTTTGCCATAAGAACATGTCCAGGCTAGCCTGGTAGAGAATGAAAGACATGTGACCCAGGTGTCCCTAGTGCCCCAGATGATAGCTAGCCAACCACCAGACATCATTACTATGGAAATAATCCACAGATATTTGACTAACCCTGCTGAGCTCAGCCTACATTGGCTGAATCCTACAGACTCATGAGTTAAATCTATATGTATTGTCTTATGACATCAAGATTGTTTGCTAGTTACACAGCTGTAGCATAGCTCAGGATAATTTCTATTGTTTCTTTATATTTATATTATTTTAGAATTTATAGTATAGGTATATATTTATATTACAGTCTTGTCATATGCACTAAACCTATTCCATTATCCTCCTCTGCCCTTATTAACCTTAAAGAACTTTCTATAAAGGGACTTCAAAAATCTCATGGAAAAATAAAATTAAAGGATAAAAATAAAAATACCGAAATTGTTTCACAACATAAGCTCTGGCAAGTTAAACACACTTTTGTAAGCAATGATATCAGCCATTTAGTTCATCCTAAGGAATTGAGGGTCCTGGGAAATTAACTATGTAAATGCAATATTTTTCAATGATTAACAGAAGAAAAATGGATGCTCTTTAAAGATTTATTTATTTATTTATTTATTTTGAGACAGAGTCTCTGTCACCCAGGCTGGAGTGCAGTGGCATGATCTCGGCTCACTGCAACCTCCACCTCTGGGGTACAAGCAACTCTCCTGCCTCAGCCTCCTGAGTAGTTAGGGTTATAGGTACCTACTACCATGCTCAGCTAATTTTTGTATTTTTATTAGAGATGAGGTTTTGTCATGTTGCCCAAGCTGGTCTTAAACTCCTGACTTCAAGTGATCCACCTGCCTTGGCCTTTCAAAGTGTTGGGATGACAGGCGTGAGCCACTATGCCAAGCAAAAGATTTTTTTTTAAGATTAGGAATCAAAAAGAAGTTAGAGATGTCAAATGAAGACTGTAAGGTGGGTGTCTAATGATTTCCTACTGAAAATTCTGCACAATTATCCTTGTTTGATGAGATAAATAAGCAGGAGCATTGTAGTGGCGGAGAGGGACTCTCTGGTGAAGATTTCCTGGGCATTTTTCAGCTCAAGCTTTGGCTTTCTCAAAGCACTCTCATAAATAAGCAGATGTTATCATTCTTTGGCCAACCAAAATGTCAACAGCAAGATGCTTCAGCATCCCGAAACACTGCTACCATGACCTTTGCTCTTGATGTGTCTGCTTTTGTTTTGACTGGGCCATTCCCACCTCTTGGTAGCCATTGCTTAGATTGTGGTTTGTCTTCAGTGTTGTACTGGTAAAGTTATGTTTCATCTCCTGTTACAATTCTTTGAAGAAATGTTTCAGGATCTTGATCCCCCTCATGTAAAATGTCCATTGAAAGCTCCACTTTTGTCTACAGCTAATCTAGGCACAACAGTTTTGGCACCCACCAAGTGGAAAGTTCACTCAACTTTAATTTTTCGGTCAGAATTGTGTAAGCTGAGTCAGTTGAGATGTCTATGGTGTTGGTTATTGTTACTGCTATTAATAATTGGTCCTCTTCAATTAGGGCATGAACAAGATTAATTTTTTCCTTGAAAATTGATGTGAATGGCGTGCACTTCAAGCTTCATCTTCAACATCGTCTTGTCCCTTCTTAAAACTAGTTATCATTTGCATAATGCTGATTTCTTTGGGGCACTATCTCCATAAACTTTTGTAAAGCGTCAGTGATTTCACCATCCTTTCACCCAAACTTCACCTTAAATTTGCTATTTGTTCTTGTTTCAGTTTTAGCAGACATCATGTTACTCTGATAGGGGTTCCTTTCAAACTGATGTCTTACCCTTCTTAGTGCCTCAAACGAGATTCTGTTCAGATACGTTATAACAAGTTAGTACGAGTTTATTCTGGTGCAAAAAAATTTGAGATCCATGCACAATTTTTTCATAATACACATCTTTCATGAACATTTTAAAGACCCTTCATATTTGAGACCCTACGATATCACATGGTTCTTTGCCTCCTCCTCCCAAAATAATCATGTGGACTAAGGTTGCATATCTGTTCTAAGAACAGACAAGCCATTGCCTGACTGGCAGCTAATCAGATTCCATGTCTATTATGAAGAAAAAAATTGAATTAAGTCAGCTAAAATGCTTGCTGAAGCTAATGCAGTGACTGAGAGATAGAAATGCTAGCCATGGTGAACCATGTGCATGGTTACTTAGTAGATAAAGAAGGTCGTGAAAGAGAAGCTAATATATCAGATAAAGCATAGATGAGAAATCCTGTGGCTACTGAAAAACATCAAGGATGGCTTGTGCCTTAATGCTCTCTAGTCTCCAGGTCTGGCTTTTCATAGGCATGACCATGAGTCCAATCTTTGACTCTAAGGTATTCTCTTTCACCTTCAGTAACCAGCCAGATTTCACTTTCTCCACTTTTTAAAAATAAAACTTAATTTTTTAGAACAGTTTTATATTTACAGAAAAAATGCAAAGATAAGACAACAGTTTCCCAGAAATCCACATCTAATTCTCCCTATTATTGCTTTTATTAACATCTTCCATCAACGTGGTACATTTATTACAACTAATAAGCCAATACTGTTACAGCATTATTAACTGAAGTTCATAATTTATTCAGATTTCCTTAGATTTTATCTAATATCCTTTTTTTTTGGTTCCAGGATCACATCTAGGACACCACATTACATTTAGTTGTCATGTCTCTTTAGGCTTCTCTTGGCTTTGATAGTTTCTCAGACTGCTTGTTTTAGAGGACCTTGATAATTTTAAGGACTGCTGGTCAGGCGTTTTGTAGAATGTCTCCAAGTGGGATTTGCCTGTTGTTGTTGTTGTTGTGTGTGTGTGTGTGTGTGATTAGACTGGAGTAATGTGTTTTGGAGAGGAAGTTCACAGAGATAAAGTGCCATTCTCATCACATTGCAAGAGTACATCCTATTGACTAGGCATGGCGGCTCACACCTATAATCCCAACATTTTGAGAGGCTGAGGTGGGAGGATTGTTTGAGTGCAGGAAGTCAAGACCAACCTGGACAATACAGCAAGACCCCACCACTACAAAAACTAAAACAATTAGTCAGGCATTTTGGTGCGTGCCTGTAGTCCCAGCTACTCAGGAGGTGGAGGCAAGAGGATCACTTGAGCCCAGGAGTTCTAGGCTGCGGTGAACTATGATTGTACGACTGCTACAGTCGTACTATGAGTGCACCACTGCATGTCAGCCTGGGAAACTGAGCAAGACAACACCTTGTTTTGTAAAGAAATAAATACAAAATTTTTAAAAAATAAAAAATAAATAAGAGTACCTGTGGCTGGGTGCAGTAGCTCACGCCTGTAACCACAACACTTTGGGAGGCCAAGCCCAGCAGATCTCCTGAGCTCAGGAGTTCAAGATCGGCCTGGGCAAATGAGTGAGACCCCTGTCTCTATAAAAAATACAAAAATTACCCAGGCATAGTGGCATGTGCCTGTAGTCCCTGCTACTCAGGAGGCTGAGGTGGGAGAAGGGCTTGAGCTTGGGAAGAAGAGGTTGCAGTGAGTCAGGATCATGTCACTGCATTTTAGCCTGGGGAACAGAGCCAGACACTGTCTCAAAAAAAAAAAAAAAAAAAGAGTACATGCTACTAACATAACTTATTGTTGATGATGTCAACTTGATCACCTGGGTGAGGTAGTGTTTGGTAGGTTCCTCCACTATAAAGTTAGCCTCTCTTCCCTTGCTTTCTATACTGTACTCTTTAGAAGAAAGTCACTATGTGTAACCTACAGCTAAGAAATGGGGAATTATGTTCCCTCTCCTTTAGGTCAGAGTATCTACATAAATTACTTAGAATTCTTCTGCAAGGGACATTTTTAAATTCTCTCCTATGTATTTACTTATTCAATTACTTATTTATATTCATATAATGAATACATACACTGTTATGAATATTTATTTTATACTTGCGATTATAACCCAGTATTATGCTATTTGTTTTATTGTTTAAATTTTTTCATCTTTGCCTATTGGAAACTCTTCAGTTGGCTCCTGTGTCCTTTTGGCATTTGTTTTTTTTTTCTCTCTCTCTTTTTTAGCACTTTCTTACCTTCTGGCACTATAAGATGTTCCCCCTGCCACTGTTTACTGGAGCTAATTTGAGCAGTTCTCTTGCTTGCAATCACCAAGCTTAACCAGAACATAGATTTCCTTGGATTCTTAGTTGCATGTTCTTACTATTTTATTTTCTTAGCTCTGTGTGCTAGTGTGTGCATTTGTTCATTGTGTGTGTGTTTTCATGTGTTCATTAGGTGGAAAGGCATGCCAGAAAGAGAGACTTATGATGAGATAGAGGACTGAAAAAAAAAAAACAAAAAATAAAACAAAACAAAACAAAAATCAGGTTAGGAAATACTGACTTCTGGAATACCCAAGGGTGAAGTCAGGAAGAACAAAGCTATTCTTGCTTTGCTCTACTTCCTTGCCAATGAAGAACACAGATACATCTTAGCAGAGATGTTTAAGAGCAATTATAACTTACACTAATTATAATGTGGTAACTGCCCATATTTCTAATATTTTAGCTGTGTATTAATAGCATGGACTAATAAAATAATGCTAAAATATGTCAAAATATCAGTAGGATGTTATCTTTTAGACAGAATGGTGGAGCAGAAGTTATTTCAGAAGGATTTGTTCCACAGTGAGTCCAGAAGGAGAGAATTCACATATCAGATTAATGATGGCTGGGTGCAGTGGTTCATGCTTATAATCCTAGTCCTTTGACCGGCTGAGGTGGGAGGATTACCTGAGCCCAGGAGTTTGAGGCCAGACTAGGTAACATAGGGAGACCCCAGTCTTCACAAAGATATAAACAAATAAATAATCCAGGTGTGGTGCCGTGTGCCTGTACTCCCAGCTACTAAGGAGGCGGAAGCGAGAGGATCACTTGAGCCCTGGAGTTTGAGGCTGCATTAAGCCACGATCGCACCACTGCAATTCCAGCCTGGGCAACAGAGCTAGACCTTATCTCTGAGAAAACAAACTAAAAAAGAATAATGCCAGCACTTTGGGAGGCCAAGGCGGGCAGACCATGAGGTCAGGAGTTCGAGATCAGCCTGGCCAACATAGTGAAACCCCACCTCTACTAAAAATACAAAAATTAGCCAGGCATGGTGGCATGCACTTGTAGTCCCAGCTACTTGGGAGGCTGAGGCAGGAGAATCTCTTGAACCTGGGAGGTGGAGGGTTTGGTGAGCTGCTATCGCACCACTTCACTCCAGCCTGGGCAACAGAGCCAGACTTTGTCTCAAAAAAAAAAAAAATGCTGATGAATACTCTGTGCTCTGTGCTGGTCACTCTACTAAGTACTTTACTGAAATGTTCATTTTAAGTGCTTTACTGCAATGTGAGTTTCTTGGGGAAAAACTCTGCATCTTCAATCACTGCATTCCTTGTAACAAGGACAGGGCTTGACAAAGAGTAAAATATGTGTTGAATGAATGAATTCTCATATCTGACTTTTCTCCCCTCTCTCGTCTTTCAGCAAATTTTGTATTTCATAATACATTTTATTCAGTTCTTCTTTCACTTTCTTCTTTGATGCCAACAAGGCAATAATTACAGGAAGCTGAACTTGAGTCTATATTTATACTTTATCCCATAACAGAAAACACTATTTCAAAGAGTAAATGAGTTTGTGAAATGCTTTTAAGGTAACTATTATAGACACTGCATGGTAACAATCAAAATGGCAGCACTCTCTCTAAACTGTACTGCTTTCCGCCCTTCTCAGAATTTCCAGCTCTTAAAGTTCTCCTCTGGTTTTTCAGAGACCCATTAGTCTCTCACCCAAGGTCTGCCTCCTTGTAAGAATTTTGCCCTTTTTTTGATGATGTGTTCTTTACATGAACACATCAAAACCATCAAATAATGTGGTATCAGAGGTCAACTGCTTCTAAGATTTCAAGTGCTTGACTGTGGCTAAGGGGCAGTAGACATCTGAGAAATCCTCAGCTTGTGATTGTTTATTAGTGACATAAAACACAAGCTCTCAAGAAAATAGAAAAAGTACAAAGATAAAACTTTAATTTGAGCTTCTTTGTATGAGTCTGGGCATAGCCAGGGAAAATAACTGTTACTCAAATTAATCTTGTTTTTCTTTTTCCATTAGACTCTCTGCTCATCTCATCTAATGATGGCACAATATACAATAATGAAGGATGCAAACTCTACTCTAGAACCACTCCGCCCTTTCTCTCATTGTGTCTCTTCTGTTCTGACTCTGTCCCTCAGAGCCAAAGTTCCATTCTAGAAGGAACTAAACAATAACTGGAATCTCAGAGAACATTAGTACCTCCAGCTTGTTAGCTGATTTAACAGCTAAAGCTATGCAAAAACAACATTTATGTTAATCACATATGGAATCACATTGTCTATTTTAAGTATAGTATTCTAATTTGTGTTTTGATATTTTAAAATCTTGGAAAAAGTAAACACTAACCACTCCTCAGTCTACTTTGCTTGTTCCTTTTCCTATCCCTCACTCTGAGAGTTGGAGTAGTCCAGAGATCGTCTTGACCCTTTTAAAATTTTCTTCTCTACCTTGTCCCATTTCTTTTAGTCCTGTCCAATGCAATTTTCTATGATGATGAGAATCTCTATCTGTGTTGCCCAATAGGTAGCCAATAGCTATATGTGTCTATTGAGCTTGACATGTGACAAGTGTGCCTTGGAAACTGAACATTTAATTTTATTAGCTTTTAATTAATTTTAATGGTAGCTGCATGGAGCTAGTGGCTACCATATTGACGAAAGTGGTAGAGTAGGATGGTCTCATTTAATGCTATGACTTTGAACTACCTTCGCGATTTTACGTCCAAATTTTATTTCAAATATTTCCACTTCTTATCATCACTTTGGTTACCCTAGTCCAAGCAATCATAGTTGCTTTCAGCAACTATGGCATCCTATCTCGTCTTACTGGCACTATCTTGGGTTTCTTGTGTTAAACCACTCGTGTTTTGAGTGATTACTCTGACAGCTATGTGGAAAATATACTTCAGAGTGTTGACAATATATTCTCCACATAGCTGTCAGAGTAATCACTTAAAACACAGGTTGCACACATCATATCACTCCCCTGCTCAAATCCCTCATATTAGTTTTATTGATGCTATAAAAATTACCACAAACTTAGTAGTTTAAAACAGCACAAATTTACTTTCTTACCTTTGTGTAGGTCAGAAATCTGATGCACGTCTCACTGGACTACAATCAAGGTGGCCACAGGGCTGTGTTTCTCTCTGGAGCCTCTAGAGAAAATCAGTTTCCTTGTCTTTTTCAGCCTCTAGAGGCCACCTGCATTCCTGGGCTTGTGGCCTCTTCCTCCATCTTAAAGCCAGCAAGACAGCATCATTCTGGGCCAGCTTCTCTCCTCGCCACTCTCATTGACCACAGCCAATAAAGGCTCTTTGATTTTAAGGTCTCCAATTAGTATGGGCCCACATAGATAATCCAGGATGATCTCCCTATTTCAAAATTCTTAACTTAATCGTAGATACAAAGTCCCTTTTTTTCATGGAAGGTAACATATTCACAGGTGCTGGGGATTAGAGCATGGGCATCTGGGGGCCATTATTCTGATTATGAGAGACTTTGGATCACTTGCTTGATCTGGTCCTTTTTTACCTCTTTGAACTCTTTCTACTACTCTGCTCCATTCTTGTGACTTCACAATAGTCAATATTTTCTTCTCAAACTTTCCATTTAGCTTTAAACTTCTTCAACATCTTCCTTACCCTTCCCATTTTTTTTTTATCAGGGCTCTATTCAACTCAACTGTCACTTCCTTTGGGATACCTTCTCTAATCATCTTGACTAAAAAACAAAAAACAAAAACCCAACAACAAACACATCAAAAACAGCCCTCCCTGCCTAGATTAAACTCTACTAAACTTAAGTCTTACTTTTTAAAATTGAACTTATCATTATCTGAAATTATATTAAAATAAGATTTGTGTGTTTGGATCTTAGCTATCCACTAAAGATGCAAGCTGTTGAAAAACAGGAACCTTATCTTCTAGTTCACTGTCAAATCTCTAACACTTAGGAGCATTTGTTGAATGAATGAATAATTGAATAGTGTGATATATAATGTTTTCATAATAATGGAATTTGATTAGGTAATTCTGACCACATTTAATAAATGTTAACAAAGACTTAATGTTATTGAGTAAAAAGACATATTCACTCACGAATAATCTATATCCATTTTTGCCCATTATCAAACTGAAGTCTCAAGCTAAATTAACTCTATTGATATAATTTAGAGAGAAAATATCATAATCTTATGATTTCCCTTGAAGGCAGAAACTATATTTGCTTACTGTACCATGTAAATGTAGGTGCACAATAAATTACATTTTATGAGAACAAAATAATTCTGATAAAAGCAAATGGGGCAAACACTTGCATGACCGATAAAAACTAAATTTATCCTTATTTTCAAGAATAACTTCTACATCCATTTCACTGATTAAAATTGTATACTCCATAGTGCAGAAGTCCCCAATTTCTCATTAATACCTGTACATGGAGTAACACACTAATTGTTACCATGGTAATTTACAAAGCCTGTAATTCTCAGGCAAAGTCTGGCTTCTCTCTATTAAATATTTATAAAGAGTAATTAGATGTTTTCATACCTTCACAACTTCATGTGTCTGCCAAATATTTCATATTCTGGATTTCACACTATAAAGTTAAAACAATTAAAACAAATTAAGCACAGAATGGTGATCAGTGCCTGGATATTGAAGCACATGCAAGAGCCTTTAATATATTGTACACCGTACTCTTGAATGGATCTATTTTAACAATTGTCTCCCTTGACCAAGTCAATAACTGCTGGTCAGAGTTGCACATTTTTTTAGGGGGTAGAGAGTTATGGTATCAGGTTCATGCAATTTATTCCATGTCATGGGGTGTGTAGGTAAGGAGGGAAAAGCCAGAGGAAACTGAAGTACGAAATCCTGGTGTTCATTCCTGAAACTGAAATAGGAATAATGATTATTTCATAAAGCCTAAAATGGCAGAAATCAATTAAAAAAAACCATAAGGTATTGCTTTATACTGCCCACCTGTGAGCCTCTTCCTGCTTCCTCGTCATTTCTATATTAAAGTTCATGTCGGTACATGAATTTTCTTACACAGTGATCCCTAGCTTGAGTAGCCACACACAGTTGTCCGGTTTGCCTGTGACAGACTGGTTTATGTTGGTTGTCTGAGGGTCATTACTTAATAGCTTTTCCTTTAGCTCTAAAAGGTATCTTGGTTTGGATGATACATTATATTTGTACCCTAACGCTCACCCATATGCATTGCAAAAGAATAGCAGCTGGCAAATGTTACAATGAAAAAAGAAAGATGTTTATATAATTGTAGGTGTAAAAATACAATAATACAGTTCATGTTTTTCCATGGAATTATTTCCGTTAATTGGCATGAGATATTGTCTTTTGGAAATATAGCAGCTGAGTTCTGGTTTACTTGCTTAGAGAAAATTTGTGGTATATTTCATTGTGCCGTGTTGGTGTGTGTTGCATACATAAACACACACAAAGGTCACACACTTGTAAATATCATTACAGAAGTAAGACTCAAGTTGTTTGTTTACACTGTAGGCTCCGACATGTTCATGCTTGTCTAGAGAGCTAGTAGAATAAGTCTGCCTCTGCACTGGGACAGGTAGAAGAGTGGGTTCCATTCACATAATGAGCAGAGAAACCTGACAAAAATGTGAAGACTCACAAACTTTGTCAAACCGGAATGGATCCACTCAATGTGATTATGAATTAGTGTGAGTGTGGATGTGTGTCTTCCTACACAATTTGACTAGTGTATTAAGGTAATCATGTAATGATAATTTAACAAATTCTAAGGGTGATTATACTTAAAATTTCCTATCGTTATACATTTACTCACTCCCATCCCTCATTGCAGTGTCTCCTCCCTCCCTTCCTCTCTCCTTTTCTTCTTACTTCTCTCCCTCTCTTCTTTCTTTACTTTCTTCCTCTCTGTCTATCCATATTTAATCAAGGATAATTATAAATAGTATAAACTTGACAATTGATCCAACTTGCCAGATAGTTCCCACCCAGGAACCACATACTCATCCAAATACACAGATTTTATCACATACACCTAAAACTTGTAAATTCATCTGATATCAACTTTTTTTGACTTTTAAAATATTTCTCTATTAGATCTATTATTCAGACTATGATGATAGCATTTTGAAATAACAAGGCTCTCTCTCTCTCTTTCGTTTATTCTGTTTCATTTTATTTTAGTGTGGTAAAAACACTTAACCTCATGAGATCTACCTTTCTAACAAATTTAAGTGTACAGTACATAATCAACAACCATGGACTATAGGTACAAAATTGTACAGCAGATCTCAACAACTTATTCATGTTAACTGATGGGATTCCTGTTGATTAGTAACTCCTAATTTCCTCCATCTCCTGGTAACTACCATTCCAACCTTTGATGCCATGGATTTGACTATTTTAAATACTTCATACAAGTGGAATCATGCTGTAGTTTTCTTTTTGTGACTGGTTTATTTCACTTAGCACAATATCCTCAAAGTTCATCCATATTGTTGCATGTTACAGAATTTTCTTATTCTTTAAGGCTGAATAGTATTTTATTGTATGTCCATGCCACATTTTCTTGATTCATTCATCTGTAGATCAATATTTAGGTTGTTTCCGCATCTTGGCTATTGTGACTGGTACTGCAGTGAACATGGGAGTGCTATCATCTTCTCAAGATCCTGCTTCCAATTCTTCTGAACAAATACCCAGAAGTGGGATTGCGGAATCTTTTAATATTTCTATTTTTAATTTTTTGAGTACTTCCATGCAGTGTTTTCCATGGCAGCTGCACTGTTTTGCATTCTCACTGAAAGTGTGCTAGCCATATGAACTTATGATAACGTTGTATTTTAACCTGTCAATAACTTGTGTGCATGTAAAATTTTCACGTATTTATGTCATGTTTCAAAAATAGAGTGTAAGGTCCTTTTGAGCAAGGATCGTGCCTTATATATGCTAGCATAAGAGATGATCAATAAGTATTTGTTACCTTTCATTAGCATTGCTATACCACAAAGAACTAGGAATAGATGTTAGAAGATTTGGGCTTAAGTTCCAATTATGCTTTTAACATTTGCATAATCTTGGGCAAATCAATCCTTTTGAGACTACTTCTTTGTTTATATGATTGTGCATAATTTATCAATAAAAAAGCAGGCAGGCAAACTTGGAAAGAAATTTGTAAATGGCTTATAGGCTTTGTTCTCTTTCTACCTTGGGCTTCACCCCTTGAAGGTATGTTGTGCCCTAAAGCAGAACCATGCAGTCCCATTCTGCTTATTGCTAATTTGGCTTCTCTAGATGCTCCAATGTAATAATACAAAGCAATGTGTGAACAAGGGCTGTGGTGCTGTAGCAGCCTTGCTGCGAGAAATAATGGACCTCCTCTTCTTTAATATAGGAAAGAAAGGATTCCATTCATCTTCAAGTTGCCAATACACTGTATTTGTCTGGAAGCTCACGTCTTATAGATTAGAGTCACAGCTTTAAAATACAGTTTGCAAACAAGTAAAGTGTTTAGTAAAAATTCAAAGTAAGTCTGTATAAGGAAGGACACCCTGCCCATGATAGAGAAACCAGGCAGCTAGCTGGGCTTCAAACATAGAGGTAAAGACACAAAGTCAAAGCACTTTGGATCCATAAATCAATTTATGGATTTGATGCTTCTATTAATGTTAAGACAGCATGACATTACAGTCACATAAAAGGACACAAACCATAAGGTCAAATGCTTCCCTGCTGGCCACACACTGCCTGCCTTCGATTACTATTTCTTGTTTCTGCTTTAATTGGCTATGGGATGATTCTGTCCTATGTGAACCATATATTTGGTATGAATTCTTATGTTTATAAAGATATGATATAGCATAGCTTTTATTACACATATGTATCTTTTACATAGCTTTTAGGAATGTCTATATCATGGAATTGTTGTTTGAGACATTTGGGAAATCCTTTTGTAAAGCAGGTAATAAGCTCAGCATACCTATATCAGCTGTCAAGATAAGGGAGGAATAATAGTTCATTTGATTTTGAGAATGGAGGCTCTTGTTAATATCAATGTATATTTACCTGCAGGCTACAAATGGAAGAGGGTGCCCAGGTTGAAAGTAGCTAGAAAGTCTAATAAAACCATGAATCAGAGCCAGACAGATCATTTAGGATCTGACAAA
This sequence comes from Theropithecus gelada, assembly GCF_003255815.1. Lineage (NCBI taxonomy): Eukaryota > Metazoa > Chordata > Mammalia > Primates > Cercopithecidae > Theropithecus > Theropithecus gelada. The sequence goes on along the minus strand of NC_037686.1, from coordinate 19,616,835 downwards.
AGGTGGTTTCAAGGCATCATCAATAACAATAATGTTGGGATCCTCTAGAGCTTCTTATAGTTTAATTAGCATAATTAGTATTTTCATACACATTTTCTTGTGTTATCCAGGCACAGTTCTATAAAACACATGTTGTTATCTTTATTTTGCTGAGGAGGAAGGAAGTGTAGAGAGTTAATGAGTTAATAATTGTCCTAACTCTACTACTCACCAGCTTATGCAAGTAACCTAACGTGTCAGTATCTTGGGTTCTTTAAAAGTAAAATGGGGATGATAATAATACTTACCTCATATTGATGTTGTGAGAAAGAAATAAGTCAAAGCATTTGGAGAGCAAAAGATAGAGTCTGACATGCAGTATGCATCTGTAAATATTAGCTGAAGATTGTGCTGATTGTACGAGGAAGGTCTAGGATTTAAATATGGGTCTTCTGATGTTAAGTCCAGTAGGTGATCCATTGTGGCATAGCTGTTCTTTGAGTAGAGGTGTCTGGAACGGAATCAGAGGCCTTAGATTCTGGAAGTGTATGTACTTGTGTGTGTTTGCAGGGAAGGAAAGCAAGCAAGAGGAGCTCAAGCTAAAAATATGAACAACAAGGATCAGGTTAATTACTATGAAGCATAAATTGAGAGAGAGGGCCTGATATTAACTCAACCTTCTCTTCTCTGGGAATTGGGGTCTGATGACTTTTAGGGTGGGGACTATTTCCCAGGAACTGCTAGCCCAAGGGCTGTGGGCAGAGGTGAGGGGTGGACAACTGGGCTGTCCATGACATCATGACAGCTAGTTTACATGTCATATCAATTTAGAGAATGAAAAGTCCAGTGATATTTCTTGATCTTTGATGACAAAGAAGTCATAAAATACTGTTTTTAGATTGCGCCCTGGAATCTTTTGCGGCATACAAAAGAGGAAGGTTAAAAGTCATGAGTCAAGTCCCTAGTGTGATTGAAAGACTTTTGAAAATAAATCTATAAAATCTCTGGTTGTTAATCTTATAAATCCTGGCATGTTTATGCCTCATAGACTACTATCTCTAATATGGGGGTTAAATTTGGATAAAAAGAAAGAACTATATAATAACTGCAAGTTTCTACATTATGTTCTGCAGAAAGTTACTAACAAGTACCACTTCTGGGATTTTTAGCCAGTTTTAAATCTCTGAGTATCAATTCTATCATTGGAAAGGGATTCCTACTTTATGAAATTATAAAAATTAAATGAGAAAATACTTTGAAAACTGTATGATGCATGATTAATAATCTACAAATTTAACATAAGTTTGTCCTTCTGTTCAATTGTTGATTGTCTAATCTCAAACTCTCCAAGGTCACTGGCTGAAGATGATGGTGAACCATGCAATTTGAATTGCCAATCATACCAATGATATCAACAGAGCTGTTGGAAATGCCCAAAATTTCCCAGTGATAGATTACACAAACCTGTTAAGATATAGGAAAACTAAAGTCAGAATGACTAAGTAGGAGGCTCTTGTAAAGGGACACTTTAGAGAAAATGGACCTTCTATGACTGAGATGATGAGGGTGTCTCAAGTTAGGAGGAGGAGCTGCATTTGTAAAGAGGTGATGAGTTCCATCCTAGATGTGTTACAACCTTGAAGCAGAACCTCAGAATCATCTTGATTTATTCATCTCTACTGCCATTTCAAGTCATTTACCAATCCCTGAATAGTCCCTCTTTTCGAGACCTGGCAATAATGATCTTTCTTTCATCTCTGCTTGCCAAGATCCTCATCATTCTGGGCTGACAACGGCCACAGGCTCCTCAGGGTTGGCCTGCCTTCACTTTTGCTCTTCTAATTTCCTCACTCACCCTATTGGCATCTAAGATGCTAAGTACAAAAGTGTGTATTTTTAATCACTCATTTCCCAAGTAACATACATTTAGGAGCCTGTTGATCTCTTCCTTTGTTTAGCCCCAGTGAGCCAAAAATTTTACTTTAAGAAGGTTGCTATGTGCTGGGCTAACTCATTCTTTCAGTTTAAATTTTATATAAAAACTCTAAGGTTCTTTGTGATTCCTTTCAGAGGACACATTGATAAAGTAAATGGTTATTCTGAAATTGTTGCAAAGCTTCCAGGGAAATGATGTTTGAATACAGTAAAATGCTTAAGTAAGATATACCAAGTGATAACTCATGCCTTAAAGTTAACTAAATATTTATAAACAATTTCCATAAACCTCATGTTACAAAGCTTACATTTGGTTGCAGTAGTGTTAAAAGTTTTCCTGAGAAATGAAAAAGTATATGAAATATTCTTGAAAATTTTAGAACAAGAAAATAGTATTCCCTAATGTCCCAATGATATCTAAATGTGTGTTGTGAATAGTTGCAGAGAGAGTATAGTAATTGCAGTTTGATTATAAAATGAAAATGAAATCAGGTGAAGATTCCTGAATGGATATGACACTTGCAGTCAAGACAGTAGTTCAAATTCGAACAGTTGGTAATTTCTTAGAATCCTAGACAGAGACTTAATAGTAGTTGGGCCTAATGTATTTGATTTTTTTAATGTATGGGCCTTCATAAACTAAATTATCTTTGTTTCTTCTTATGATTTATGATATCCAGCAGCCTTCAATGGTAAAATTATGAACAAATAAGTCTACTAAAGGTCATTTCAATCACTATCTTGCAGGACATGGTTGTGTGTTCTTGACCTTTGAACATTAAACCAATGGTTTGGTATCACAATATTGAAGGTCATTAACTGTGATGGATCTATGAAATTAAAGAAAGAAAGCTAAAAGCTGTGAGTAGCATATATATGAACTACATTATATGTAGTATGTGTGTATGTGTGTGTGTATTGAAAGAGAATGGAGAAAGAGGGGAGAGGACGAGAGAAGAAAGAGGAAAGAGAAAATCAACTTTATTAGTATATTGAAGGAAGGGAAAAGTCAGAAAATGTATGTGCTTTTTTAGAGGAAATATATGGTATGCTGATAGGAGAGCAGAAGTTCAGGGAAGATTAAGTTGGAATCAGTATAATGGTCACTTTATTACCTCTGAGATTTTTCAGTCTCCCTTCTCAGCTCCTGGATATCATATATTCCCTGTGTGGAAATGCTAACCACAGCTTGGTCAACCAGGAAGTTTTTGGTCTTGGATAAATTACTTCAATTCTGTGTCATTTATTTCATCAAATGTGAAGTTTCATATGATAACACTTTCTTATCAGCAGAGAGGAGCTGTTTCTTTTTCAGACATGTGGGAATTTATGATATTCTGTCTATGGAAAATATGTTATCCTGATTGCTTACATAGAGCAATTAGTTGGCATTAGTTGTTGTTTCCCTGTATCCCCTAACCACACCATGAGCTATTTGACAACACGAACTACCTTATTTATCTCTATAATTCCAACAGTAGGCCCAGGGCCTGACTCATAGAAAATGCTCATAAGTTATTATTGAATTCAAGGAAGTTTCAATTGTATCAAAAGGACTTATGATAACACGAGTCCATTTTACTCAACAAATTATTTAGTATAGTAAGTTCAAAGGCAAATTTTTTATGCAGAACTATTAACAAACCAACAGCAAATATTTTTAAAGTAAAATTTTATGGTACAAGATTTCTTCTATAAATAGCTCCATAACAGTTACACACAAAAGTAACTTGGAGATAAACTATATTGTGGAGAAGTCTTGAAATGACGCTTAAAGTATGGTTGCTTATTGAAATGGAAAAGTATTCTTCAATCAAGATGATCCTAGAAAATGTTTTAAAAGTCCTGTCACAATAATAAGGAAACTGTCTGAGGCAGCTATATTTGTTTCAGAATCTTTTCTGGAAATTTACAGGACTTAAAGCATGGAAGGGTCAGGGAACTGGGAGATGGAGAAGGGTAAAAAAAGGGTTGAGAGTTTGATAAGAAAACACTCTTTGGTACTCAAATAGCACGACTTCATGTCATTTGAATTCGCAATAGGGTACTCCAATTACCATTGAAGTCATGGGACACACAATATATTGGATTTACCTCCGATTTTTTTTCCCCTCTTTCCTTAAACTTTCTCACTTAGGCACTTACAAGGCCAAGAGAAAAGCCAAAGTGTTAATACACAGAAACAGAAGTATTTTTAAATACTGCTATGGAACAGCACAGCTTGCCTTCCTGACAACCAGGCAGAAAAGGCTGAACTTTAAGTCAAGCTCAGGGTGGTGGTGCACTGGCTCTCCGTGTGGAATGCCCTACGGGGTGAAAGATCAATTCAGCTTTGCTGAGCCGTGTCAGCAGTGGCTGTCTTTAAGATGCTGACACGGCTCTGGTTGACAGTTTGAAGAAATTTAACTGCTTTGATAAGGTTAAAGGGGGCAACCAACCACGAATAGAAAACAAAACATAAGGCTGCTTAGAAGCTTGATTGCATGGTAGAAACGAGTTGTCAACTGGCAACATTACCAACACCCATTACCTCCTTTTCATTTAAAAAACTAAAGAAAGAAAAAGACAAAGAAGAATACATAGAAGCAAATAAAAGAAAGAAAGCAAAGTCTCTCACAAAAAAATAGCCCACTGTATTAGACGTTTGTCAGTTACTCTGGATGATACTGTTCAAAAAGTTTGGCTACAGCAAGTTAAGGGCACACAATGTCTATTGTTTTTGCTAACCCCTTTGAGAAGTTTAATGGGACGAATAAAAATTTACTTGGGATCATGGAAGGAATTATGACCTTTCTGTATCTATTGGGAAAAATAACAAACTTTGTATTTTGTTCAGAAAATAAATTTAACATAAAGAATTGCTGCTGATGTCCATACAATATAAAAATAAAAATTTTGTGAAATATACCTAAATATGTCTTATAATCCCATTTTTAAAAATCAAGCAATAAGTGGTAGTGTTTATGCCTTGACCATTAATCATGGACACTTAGCTTTAGTTGGAAGCAACTCAATTTAGTAATGTGGCAAAAAGTTATCAAAATATTTCCTTGAAATCCACAACAGCTGTTACATGAAATGAAATATCTGGTTGGATATATTTCTTCACTTTTTTTTTTAAAGGAAATTGCATTTGTGTGACTCTTAGGATGTGAATACCCATATTGTAAAGATGTTATCTGGTGGAGTTAGTCACAAAGCATAACCCTTCCGATTTCTGTTTATTACTATCGATGAGAGAACAAATCTTGAATTACTTGAAATTATATAAACAGTGCCATTATTTATCTATTACTGTTCTAGGGATTCATCAATGAAAAAAGCAAAGGTATCTTCTGTCATAAGGCTTAAATTGAGAGGAAGGGGCCATAGATGGATGAAGAAAGAAAAAAATAAACATGACTATTGAATTGCCTGGCTGGTATGTTAGAACATGATAAAGCCTATAGAAGAAAAGGAAAGGTAGAGCAGGGAGAAGGGTGTGATGCTCATGTTGCACCATCAAGTAGGGTGGCGTTTGTGTGTTTCATGGGAAGGGAGAGATTAGAATTAAAGGAAGAAAAGGAGATACTGTGTGTATGAATACAGGGGTGATGGCAGCAAGTAGAAGAAGAGTTCCAAACAGAGAGAATGACTTGTGAAAGACCCTAAGGCTGGAGTGTGAGCTTGGAGTGTTCAAGGACAACAGGGAGACAGGATAGGATGGAAATGGAGGAAAGTAGAAAATCAGGTTAGAGAGGGAATGTGGGGTGCAGATTATGTATGTGAATTTGGAGGCTTTCGAAAACACTGATTTTCTCCGATAAAAGTAAGGAGTTGTTAGAGAATTCTGAACAGAGAAGTGACATGATCTTACTTATGTTTTCAGAAGATAACTGGGTCAGAGTGGGGAGAGGGAATAGAAGCAGGAAAGGGTATTTCAGAAAGTCAGGGGAGAGGGCTCAGACCAGTGTGATGGAAAGCAAGGTGTTGAGAAGTATTCAGATTCTGAATATATTTTGCCTAGTTTGCTTAACTTTTTGTTTGGAGCTAATTATATAGACTTCTGGTAGGGAGACTGAAGGAAAAAAAAAGGAAAAAAGAAAAAAATAATTATATAAGCTTAGGGAAGTTAGCAAAGGTAGATTGAGAATTCCTGTATCCTACTCACCCAGCTTCCCCTGATGGTAAAATTTTACATAACCATAGTATAAAAATCGAAACCAAGAAACTAGTATCAACATACACTATTAAGTCAACTCCAGACCCTATTCAAATTTTACCAGTTCTTACAATGCCTTTTTTCTGTTCCAAGAGTCCATCTTTGTTGCTTTAACTCCTAAGTCTTCTCCAAACTGTGATAGTCTGTAGTCTCCTTGGTTTTCAAAATCTTGTCTCTTTTGAAGAGTACTCATCAGTTATTTTGACGAATGTCCTTCAATTGCATTTCCATGATTTTTTGTGACTGGAATAAGCTATGCATTTTTGTCGAGAATACCACAGAAATGAGTTATACTTCTCAGTGCATCACATCAAAGGTTTCATAATGTCTACATGTCTTATTATTGGTGCTGTTTAATCACTTGTTATAATGGTGTATTCCAGATTTCTCTATTTATAACATTAATACTTTGATACTATGCAAATCTGTTTCTCAAAATTCTACCCACTCGTTTTTGTATCCATCAGTAGATCTCGTCTCCAACAATGTTTTACTGTGGTGCTTGTCTAATAGTGATTTTCCATGCCTTTTCTACTTTTATTAATTAGAATTTTATTGTAAGGAGAGTGATGTCTTTTCCCTTAAGTATTTACTGATTCTATTATTCATTTATGGACTCAGGGAAGTATCTCTTATTCTATGGGTTAAAATCCAATACCATCATTATTTATTTTGTGCTCAAAATGTTCAACTTTGACTCTTGGGAGTTTTTTCAGCTTGGCAGCTCTGTTCTTTCTGCAAGCCCCATCTGTTTTGTTTGTTTGTTTGGTTTGTTTTATTTTTTGATCACTTCCTGTTTCTGGTACCACAAGATATTGCCAGCTCATCTTAACCCTAGCTCTGGAATCAACCAATCCTCCACTGAGCCCTGGTTCCTTTTATTGGAAAATGGTGTTAAAAAACCATGATTAAGACACTAAGTAATCTGGTGTGTTCACTGCTGTTGGATTCCATCTTTAGGTCCTCTTCGGGAAGACAACTAGGAAATTCATGTGTACATTGAACCATGTGGAGCAGGCTCACTGTGCCCTGGTTATCATCTTGTCTGAGTTTGGTGAGAGGGACACCCACTCACAGCAAGTCACATGAAGCAGGGTTACTACTTACAGATAGGCAGCAAGGGAAAGCCTAGGATTCTTCGCAAGCAGGTAGCACAAGGCTCAGGAAGGCCGGGGTAACTGGAGTCTTATCTGCACATGCCTCACTTGCAGGGCAGTTGAGGGACCTGGGGAAACAGCCTGCCCGGGGTTTTAGACCACTGAGCCATGTGATTTACCATGCTAAAGAGTTGAAGGACATCCTGTTTCTAGGGGAGACTGAAACAAAGCCGGAACTGTTGTTTCAATAATGTTTTAACTTGCTGCTTTCTATTCGTATTTGGATATTTTTCATGTTTTGGAGCCTTTTTAATATCTTTTTAAAAATAGATGGTGTGTTCTTGATATATTAGGGACATTAACACTTTATTTGTGATATAGTTTGCACTATTTTCTTCCAGGTTTTCAGTTGTCTTTTGACTTTGCTTATGATTGTTTTCATGAAAAATGGTTTTTATTTTTACGTAATCAAATTTATCAATCTTTTTTTACCTCTGAATTTTGAGTCCTAGTTAGAAAGCCTCTTCTTATATCAAATTTAAAAATGAATTCATGTGTGTTTTCTTCTTATACTTGTTTGGTTTTATTTTTATTTTTAAAATTTATATCCCTAATCTCTTTTGAGTTAATCCTTGTGTATCAGATGAGCAATAGATCTCATTTATCTTTTTCCAAGTGACTACCCAGTTTACCCAGCACTGGTTATTTAAAAAGTTGATCTTTACCTCAGGGATTTCAGATGCCACTTTTATCATATACTAAGTTTCCATTTTATTAAGGTGTAATTTTGGACTTTTTATTCTGTTCCACTGGTCTATTGTCTGTTTATGTGCCTGTTTTAATCGCAGAGGCTTTACCGCAAGCAAATTTTAATATCTGGTAAGGTTAAAAACCGTAGCAGTTTTCCTTTTTCATTGTTTTAGCGACTAATCTTCCATATTTGTTTTCCCATATGAGCTTTATTTTTAATTTTTTCTAACTCCATAAAATAGCTTATTCGTATTTGCCTTTGGATTACATTGAATTTATAAGTTAATTTAGGGAAACTGACATTTTTTATAATGTTAAGTTGTCTTATCCAAGAACAGGGGATGACTTTCCATTTGTTCAAGTCTACTTTTGTGTCTTTTGGGAATATTTTAAACTTTTCTGATATTAGTTTCCTACATTTCTTGTTAAGTTTATTTAAAAATGCTTATATTCTTTGTTGCTGTTAAAAATGAGGTATTCTCTGCCATTAGAGTCTGTCACTTTATTTTTGTATATATGAAGGCTATTGATTTTTTATTTGTTAATTTTATATTCTGCTGCTCCTTGAATTATTTTATTGTTTGAGTTATTATCATTGATTCTCAGTGGGTTCTCAGTTTGCTATCATATCAACTAAAAACAGATTGTTTTATTCCTTTTTTCTCATACTTACGCTTCTAATTGATTTCATTTGTTAAATTTCTTTGGGTCATAGCTCTATAACAATGTTGAATAGTAGAGAAGATAGTAGCAGCCTTACCATTTTTCTGATGTTAGTAAAAATGCCCCTTTTTCCCCATTGAATAAGATATGGTACTGACTTTAGGTCTAAGATATGTGTGTGTGTTTATGTGTGTGTGTGTGTCTAATGAATATTTTGTTTTGTTATATTTCTTTTTTTAGTACTTTCTCAAAAATATGGGTATTTAGAAAATTTTATATTTTGATCTTTCTTTTCTAATTATACCTTTGTAATCCCCTTAGTCTCCTATTGTATTTTTACTTTTTACTGTGTTTATCAGTATTTTCTAGTATTTTGAGTGTGTATCTATTGCTTTACAACAATACACTTTTTGTATCTTACTCTTTATTTTCTTCTTCCATTTTTCAGTAGCATTACTTCTAATTTGTCACAACATATATTAGCCTTTCACATTGACCTCTATCATCTTAATCTTATTATAAATGTATAAAGTTCTCACAATCAGTAATTTTCCTGAAGTTTTCCCAGTAACCATTGTTTTGATAAAGCTTATCCTCTAATAGAGTCCTCAAGAAGGGCTGATGGATGCAGAATTCCCTAAGATCACTAAGATCTAACATGTGAAATGTGTATTCCTATAGCCTTCATATTTGAATGACAGCCAGACTGGACATACAGTTCTTTTGTACACTTTCATTGAGATGTGTAAAAATTATGCTTCCTGTTGCCTTGCTTTGCATATTGATTTTGAAACTTCTCCTGGTAGTCTGATTATTTTGGATTCAATGCCCCTTTTTTAATGCCTTTAAATTTTTTTTTCATTTGTCTTTCTTTTTCCTTGAGTACCTTCTAATTTATTCTTTATTTGTGTGGTAATTTTCTCATTTTCTTCCATTTCTCCCTGAGTTCACTGAAATATTTTGAAACTTCTCTCTGTTTTTAGTCTGTTTGGCCTTTCAGTTTTTTGAATTTCTGATTTAAGGGTAAATCCTCATATCCTTAAGGACTTCTTTGAGTATATTTAATTGAATTTGGAGTGTAAACGTAATCATTTTCTTTGTTGCATGGTTGTTTTTCAAGGGAGTTTTATGTATTTGTGTGAAATTTTATTTTCTGCTTTTGGCTTTTTGGGGGGTTTTGTTTGTTTTGTTTTTGTTTTTTGCAATAGTTCTCTATGACTCTTACTTTCCTTCTGTTCATTTTCATGATATTGGAGTGTTTTACATGATTCTTAGTTTAATGACTTTTCTGGCAGCCTAGCAAAATCTAGGTCTTTGAGGAGGCTTTTGTTATTCATTTTGGTTTCATTGGTGGGGAAATATGTTGTAAACCATTTTATGGTTCTTTTTGGTCACTCAAGAACCTAAAATCTAAAATTGTCTAATTTCTCCCCGATTTATCACCACATTCCCAAATGGCATGTCTTCTTTTGTCTCCCACTTCTTTTCAGAGCTTTGTTATTGAAAGACTGTCTTCTTAAACTGTGCCTGTGCTTTTAAACTGTATTCAACCCTTGAATCTTTAAATTGCACACATGGACCTTGATGCACCCTCTGTCCTTTAAATCATGCGTATGTTGAGCTTTGCAACCCCTTTCCCATAGAGAGTGCTCTGATCTGCCTGGTTACTTTTTTTCATAATTTCAGATTTTGTTTGGATTTAGTCTTTCTTATGGTCACCCAAACTCTTATACTTTGCTAGAGACTCCTTTTTGGTTTTTGGAAGTTTTTACTGTTTGCTTTTGCTTAAGGTACAGCTTTGTGACAGGGCAAAGGTGGGCAGAAATGTTAAGGGATAAGGGCTGTGGCTCTTGTTACTTTTTCTCTTTTTACCCACAGTTATTTTGAAGTTTCAGTATTCTTCTGTTTTCAAGTCACATGGAGTGTCTGCTTTTGGGTAGGATTTTTATACTTCTTCTTCTTCTTCTTTTTGTTTTTTTTTGAGACAGAGTCTTGTTCTGTCACCCAGGCTGGAGTGCAGTGGTGCGATCTCAGCTCACTGCAACCTCCACCTCCCAGGTTCAAGTGATTCTCCTGCCTCAGCCTCCCAAATAGCTTGGATTACAGACACCCACAACCTCACCCAGCTAGTTTTTGTATTTTTAATAGAGATGGGGTTTCACCATGTTAGCCAGGGTGTCTTGAACTCTTGTCTTCAAGTGATCTACCCACCTCAGCCTCCCAAAGTGCTGGGATGACAGGCAGGCATGAGCCAGCGTGTCTGGCCTGGATTTTTATACTTGTGAAGCTATTTTGTAATGTTTGGGGAGGAAACTTAGGGAAGTTGATTAATACCTGATCTTTGTCTTCTTTAGATGCCTAGAAGAACTCTGGATATGTTTTTAAGGTGTAACTAATGAAATTCCCTAATAGGTTATATGTATGGTGTGAGAAAAGAAGACAGTCAACGATAATTCCAAGATTTTTATTCTAAACAACTGGAAAGATAGTGTTACCATCACATTATGTAGAGAAGACTTCAGGTGGAGAAAGTTTTGGAGGGGAGATCAGTGTCTATATCAGTGTCATTTTAAGCCAGAAAAGCAGTTTTTCTCAGAACAAAGGCAAAACCAAGATTTTGTGGTTATTTCTCTCAGCCTTGTGACTCAGTACATAAACTTCATGACCCCTTTTTAAATTTTGTTTTTCTTTTCTCTTTCTACATATCTTGGTGTTTTAGTCCATTTTCATGCTGCTGATAAAGAAATACCTGAGACTGGGCAATTTACAAAAGAAAGAGGTTTAAAGGACTTACAGTTCCACCTGGCTGGGGAGGCCTCACAATCGTGGTGGAAGGCAAGGAGGGGCAAGTCATGCCTTACATGGATAGCAGCAGGCAAACAGAAAGAACTTGTGCAGGGAAACTCCTGTTTCTAAAACTGTCATCTCTTATGAGACTTATTCACTATCATGAGAACAGCATGAAAAAGACCCATCCCCATGATTCATTTATCTCCCACCAGGTCCCTCCCACAACACATGGGAATTATGGGAGGTACAAGATAAGATTGGGTGGGGACACAGAGCTAAATCATATCACTTGGGTTCACTCTAATTTTTATTTTAACTATCACTGGCATTTTAAAATTCAGGTTTATCTCTATCTTTTGTCTTCAAGGTGCCTTGGGTTTTCCAACACTACTTTCACTCCTTTTGAGACAGAACCTATCTCAGACATCTAGAAGGTACTCAAACATATTGGCTTTTCTGTCTATATCTGGCAGCTTACGTTAAATATGCTGTGATTATAAGCGACTCTAAAATCTTAGTGACTCGCATCAACAAAAGCCATTTCTGACTCAAGTTCCATGTCTGTTTTGGGTTGACTGAGCTTTGTTCCATATCCTCTTTGCTCCAGAATCCTGCCTAGGGGCACAGTCTCTTTCCAGGCCATCGCTGATCTCATGAAGGAAGAAAAAATATGTGATGAGCTGTGCTTCTGCTCAGACGTGACACATATAGCTTCTGCTCACAGTGTCTGAAGCAGGGCACGTGGATGACACTGACATCAATGAAGAACAGAAGTTTAATTCTCCAGCAAGGAGCATCCTCCAGCGGCATGGGGGTGGTGGGCATAAGATGTAGGTGGGCAGAAATCCAAGTCTAATTCACCACGTTGTCCTCCTTGCCTGTGTCCTGTCTGAAAGAACTCTGCTCTCACATTGCAGGCTTTGCTGGCACTGTTAGTTTTGTCATGGGATGCATTCTAGCTACAGCTTCAAGTTCCAATGTTCCAACCACATGATGTGACTACATTCTTAAGTTGATTTGCTTCATTCATACCTCTTCAGCTTGAGGTAGAAAGTCATCTATTTTTAATGTCATTTTTTCAAGGCTTTGTTGAATTTGGAAATTTCCTGACTCAATCTTCTTTGACCAGTATCTATGCAATTATTGACATGGCCATCCTTTAGAGCCAAAGATTAGAGCAACAAAAGGATATGTTCTTACAACTAGGAATATTTAGCTATAAACACATTGAGGCTACTCTCCAATTTTATTCTTAAATTTGACCTTGTACAACTAATAGAAGAGCAATGCCTTAAGCAAGGAAGACTTAAACTCAGACAATACCATTAATGAGTTAAGTTTAATAAAGTCTTAATTATTCCTATGTCATCAAGATGGTTTTGATAACACATCATAGAAAAAAATGTGATATTTCTAAACATGTCACATCTGCCCTCAGAACACATTATAGGCCTTGTATTGGTGACATAGTATAGCTTCCTTGTTATTATCTCTTTTCCCTGATCTTAATACTAACAATAATAGTCTGTATTCCATTTGTTCATACAAAAATATTTATTAATACCCAATTATGTGCCAGCACTCTGTGCTTTGACTAAAGGTATAAAGGAATTTTGTTTTTTTCTGAATGAGCTTGCAGTTGAGTAGGGAGATACAATTAAATATTAAACAAATAACTTCACAAGTAATGAACTACAGTTATGATAAATGTTATTGACAAGATGCTCAGCTCACTCATTGAGTGCATAAGGGAAATTTGATGGTACACAGATTGCTTGTGGGTGGGCATAAACCAGAAACTTACAAAGGAAAAGGAAAAAGGGAAAAGAGATGAAAAGTTTGCTATGAGAACTTCATGATACATGGAATTTGGAGACAGTTGTTAATTTACATAAACAGATATATCATAAAACTGACACATCACAGGGACTTCTGATGGTATGTTACGCAAAAGTGGGTAGGTGGGTCCTCAATTAGTACCCAAAGCAAATGCCTATGTTAATACAACATTTAAAGCCAAAAAAAGAAGTTTTTCCAATGTCTAAGATGTATGAATTACAAATTTGGAGATTTTTTATGAGTTTGCTTTGTCTCAAGGCCTTTTATTCAAGCTATTTAAAAGCCTATAGAGTTAGAAATGTTTTCTCGTGAGCTCAGTCTTGGAGAAACCATTTCTATTTCTAGGAGAGTTGTTAATTAGCTCGGTTACCTTAAGCGAATAACAACCTCTCTGGTTGTCAGTTTTCAACTCTAAAACGAAACATTGAATTGGATGATCTAAGTTTTCTTCTAGCTATGCTTGCTAAATGAGTCAAATGACTGCAGCAGATTGAAAGGCAGTACATAGTATAACACACACAAACCCGTAAGACTCTGTCCTTACACAAACCAGGCCCCTGTGACATTTAATGACTTTTCCTCTGTTTTTACTCTCACTGTAATTTATCTGATATATTAGACACCTATACAAGGAAAACCATTAACTACATTATACTGATATTTATGTATAAAGTTTATTTAGAGAAAAAATGTCCAAAGAATCAATATGACACAGAATTTTACTGGCATGTGAATTGTAAGGGCATTAATTTGCACACACAAACACACATGTACACACACATTTTCTACACACAAAGTATCTCTTGTTACCTTATACTTTTCTACTATTAGAGAGTTCTGAGTATTCCTGTTATTGGTAAAAATGTATGTTTGTTTTTTCTCTAAGAATGTCAGGTCACAACTTTCCCAGAAAAATCATTTGTTCACACTTTTTAATTTGTACATGGTCACTTGCACACATTGCTAAGCCCCAGGATGTTTGCATCCATCTGTTCGATGCTTAGTCATTTCTATCAATCACACAGCAGATGCTGTTCAATCAGAATCCTTGGCTTTTTTTCCCTGACTTTTTGGATGGAATGGAGGGCCAGTAAGGGGTTCTGTCCGCAGTGCTTCAATTTCTAGTGGAGTCACTTGGACAGCGATTGTCCTCCCAGGACTGATCAGTACTCATGTAAGGTAATGACAGTATTCCATCAGGTTTTCCCCATCACCTCGGTGCGGAATTGCTGTGGCTTGGATAGACCTTCAGAGAGCAATCCCAGACCACCTTTTACTACTTTTGACCCATAGGGATGCTTTATTGTTCCAGGAACTTCCACAACAGTTCTACTCTGACCTAGAGCTGAAATTTGAACTTTGACCTGAGCCCAGAATACTGACGACTGCTCAGGGGAAGCTGAGTTCTTCCACAGGGATTTGAAATAGCTCCTGGGTATCTCAATTTTGTCAGGAAGCCAGACATATTTTCATAGTTCTGGGCATGTTCAGCTTCTTAAGACAAGTTTTGGCTGATATTTATTACGTAGATATATGTGTCAAGCTTAGAGCTAAGTGTTTCTGTATGTATTTTGAATGTAATTCTCACACAACTGCCTTGAAGAAAGTGAATGCTTTTAGTATGTACATTTTGCAGAAAAACTGAGTTTTAGAGAAGCTAAGTAACTTGTCTAAGCTTGCAAGCAGTATAGTCAAGAGCTTAAACCCTGAACTTTCTGATCAAAACTCTAATATAAACCCTAAGCTATACTGCACATTTTGGAATTTCAGTTCCTCTCTACCTCTGTTCTCTCAGCAGAGATGAAACCTGGAGGTAGCTTTCAGGTTATAGAAAAAACTTTGGTCTTTTGGACAAACTTTTGAATTAAACAAAGTTAGGCAAAGTGCTGGCGCTGTCAATTACTAGATATTCTATACTGTACTTCTCTGAATCTCAATTTCTTTATTTATTAAAAGGAGATGGTAGTACACGTCTTATATGTTTATTAGCAAGATTACATATGTAAGTGTGTGTGAAACTCTTAGTAAATAACTCATCTTGGCATCAAATCTTATCAGTAAATACTCATTTTTTTCATTTTCTTCTCAGATGACTTAAAGCGATCTGAATATTCTTCAGGGTATACTGGAGTCTTATGAGTTCAGGGATCTCTTGAAAGACCAAGAGCTCTCATAGTGGTAAAATCTTTCTCATTACTAAAGATCAAAAATTATTTTCTTGTGAAGTCTTCTCTGATACTTTAACCAAAAACTTGACTTTCTCTCTGTTTCAGGGACTGTGATGATTATTCTCGCACTAGTCTCTCTCAGCAGACTAGATTGTTTAAGGACAGGATATAGATTATGTGCTTTATTCCCACTAACTAGCACAAATTGTGTGCTACATTGTGCCCAATAAGATTTTTTGCAATAGTTGTAACAATCTATTATTGAACAACAAATTTTAGAACTCAAATTTTAGTTGTCTTTAATTATATGAGCTATAAAAAGGTAAATGTAGATGTTTAAATATCCAGTAAAAGATCTAGATGTTTCTGATTGGAAAAGACCCACAAAACATGTTTTGCTGTGGAATCAACTTCATGTAAATGACTGAAAAGGGAATTTCCCATTGTGCCACTCCGTAAAGACTGTGCAAGCAGGATGGTATACCATCTGAAACCAAATTCACCCATTGTTATCTAGTAGGATTCTCTCTGGGGCCCAGGATAAGATAGAAATGGTGGAAATTCTCTTTGACAGAAGATATTAGAGGCATCAGAGACTAGTAACCACAAAATGCTTTTTGTGGAGGGACATTGCCCTAGGTGTTTTATCTTAAACCTTATCCCCTCTTGGTATTTATCTTGAGAATGAGTCAAATGTAATATCTACAGCAGGGCCAAAATATGCCATTCAAGCTTGAGGCAAAGAAATTACTTGCTACTTCCTTGTCTTATGTTAATGTTCTATCTAGAGGCAGAGCGTGAGTACTTTGATCCTCTAAGTAATCCATATTATAAAGCTAAAGTAATCAGTTAATTTGGTAAAATTGGTACTTCCAACTTTATTAGAAAACAAAGTAAAGGCATTTTATGATGACAGATTATTAATATTAAGAAAATGAATGGTAGTGTGATTTAATTTTCAATATTTTAAAAATAAGAAGTTTATTAATTATTGTGGCTAAGTGATCAGTGCAAAATGCCAGATAATTTAATTCTGAAAACTCTTTTGGGAAACTGCATTACCTGCTTTAGCTCTCTCCATTGACAGCTAATCTATTTTGTATGCCTTAGCCTTGAAGCAATGATGAAAAATATATTTACTCTTAACACTTTTATTCATATGAAGTATTAGAGGGATTTCAAAGAAGCTGGGTTTCTCCCTGATGATTAAGATTCTGTTATTCTATTTTTTTAATGTTGACACCAATTAACATATCATTGATAATGACTTAATTAAAAAGATATATTGGTTTTTGATTAGAATATATAGACAATGAAGGAGATAGCTTTTCACTCTTGATGTAAAGAAATCGTGCTCATGGACTAGAAGAATTAATATTATTCAAATAACCACACTTCCCAAAGCAATCTATAGGTTAAATACAATTACTATTGAAATACCAACATCATTTTTCATAGAACTAGAGAAAACAATTCTAAAGTTCATATGGAACAAAAAAGAGCCCAAATTCAAAGCAATCCTAAACAGAAAGAAGAAAAGTGGAGGCATCAGATTGCCTGATTTTGAACAATACTCCAAGTATATCGTAACTAAAACATGATAGTGGCATAAAGAAAAAGGGACACATAGATCAATGGAACAGAATAGAGAACCCAGAAATAAAGCTCAGTTTTACAGCCAACTGGTCTTTGAAAAAGTCAACAAGAATACACAGTGGGGAAAGAACATCCTTTTCAATAAATGATGCTAGGAATATTGGATTGTCATATGCAGAAGAAAAAAACTAGACCCCTATCTACCACCATATAAAAAATCAAATCAAGTTGGATTGAAAATTTGAATGTAAGACCTGAAACTTTAAAAATACTAGAATAAAACCTAGGAAAACTCTTCTAGACATTGGTCTAGGCAAAGGAGTCATGACCAGGACCCTAAAAACACAGGCAACTAAAACAAAAATAGACAAATGGGACTTAAGTAAGCAAAAATGCTTTCACACTGATATGGTCTGGCTGTGTCCCCACCCAAATCTCATCTTGAATTCCCACGTGTTGTGGGAGAGACCCAGTGGGAGGTAACTGCATCATGGGGGCAGGTCTTTCTCGTGCTGTTCTTGTGATAGTAAGTCTCACAAGAGTTGATGGTTATTATAAGGGGGAGTTTTCCTGCACAAGCTACTTTAACCTTCTGCCATCCGTGTAAGATATGACTTCTTCCTTGCCTTCTGCCATGATTGTGAGGCTCCCACAGCCATGTGGAACTATGAGTCCAATTAAACCTTTCTTTTGTAAATTGCCAGTCTCAGGTATATCTTTATCAGCAGTGTGAAAACAGACTAATACACATACATCAAAAGAAATAATTAACACATTGAACAGACAACTTGCAGAATGGGAGAAAATATTTGCAAATTATATCATCTGACCAAAGGGTAATACCCAAAATTTACAAGAAACTCAAACAACTTAATGAAAAACCACCAAATAATTACATTAAAAAGTGGGTTGAGGACATGAATAGGCATTTTTCAAAAGACAACAAAGTAATGGCCAACAATCGGCTGGATGCTGTGGCTCACACCTGTAATCCCAGCACTTTGGGAGGCTGGATCACTTGAGGTTGGGAGTTCGAGACCAACCTGGCCAACATGGAGAAACTCAGTTTCTACTAAAAATACAAAATTAGCCGGGCGTAGTGGCGCATGCCTGTAATCCCAGCTACTCGGGAGGCTGAGGCAGAAAAATCACCTGAACCTGGGAGGCAGAGGTTGCAGTGAGCCGAGATCGCACTATTGCACTCCAGCCTGGGCAACAAGAGTGAAACTCCACCTCAAAAAAAAAAAAAAAAGGAAAAACATTCAATATCACTAACCATCAGGGAAATGTAAATAAAAACTATAGTGAGATATCATCTCACACCAACCAGAGTGGCTACTATTAAAAAGAAAAAAACTAACAGGTGTTGGAGAGGATGTGGAGAAAAGGGAACTCTTGTACACTATTAGTGGGAATGTAAATTAGAACAACCTCTATGGAAACAGCCTGGAGATTTCATGAAGAACTAAAAATAGAACTACCATATGATCCAGCATTCCCACTACTGGGTATCTACCCAAAGGAAAAGAAATCATGGTATCAAAAAGACACCTGCACTTGCTATGTTTATTGAAGCACTATTTGCAATAGCAAAAATACAGAATAAACAAAAGTGTCCACCATTGTAGGACTGGATAAAGAAAATGTGTTGTATATACTTAATGGAATACTATTCAGTGATCAAAAGGAATAAAATCATGTCTTTTGCAGCAACATGAATGGAACTAGATGTCATTATCTTAAGCAAAAGAACTCAGACACAGAAAGATAAATATTGTATGTTGTCACTTGCAAGTAGGAGTTAAATAATATGTACACATGGAAGTAGAGTGTGGCGTGATGGACAATGGAGAGTTGAAGTTTGTAGAGGGGTAGAAAGAGATGGATGATACGAGGTTGCTTGGTGGGTACAATATGCATTGCTCCAGTGATGGATACACTGAAGGCCCTGACTTCTGACTTCACCACAGTGCAGTATTATCAATGGAGTAAAGTTGCACTTTACCCCATGAGTATATGCAAAAAAATAAGCTTTAAGCTCAAAACACTTAAACATAAAAATAAGCATTTTTATATTGATTTTGGGACTCAACCCTATCATTAAAAATGAGATATTGATGAAAATTCTAGTATAATGTGTTAAAAGTACAAAGGCATATTCTCCCGTGTAGAAGTCCAGAGAGAAATGGAAGAGTCCAGGCAGCTCCATTACCATAAGATAGCAAGTTTGTTCCCATTTTGCATCATTATCCAAGCTCTTGACGTGCATCCTCACCCCTTGGTCCAAGAGAGTTGCTGAATATTCAGTCACATACATATTTTTAAATTTTATTCTGAAATAAGGAGGTTAGGTAGAAGGGGTAAAATTTGCCATCTTCCTTTCCTATGAGGACTGTTTTTGGACTACTTTTATACCATTTTTCAGAACATCAAATGGGCCATAAAGCTTTTAGTTGGGCATGCTGCAGAAAGGAAATAGAAGTAGGAGTCTTTGTTATAGCTATAATAATTAAAATAGTAAACCTGACATAGTAAATAAATTAGTAAAAACTGCAGGTATTCTAAGAGCTTGTTATGTGCCAGGCATTAATCTAAGTGCTATCTGTACTGTTTCTTTCATTTAATATTTAAAACAATCATATTTAAATTAGGAAAATGAGGCCCAGAGAGGTTAAGTAATGTGTTCATGGTCATATAACAGTGGCAATACCAAGTCTGAACTCAGATTGTTCCACATTGTATTGCTTTTCTAAAGTAATAATAGATCAGCAGAGCAGAATAGAGATTCCATGAATCGGTCTGTGCATACACAATCATTCAATATAAGACAAAGCTGTAATATGGCCATTACGGAAGACAGTATGGAGCTTTATCAGAAAATTAAAAATAGAACTACCATATGATGCAGCAATACCATTTGTGCATATATGTACAATAGAAATAAAATTAGTATTTCTAAGAGATATCTGTACTTCTACGTTCACTGCAGCATTATTCACATATGGAATAAGATATGGAATCAACCTAAATGTCCAAATATCCACTGATGTATGAACAGATAAAGAAAATGTAATGTGGAATGTGTGTGTATGTCTGTGTTGGTGTGTGTGTGTGAGAGATAAAATAGTTATTATTCAGTCTTAAAAAAGGAAACTGTTATTTGTGATACCATGAATGAACCTGGAGGACATATCATAAGTAAAATGGATTAGACAGAGAAAAACAAAAACTACAAGATTCCATATATATGTGAAATCTAAAAATGTTGAACTCATAGAAGCAGAGAGCAGAATGGTGGCTACTGGGGGCTGAAGTGTGGGGTGGAGGGAAATGGGGAAATTGTTGGTCAAAGGGTCAAAAGTTTCAGTTAGATAGGAGGAATAAGTTCTGGAGATGTATTCTACAGCATGGTATCTGTAGTTAATAATAATGTATTGTATACTTGAAAATTGCTAAGAGAGTAGATCTTAAACATTGTCACTACAAAAAAAGATAAGTATGTGACATGATATGTATGTTAATTAGCTTGATTTAATCATTGCCCAATATTCACAGATACCAAAATATCATTTTATATACTATAAATATACACAATTTTCATTAGTCAATTATACCTTAATAAGGCTGGGGAGGAAATAAAATTGTCATAAATTCATTAGGGAGAAAATTATAGAATCATGATACCAGAATATTGGTTTGTTATTTAGAAAAAAAACAAATTCGTTTCTCAATTCATACAATTAGATAAATTTTACATTAATTTTTAAAACTATGAAATACTTGAATAAAATATATAGATATATGTGATCCAATACTGACTCAGCAAAGAACTTCTGATCATCTGTATGAGGAATAAGATGCAAAAGAAAAATTTATTTGACTTTAAAACCATTGTCCAAAAAAATAAGAAGAAAACGTAAAGAACAAGCAAAGAAAATGTAAAACAGAATATTGAGAACAAATTTTTAATTTGATACATAAAATTTTTATTCAAATCTGAACACACTAAATATTGGAAAAAATCACAAATAATAGACAGGAAACATAAACACAAATGAATAACCAACATAGGAAACATTAAATATGAAAAAATATCCTGTTATGTTTTACCTATCAAAAATTAACAAAATAAAAAAGCTGATCTTTGTTAGACTGCAGTATTCCTATGTATTGATAGAACTAATTTCAGAAAAGCAATTAAGCAGTATGCATCAAGTCTCCTTGAAGAATCTATACTTTTTGACCCAAAATCTTGACCTCTTAACCCCAGTTTATGAATCTAAAAATATAGTGATACGTACTATATTTTTATATATATAAAGAATTATACAGAATTATAAAGAATTAATTTCAATTGTATTTAGCATAGCACTATTTATTAGGCAGTGCTATAGTAAGACTATGTGTACTGTATAGTGACAATATAAACAGTATAATGTAGAAAAGACTGCCGTCTACAGAGTCAGAAGTCGGATTCCACCACTTACTAGCTATGAGACCCTGAGAGAGGTCTCTAACCTCTTTGATTTTAGCTTTAAAATTAGCATAATCATCATCATAATAATGATCCCTGCCTCACAGACTTATCATTAGGGTAAAATATTGATGTATGCAATGGTACTTAACAGTAATCGGTACAAAAAGTTGTTATTTGAATTATTATAATTATAATTTTTTATAATGATTATTATTATGGTAGATACATGGGATGGGCTCTTTTATTCAGCCATAAGAATTGTGTTCTTAAAGTTCGATAACGTGAAATATCTCAAATAAAATGTTGAGAAAGAAGCATGTAAATACTATTATTATTATATAATACTATTTTTGTATTTTAGTCAATGTTATATTTAGAGATTAAAAATTGAAAGGAAACTTATGAAAACATAGATGGTTTTTATTTCTGGGATTGGTGGAATTAGGAGTTATGTAATTCACCATATCAACAGACAGAAGAAGAAAAACGATAGAATCATCTCAGATGAAAAGCATGTATTTGGCAAAATTCAACCTTCTTTCGTAATACCTCTCAGCAGACTAGGAATAGAAGAGAAATTCTTCAAACTCATATATGGCATTTTTGAAAAGCAAGAACTAACATCATACTTTAGGAGTGCAAGACTGAAGATTTTACCCCAAAGATTGGAAAAAAGGCAAGAGTATCTGCTCCACTGCTATTCAACATTATACTGCAAGTCCTAGCAAGAACAGTGATGTGAAAAAGAGAATTTGTAAAAGACACACAGATCGGAAATGTATAAATAAAATTGTCTTGATTTTCAGATAATATGTCTATGTAGAAATTCCAAATAATCTGTATTAAAAACAGTAGATCTACTGAGTTCAGCTAAGTTGTAGGATATAAAGTCAGCAGACACACAAAAAATTCTATTCTATTTCTATTGGCTACCTATAAATAATTGCAAACTGCACTTTTATTTAAAAGTAATATTTAAAGTAATATCTTTCAAAAGGAACTACTTAAGGGTAAATCTCATAATGTATGTGGATATTTCGTATGTTAAAAAGTATAAAATATAAATAAACATCAAATAAAACTTCAATAAATGGTGAGATATGCCAGACTCATTAATTATAAAACTTAATATTCAGCCAGGTGCGGTGGCTCACACCTGTAATCTCAGCACTTTGGGAGGCCGAGGCGGGCAGATCACAAGGTCAAGAGATTGAGACCTTCCTGGCCCACATGGTGAAACCCCGTCTCTACCAAATATACAAAACAGCTGGGTGTGGTGGTGGACACCTGTAGTCCCAGCTACTCGGGAGGCTGAGGTAGGAGAATTGCTTGAACCCAGGAGGCGGAGGTTGCAGTGAGCCGAGATCACGCCACTGCACTCCAGCATGGCAACAGAACAAAACTCCATCGCAACAGCAAACAAACAAACAAAAAACCTTAATATTCTTAGATATGTCAATTCTATCCCAAATTGACCTATGTTATCAACACAATACCAATGAAAATGATAGCAGGATTTTTTGTAAATATCAACAAGTGGATTCTAAAATTTATACGGAAAAACAAAAGGGATAGAAGAACCAAATAAAAAACAACAAAATTGGAGAACTAACGTTGCCTAATTTCAATTCTCACTAAAAATCTAGAGTAGTAAAGAAGGCAAGGCATTAGCAAAGGTTAAATAATGAATGGGAAAAAATAGCCCAGAAATAGACCAATACATATATGATCAACTGATTTTTGACAAATATACCAAGTAACTATCAATGAACCTTTCATAAACTATTCAATGAACTGTTAACCTTAATAATGAGATTCAGAAAATAAAATTAAGTATGGAGTTCATTAAAACTCAAAGCTTGAGGATAGCCATCTGGGAGCATACACTCCAATTGCCCTATTAATATATAATTAACAGCTGTGGGGTTCTAAGGACAAAGGAAGATGCAGTTATTAAAGTGCTTACAAAGAATTTACACTAAAATAACACAAGCGGCTGGGCATAGTGGCTCATGCCTGTAATCCCAGCACTTTGGGAGGCCAAGGTGGGCAGATCACCTGAGGTCGGAAGTTCGAGACCAGCCTAACCAACATGGAGAAACCCCATCTTTACTAAAAATACAAAATTAGCCAGGTGGTGCATGCCTATAATCCCAGCTACTCGGGAGGCCGAGGCAGGAGAATCACTTGAACCTGGGAGGCGGAGGTTGTGGTGAGCTGAGATGGTATCATTGCACTCCAGCCTGGGCAACAAGAGTGAAACCCTGTCTCAATAATAATAATAATAATAATAATAAAAACACAAGTGATTGATGGGTTGTGCATTGTTCTTTGTATCACAAATTTCATGTACATAAAGATAATGGTTAAGGCAGCCAGTCAGGAACAAAATGCCTTTAAACAATTTTCCCTGGTCAAGGGTTCAGCATGTAAGAGGTTATTGAAGTTCCATACTCCTGTCTCTCTGGGCCTGATAAATACTGCAAACTTCACGTACCTTAGACTGCTCTGAGCTATTTTTCTTTTCTCAGAACAAATGGTAGTGTTTTCAAAAAATGTTGCTAGAAAAATTGTGCATCCATATTAAAAAAATAGGAATCTCAACCTATACCTCACACCATTTATAAAAATTAACTCAAAGTAGATACTATATCTAATTGTAAAACCTAAAACTCTTATCAAAAATCCTAGAAGACATTTTTTGATTGTAGGTTAAGCAAAGGTTTTTTAAAGATAGGACACAAAAAGCATAAACTATAAAAGAAAACATAAATAAGTTAGACTTTGTTGAAATTAAAATGTTCTACTCTTTGAAAGTCCCTGTTAAGACAAGTCAATTCTTGAAGAAAAGATCTGCAAAAAAATCTGATAAAGGACTAATATTCAGAATATATAAACAACTGCCATATTTTAACAATAATGAAACAACCTAAGACAAAATGGGCAGATAATTTGAATGAACTTTTCATTACAAAAGAGGTATGTGTCAAATAAGCACAAGAAAATGTGATTAACATCAATAGACATTAGACAAATTCTAATGGAAAACAAAGATACCATTATTCACATGTTAGAATGGCTTTTTTGTTTGTTTGTTTTTGGAGACAGAGTCTTACTCTGTCACCTAGGCTGGAGTGCAGTGGTGCGATCTCAGCTCACTGCAACCTCTGCCTCCTGGGTTCAAGCAATTCTCCTGCCTCAGCCTCCCAAGTAGCTGGGATTACAGGTGTGCATCACCACGCCTGGCTAATTTTGTATTTTTAGTAGATACGGGTTTCACTGTGTTGGCCAGGCTGGTCTCGAACTCCTGACCTTGTGATCTGCCTGCCTTGGCCTCCCAAAGTGCTGGGATTACAGGTGTGAGCCACGGTGATCAGCCAGAAGGGCTATTTTAAAACAAAATGGCAATATAAAGTGTTGACAAGAATGTAACGCAACAGAAACTCTCATACATTGCTGGTGGGAATGCAATATGCTGCAGACACTTTGAAAAACTATTGGGAAGTTTCTTCAAATTTTAAACCTACATTTACCTTCTTACCAAATCAAACTGGCCCGGTACAGTAAGACCAAACATCCACACTGAGGTTTGCAGTGGGAAAAAAGAGTGTTTATTTGTAGGGTGCCAAGAAAGGAAAATAGGGAAGTTCATGCTTAAGACTCAACCTCCCCAATGGCTTGCAGGTCGGATGTTTTAAAGCAGGGATAAATTTCAGGAAAGCAAAAGTTACAGACAAAATTATAAATCAGTACCTCGAGGTTACACATTGGTTTGGCCTAAAAGGGCAGGATATCTTGAAGCAGGGGCTTACAGGTCATAGGTAAATTTAAAAATTTGCTGATTTGAATTTTCTAAGGAAGAGAAGCTTTGTTAAAAAATTTGGGGTCATCATAAAAGACTGTTAGCTTTGGCTTATGGATGTGACTTTTTCCAGTCCCCTCAGAAAGAAATTTACAACAAACAGTGGTCACAGTTCAGTCCTCTGTTCCCTTTTATCTGAGGCCTACATGCCAGTGGATCTGCTTGGAGGGAATCCGAGTTTTTGAAAAACAACTCAGGGGCATTTGTTAAGGTGTTTTCTTTTGTTTTCATAGGGACTAATGTCACATGATTCTAACTTCCTTGGCTATTTTAAGCTACGATTACCTTCTTGCTTATCAAGCTGCTCATTTACTTCTCAGAGCTCACTAGGTGCCTGGAATTCCCTTTGGAGGAACTCAAGATTTTCCTTTATTTCCATGTTTAGTGTGGGAGTCCCACAGCCCTCTAAGAGCGTCCCTGCTCTGTCTGAACCTTATAACTCAGCAATGTTCTTCTTAGGTATTTACTCAAGAGAAATGAAAACGCATATCTCCATAAAGACTGTTAGGCAAACATTTACAGCAGCTACAGTTAAATATCCAAAAATTGGAAACAATTCAAATACCATTACCTGGTGAATGCATACACAAATTTTAGTATACTCATAACATACAGTATAAAAGCTATAAAAAGAAATGTCCTACCAATATACCTAGCACCATGGACAATCCAAAAGCAAAATGCAAAATGAAAGAAGCCAGACTGAAAAGGTAAAATACTGCATAATTCGACTCTATGTGACTTTCTATAAAAGGCAAACACTAGGTATAGGACAGACCAGGGGTTGCCAGATGCTGGGAATGGAGAGAGATGATGAGCTACGAAGGTTCATGAGCAAATTCTTTAAGACAAAAATATTTTATACATTGATTACAGTGGTGCTTACATGACTCCATACACTACCAAATCTCAAGAACGGTACATCCAGGAGTTATTAATAATTTTACCACTCACTAATTATACCTCAATAAAACTGACTTAAAAACAACAACAAACAGAATCAATGACTTTAGAAGAATTCAGATTGGCACAGTCTTATAGAACCTCGGTAGCATTTGAATTCCTTGTAGTAATTGCTTCATGCTTTTTCAACACCTCTTACCTCCCACTGATAAAAGGATTTGGGATAGTGAACTATTACGTAGAAAGAAGTTTATTCAGCTTTAGATGCCTAGCATCTAAAATAGAACTTTCAATCTCCTTCACTATGAGGTCAAGGACATTGAGTCTGGTTTATTTTTATTTAGTGACTCACAAAATGCTAAGAAAATGTTGCTTAAGTTGAATGAAATCGAGAAAAATCATGTGGACTGGTAAGTTTTGCCCAGTTGTTTATCTTTGTTTACTAAACAATTCTGGATATGAGTTGCTTTGGAACTCTGCAACTCAAATGAGATGTGGTTGATTTTCAAAAAGCCAATTTTACTATTGATAAATATACCAAAACATCATGTTGTATACCTTAAACATATACAACAGAATCTATTTTAAAAAATAAAGCCTAGTGATTCTCAACCTTCAGTATCACCATTGATCATCTGAGGTAACTTCTAATATGCTGATGCCTGGGCTCCAGGACCTAAAATTGGCCTGGAAATTTAGAGTTTTCACCAGTTTCCCAGGTAAATCTCATGAAGGATTTCCCAGGTCACACTTTGAGAGAATAGAGCCTGAAGCTATCAGTAAAATTCATGAAAGGCAGGAAAAATAAGCCAGTTTACCTTTCTTAAAATATATATCTGGTTTTGGAAAAAAAAATTATTTTAATTTTTGTGGGCACATGGTAGGTGCATATATAAATTGGAGACATGAGATATTTGGATACAGTATGCAATGCATATGTCACAATCTCATCATGTAAAATGGGGTATCCATCCCCTCAAGCATTTATCCTTTGTGTTACAAATAATCCAAATATACTGTTTTGGTTATTTTAAAATGTACATTTAAATTTTTACTGACTATAGTCACCCTGCCATGCTATGAAATACTAGGTCTTATTCATTCTTTCTATTTCTTTCTTTCTTTTTTTTTTTTTTTGGTACGTATTAACCATCCACACCTCCCCTCCACCCTCCCACTACCATTCTCAACCTCTGGCTAACCACCCTTGTACTCTCCATGTCCACGAGTTCAGTTGTTTGAATTTTTAGACACCACAAATAAATGAGAATATGTGATATTAGTCTTTCTGTGCCTGGCTTATTTTACTTAATATAATGACCTCCAGTTCCACCTATGTTGTTGCAAATGTCTGGAACTCATACCTTTTTATAGCTGAATAGTACTCCACTGTATCTATGGACAACATTTTGTTTATCCACTCTTCTGTTGATTGACACTTAGTTTTCTTCCAAATTTTGGCTATTGTGAAAGGTGCGCAACAAACATGGATATGCAATTATCTGTTTGATATACTCATTTCCTTTCTTTTCTTTCCTTCCTTTTCTGTTCTCCATAGTGCTTGTACTAATTTACATTCCCACCAACAGTGTATGAGGGTTCCCTTTCCTTCACATCCTTGCCAGCATTCATTATTGCCTATCTTTTGAATACAAGGCATTTTAACCAGGGTGAGATAATATCTCATTTTAATTTTGATTTGGATGTCTCTGATGATCAATGATGTCGAGCAACTTTTCATATGCCTATTGGCCATTTGTATGTCTTCTTTTGAGAAATGTGTATTCAAATCTTTTGCCCACTTTAAAATCAGATTATTAGACTTTTTCCTGTACAGTTTTTTGAGCTCCTTATATATTCTGGTTGTTAATCCCTTGTCACAGTACTTTGCAAATATTTGCTCCCATTCTGTGGGCTGTCTTTTCAAATTGTTGATTGTTTCATTTGCTGTAAAGGAGCTTTTTAACTTGATGTGATTCCGTTTGTCCATGTTTGCTTTGGTTGACTGTGCTTGTGGGGTATTACTTAAAACTTTTTTGCCAGACCAGTGTCCTGGAGAGTTTCCTCAATGTTTTCTTATAGTAGTTTAACAGTTTGAGGTCTTAGATTTAAGCCTTTAATCCATTTTGATTTGATTTTTCTATATGGCAAGAGATCAGAGTCTAGTTTCATTTGTTTGCATATGGATATACAGTTTTCTCAGCACCGTTTCTTGAAGATACTGTCTTTTCCCCAGTGTATGTTCTTGGTACCTTTGTCAAAAATGAACTTACAGTACGTGTGTAGATTTGTTTCTGGGTTTTCTACTCTGTTCCATTGGTCTGTGTCTGTTTTTATGCCAGTACCCTGCTGTTTTGGTTACTACAGTTCTGCAATATAATTAGAAGTCAGGTAATGTTATTTCTTCAGTTTTGTTCTTTTGCTTAGCGTAGCTTTGGCTATTCTGGGTCTTTTGTGGTTCCATGTAAATTGTAGGATTGTCATTTCTATTTCTGGGAAGAATGTCATTGATATTCTGGGAGGGATTGCATTTAATCTGTAGATTGCTTTGGATAGTATGGACATTTTAACAATAAGATTCTTCCAATTCATGAACATAAAATATCTTTCATTTTTGGAAATCTTTCATCAGTGTTTCATAGTTTACATTATAGAGGTCTTTTACTTCTTTGTTAAATTCCTAGGTATTTAATTTTATTTGTGGCTCTTGTAAATGGGTTACATTTTGATTTCTTTTCAGATTGTTCACTGTTGGCATATAGAAATGCTACTGATTTTTGTGTTTTGATCTTCTGTCTTGCAAATTTACTGAATTTGTTTATCAGTTCTAATAGTTTTGTGGTGGAGTCTTTAGGTTTTTTTTCAAATATAAGATTATATCATCTGCAGACATGGATAATTGGACTTCTTCTTCAATTTGGATGACCTTTATTTCTTTCTCATCTGATTTGGCTCTAGCTTGGATTCCAATATTACGTTGAATAACAATGGAAAAACTGGGCATCCTTATTGTGTTCCAGATCTTAGAGGAAAGGCTTTCAGTTTTTCCTCATTCAGTATGATACTAGCTTGGGTCTGTCATATCTGGGGTTTATTATGTTGAAGTATGTTCCTTCTATACTCATTTTTTGAGGGTTTTTATCACGAAGGGATGTTGGATTTTATCAAATACTTTTTCAGAATCGATTGAAATGATCATATGGTTTTTTTCCTTCATTCTTTTGATATGATGTATCACATTGATTGATTTCCATATGTTTTTTTTTTTAATTTATTTATTATTATTATGCTTTAAGTTGTAGGGTACATGTGCATAACGTGCAGGTTTGTTACATATGTATACTTGTGCCATGTTGGTCTACTGCACCCATCAACTCGTCATTTACATCAGGTATAACTCCCAATGCAATCCCTCCCCCCTCCCCCCTCCCCATGATAGGCCCTGGTGTGTGATGTTCCCCTTCCTGAGTCCAAGTGATCTCATTGTTCAGTTCCCACCTATGAGTGAGAACATGCGGTGTTTGGTTTTCTGTTCTTGTGATAGTTTGCTAAGAATGATGGTTTCCACCTGCATCCATGTCCCTACAAAGGACGCAAACTCATCCTTTTTTATGGCTGCATAGTATTCCATGGTGTATATGTGCCACATTTTCTTAATCCAATCTGTCACTGATGGACATTTGGGTTGATT